>NC_037679.1:99985849-100335128 GCF_003255815.1 Theropithecus gelada | reverse complement strand
ATTCTCCTGCCTCAGCCTCCGAGTAGCTGGGTTTTCTGGCGCCCGCCACCATTTTTTTTTTTTTTTTTGTATTTTTAGTAGAGACGGGGTTTCACCATGTTAGCCAGGATGGTCTCGATCTCCTGACCTCGTGATCCACCCGCCTCAGCCTCCCAAAGTGCTGGGATTACAGGCTTGAGCCACCGCGGCCGGCCTGCATGTTATTTCTTTTAATCCTCAAACTCCACAAAGTAAGCAGTTTACAGACCAGGACTGTCTACGTGCCTAGATGGGTTCAAGAGATGTTTAGTTAGTTACCTATATTTCAACAGTTGTTCAACTGATTTTTTTTCTTTTCCTACTCTAGCCAGACACTATTGTAGGGGCTGGGATGCAGCAGAAAGCAAAACAGAAAGTCTTTGTTCTTGTGGAGTTTCTTGTGGGCAAGAGTGGTGGTAAGAGAATCCTGAGATAAGCAGTCCTACTATTTGACTATCTCAAAATCCTCGAAAAGAGGCCAACAGCCTTTAGTTTGGGAAATCCTTTGCTTACCAATCCGAACGAATAACGATCACAATTGGGGCAGGGGTTATTAATTAAAAATCTTTAACTGGAGGGAGATTCACAGGTCACATGGTCTATTCCACTTCACTTTTTCCAAGTGAAAATGCTGAAGTTTGGAGAAGTGAGGAGATTTACCTAAAGTCACAGCTAGTCCCAGAACCAAGAAGACACCAATGGCTTTTCACCCTTTTCTAATGCACTTTACAACGTGAATTGACATGACTCGAGGACCTGCGACTACATACCAGGGCCTGTGCTAGATCCAAAAATGGGTTCCAGTGGGCAGTGCAGACTAGGGGCTGAGAGCCTGGGATCTGGAGCCAGACTGCCTAAGTTCAAACCCCAGCTATTAAACCTGAGCATTCAATACCTGGACCGCATGAAGCATCAGTGGAAACAGGTCACCAGGGTACACTGCATATGGAATTGTTAAGCTAGAAAAGTCTATGTCCTGTCAAAGAAATTAGGTTAATTGTTTGCATATGGTGACCAACACAAAAAAGAAACTCACTGATCCAAAAATGTTGCCTCTGAAATCCATGCAGAGGTATCTTCTGCTCATCACACCTGTAATCACCACAAAGCCAGCATCCTCTGATCTGATCATCAGGGCACCTATGGAGAAAACCAGGCAGGGGAGACTCATTGAGCATCCAGTTCCCACCTTCAAGCACCTCCTGAAAACCCACCTTCATGAAACCTCCCTGGATTGATTTTTAAGGGTGATGATGACTTCCACACCCCTAAATTCAGCCTCATTTCTACATATTCAGCGTTGCTTCTGACATTCTCTCTTGCCCCCAGCACGTATACAGTCATTCACCTCCTGCTTCATCTTGCTGCCTGTATGGGGCACTCTGAGCTCCTGGCATTCTTCTACCTGTGCTGAACACATGTTTCTCTGTCTCTACCTATTTTCCCTTTTGCCTTACTAATGCCTTTGAATGTTTGTGGTGATAGTTACATTCTTCCATGCCTTCTATTTTGTGATTTTTAAATCTATGCTGAGATGTCTTTCAAGGATCCAGCTTGTCCACAGAGTCTGATTCTCCACCTGGATGTCTGTGTAATCGTCTAATACTAATCAGTCAACGCCCAGTATGTGTACAGAACGGTGTTAGAGTTGATCTCCCTCTTCCTTCTCTACTTATTGAAGTCACTCATTCTTCAAGACCAGGCTCAGGCGTCACCATCTCTATGAAGCCTTTCCTCATCTTTCCATTCAAAATCAGTTGTTCTTTCTTCTCAGCTCCTCAGGACAATGCCTTCGCCTCTATTACAGCATGTATTCCATTTACCTTGCTTTAACTGAGTTTACCTATCTAGCGCCTTCCTTAGAGTGAGCTACTTAGGAACAGAGGGTATAACTGTTTATGTTGAATCAATACCAGTGATGGATGGAATTTTCTTCTTGGGCTTTTCTTGGGTTGGTTGTCATTTTCTCACTTGGTGGTGACCCCTCCAGGTACAGTCCCTCATAGACTTTCAGTGTCCCCTCTCAAAAGCTAGTCTCCGACAAGAGTCTGAAACCCATTCACATGACCTACCTCTTAAGTAATTGATAATGGCTTTAAGTGTGCTTTCTGTTTTGTGGCAAAGGCACAATTAGACCATATACTAGTGTAACATGAGTGATAATTCAGCAAGACTTCTTCCCCAAATGTTGTTTAATTACCTGACATCTTCTGTTAAAAATCATTACTTTAGGTCTTTGGGGCCACTTCCGGTTGCCTATCACAGAAATTTCCAGCTGCATCTCATGTGACCTCACAGCCCCCAGGGAGGCAGCTAGACTCCCATGCAGGGATTCAAATTCCTCTTCTGCAACTGTAGCTTGGAGAGGTTGTGAATGCCCAATGTCTGTGCCTAGCAAGTGATGGAGCCTCCTAGGGGTTATTGAAAGCCCAAAGCTCCTCTCCCATCCCACGCAGGCTCAATACAAGGACCTTTGAGGAAAATAAGCAGCAATAATTCAATACTAGCTCAGCAGAAATCATGATAGGGGCTGAAATTGGAATGACATGGAACAGAGGGAATGAGAGTGGAGACAAGCCCCAGAAAAGTGAGAAAGGAAGAGGGCCAAAGAGAGAAGTTAATTTGTTTGAAAGTTTGGCTGAGGAGAAACTTGAGGGAAGCTTCCAGAAGGTGGACTGGGGTATGACAGGCACAAAGGATGCTTAAATTCCTCCACAGTGGTGTCTGCCTATGTGTCTCAAATGTATGGCTAGTTTTGTGGTAAACCTTTGGAGAAACATAAGGAACGTGAAAGAAATGATTTTTGTTCTGGAGACTTTTCAGTCTAATTGGGAAAAAATTTCATTTAGTAATGGTCTTTGAGTGGTTGCACTCTAAGCACTTTACATATTTTAAATTCTCAAAACAAATGTTATATTGTTAGTACTAATTATTATTATTATTAGTAGTAGTAGTAGTAGTAGCAGCAATATCCTAATTAAGTGATAAGGAAACTAAGGCAGGATTGAAACTCAGGTCAGAGACATCTTCCTACTATGCGGTAGCAAGCCTCCAGCAGAAATCACTAAGAGTCTGAGAAGACAACATCAAATGCTAAAATACATGCTGCAGGCAGTGAGGACAAGGAGTCACGGCACCGCTGAGGGCTCAGGGAAGAGGCACTGAGCCAGGCACCAAGAACCGGGGAACTTGGATTTTGGTCCCAACTGTGCCACTTGCTGACCTTGCAGTCTTGGGCAACTTATTGCTCTAGCCTCAGTTTCCTCAGCTGTGAAATAGAACAATAGCTGTCCTGCCTACTTCATAGGGTGATGATCAAATGGGATAATGGTGGTAAAAGTGACTCGAAAGTGTCGCACGAACAGAGGACATCACGTGGCGTCTTCTGACCTGCTGTTTATGCCGGGCCCAGGCCTTGACAGGCGTGCTGGCCTGATGCTTGGGGTCAGTGTGGGCAGTGCGTATGGCCCATGTGGTCCCAGTCTCCAGAGCCAGTCCCCCTAGAAAACCTCTGGCAGTGGCTGAGGAACTGTGAACAGCTGGTACAGAGGGACACAGACTCTTCCGTCAAACAGTGTGAGTCAATGTGAAAGTGTAGAAAATGTGAGAGTCACGGTTTCTTTCCTTTGCGCGTTCAAAAGGCATCTTTCCGCAGTCTGCACAGATTCACGGGAGAATTTTGCAGAAGGAAGGCACAAACCAGTGACTGCCGGAGCCCCCCGCCCCGCCTGTTGGAGCTGAGCAGGCTGAATGGACTTTGCCTTCAATGACGGAGCTGTCTGCATGTGTGTAACCTTGGAGCTGTCTGCATGCGTGTGACCTTGGAGCTGTCTGCATGTGTGTGACCTTGGGGCTGTCTGCATGTGTGTGACCTTGGAAGAGCGTGGGATTTGGGGTCAAGATGTCCTCTAGGTCTTTTACTCCCTGTCTGACCTTCAGCCAGTGATTTAAGTTCTTTAACTCTCGTTTTTTCACATATAAAATGAGGATGGCAGAAACATTTACTTACCTCATTTGGTCCTCTTGAAGACATAATGAGATAATGTTTTTATCTTTTAGAAAGTACTTCCTAAATGCTAGTAAGTTTTACTATGACCGCTTTGCCTCAACCTCTGCTTATACAAGTAGGAAATTATCTACTCCGTTCTACTCTTGTGGCCAGTAAGTGATAAATAAGATGATAGCAGTGAAGTGCTTTGAGCACCTCAAAATAAAAATGTATGAAGAAGGCTTAAGGAGCCCAACGGTAACTCAGCTTCAAGTAAAGAAAGTTCCTGTGGGGAAGATGGAGGAAGTGAAAATGTCAGGATCTAGGATGTGATATTACCGGGGCAATAAACATCTCTGTCTTGCTGGTTCCATATAATGAGGATAAAGGGGAGTCAGAGGATGGCCTTGTTCATGAAACAGGTGATAGGGACATCAGAGGGGTACCTGGCAGCAGCGCTTGTGAGTCCCAAGGGGGCTTGAAGAATCTGGTAGGCAGGAGATAATTTCATTTTGTCAAGTCCAATGACCCAAAGATGGGTCGTGCACTCAACTCTTAAGAATTTCTTACAGCAAAATAATAAGATGAACCAGAATTCACTAGAAATGGATAATTAGGAGTGGAAAAAATACCCCTCACATTTTAGGTTTCCGTCAGTGTAAAAACATTGCTTAACAGTCACTGATGAGGTCATTACAAATCCTTCACCAGACATTTAATTAGTTGTGAGTCTTATCTACGTGCATTAATCTTTCCTCTTTCTTTTTACGTAACTTTTTTTTTTTTTTTTTGAGATGGAGTCTCGCTCTGTCGCCCAGGCTGGAGCACAGTGGTGTGATCTCAGCTCACTGCAACCTCCGCCTCCTGGGTTCAAGCAATTCTCCTGCCTCAGCCTCCCAAGTAGCTGGGATTACAGGCACGCACCACCACGCCCAGCTAATTTTTGTATTTTTAGTAGAGACAGGGTTTCCCCATGTTGGCCAGGCTGGTCTTTAACCCCTGACTTCAAGTGATTCTCCTGCCTTGGCCTCCCAAGGTGCTGGGATTATATGCATGAGCCACCACACCTGGCCTCTTTTGGGTGACTTTTAATTGTATTGTGTAATTTTTTTCCTGCACTTTTTTCCCCCCATAATACAAGTGACAACTGATTTAACAGTACAAAAAGTTATCTACATAGACTAGGAAAAGCAGATCTCTCTCCCCCTCCCCTGACCCTAAGTTCCCCTCCCCATATTCGCGTTTAACTCTTTAAAGATGCAATGTTTAGCTAGTGCCTGTGTCTAAGAAAACAAAACCGTATTTCTGTTTTTAAAGATCTGAAGTCAATTCCATTTGTTTTGCTGCCTCTCAATCCTTTTAATTCAACCAGCACTCAGTGATCCCTTGGGGCCTGATACAAGGTGGGTTTTTCAAGGAAAAGGTCTACAGTTCAGACTGCCAGCCCAGGAGGTCGACTCTTCACACTCACTCCCCACCGTAGCCAGCCTGTTCTGTTCTACCCTAATTCTTGTTCAGGAGGAAACGTCTTTAAGGAGTTCCTTTCAGCAATGGGATTCCAGGATTCGAGACAAGTTGTATAAACACTCTCTAGTTGGATGCCGCCCTTTCCATCTAAGAGAATCAAAATAATTTACCATCATCTACTATTCTGCATTTTAAATCACATAGAGTCTTGAATTAGAGTAAGAGTGGCCGCCCCATGAGAGGCGCAAAGTCGCATTTCCTAAAAGTCTGGTAGTGAGCTGGCTGACAAGGCAGGACGACAGACCACAAGGTCCTTGAGGGGTTGTGTCTTACTTTTCAGTCACAGAGCTTGATAGAATGCCAGGCACATTGTAGATCCTGTTAAATATCCATTGAATAAAATGAACAACACTTTGGGTTCATCAAGTATATCCAGATTTAATTGAAATTTTTGCCACGAGACTCAAACTTGGTTTCCAAGATGTTGACTCCTGAGTCTTACTATATCCTCTAGAGTTCTGGAACCTGTTTGGTATTTGGAGAGAACTTTTCTCTCTTCTTTTATCTCCTATCAATATGCATCTAGCACTTGAGGAGGTTTAAACTGTCAATTTCGCATGTCATATATCTTGCAAGTTAATTTTGCATGTTATATATCTTGCAACCAGGTTTAAGGACCTTTGGTTCCTAGAAGAATAAATGCCTCACACACAGCATGGTCACAGCAAAAATAATTAACTTATTACAACAATAAAAGGCAAATCATAATTCCTATGTTTTCTTTAGTTAGAGATTGTCTAATTTTTCTTTCCCTTAATTTGAGCTATATTGGATCAGTTTGCATTTTTATATATTCTTAGAGGTATTTTCACATGTTTTCTTAAAATAGAAGATCCAGTCTTTTTCAATATCCCTGCTCCTACCACATTACCCCTTATATAGGTGCGCACAAAGTGGCCCTCATTTGAATCATTGCTAATGGATTGATTATTGTGGATTGTGATCCAATTCTCCACAAACCTGATCTTTAAAAACATTCCAGTTGTCTCACGTTGCCAATAGGTTTCTAACTAGCTTGACTTGCTACTGACTGGACACCTCTCAGTTCCACGGAGAAGAATCACCAATGCGTACTGGGTACCGGGGTACCTGAGTATCTGAAACAGCCTTTAAACCTGTTAAAGTTTAAAGGTTGGATGGATGGATGCATGGACAAATGAATGGGTGGATGGGTTGTATACTTGGCCATTCTCACCAAGACAACATTCCTGGACAGTCTGTGTTTAATACATTTTTCCAAGAATTTTTATAAGGCCAGAATTGGAAAGAGCCCCCAGATTTATCTATTACAATCTGGGTATGACCCGGGAATCTTCTTTCCAACCTGCCTAGTTAACCCAGCCTGAAGTCCAGGAGCTGAAACTTAGTGTCTGTTGATCTGCCTGGCTTCTTTTTCTCTTAGACTCCTTGCTTTTCTTTCAGTACATTTTCTGAATCTTTTGATGGGGCAAAGGGAATATGGCTCCTACTGTGGGAAGGGTTTTAGTTTAAACAAAAAGTATGCATGTTAGAAAAACCAGCAAATACTAATTAGGAGAGTGACAGAATCTTCCCCTAAGATTTAAATACACACACACACACAAAAACACACACACACACACACACACACACAGACAATAAGTGGTTCCTGGGCAGAAAGCTTGGAGGGTTGGATTAGCCCTCCAGTCTAGTCCCCAACCTCCCCAAGCCCCCTGTAGATGGACAACAGGGGCGCACCCCTTCTTCCCAGCTTGAAGTCCTACTCACTGTAGATGGTCTGATGGGGTGCGCCATCCACGTGGCCATTCTTGTGGATCTGCAGGTGGTAGCTGTTCCTGGCTGTGGCTGTGTACAGGTGGATCAGGCCACCCCAGCTGGAGCCGAGCAATGGGGAGGCATTGGGATAGGCTCTGATGACGCTCATGCTGCAGACGCTGCACAAGGCACAGACCCAGAGCCTGAGGCGGGCCCCCAACATCACGCTCTGCTCTGAGTGGCTGGTGCTGAGATTGAAACCTGACACTCCTGTCGGGACTCTCCTGGCCCAGGCCTCACTGGCCTTTTCCTTCTCCCTTGCAAGTAGCTGGTGTGAGGATCCTAGACTGAATTCCCTCCTTTTTGCCATCAGACTTTTAAAGGGTAGCAGTGTGACATCAAACAGGAAAAACTCCACTGTCCACATCCTCTGTGTTGTAATCAGCCCATTGAAAGAGACTGCAGAGACCCCGGAGACGCACGGAAGGCACGTCGGTTCCAGACACACACACCCCCCTCAATTTCAAGCCAACGCTCCAAAAAAATGAATGACGCGTGGGCAAAAGTTATCTGCCGCTCTGGGCTGTCTGTTGACCTGTCCCACGTCCATCAGGAAATGCGAAGGCAGCCAGCGGTTCCCAAAAAAAATCCAGCTTCAGTCAAGCAGTCAACCGACTCCTAGGCAATTAATCTCCCGTCGAGTTTACTTATTTTGGTTTTCTTTAAATTCCAATCAGCAAGTATGTATCCAGTGCTTAATCTATGAGCAGGATTCAGTGGCTAGCTTGTAGGATATAGAGATATAAGACACCGTCAGGCAGATGGCATCCTCTGAGAACCCCCAGTTCGTGAAAGATGGGAGCTGGGAGCAGGGGCATAAAAACCAAAGTTGCCATTTTGGGAAGATTTTGAAATGGAAGAAAAAGAAGCAAGGTCTTGAGGTCACTGAACATGCCAAGGTTCGATTTCTCAATTTCCCTAGTTTGGACTATCGAGGACAACTAAATGAATAGTCTCTCCAGGAGTAAGGAGACCCGTTCAGAGACCTCATGGGGATTGGAAAGGCTGCTGGCTGAGCACCGGGAATCCGAGCCTCAGGACAGGGTGTCCCCACATTTAGTGTCTGTACATGAGTGCTCAGCTTGGTGCTGGATGCCTGCCTGCAGATGCTGTTCACAGTGCGCCCTCTGGGAAGCTACACCTCATGTTGGGGGGAATAGTCCTGGCACGCACAGTCTAAAGGGGAGCAACCTACTGCAACATACACCCAAAAAAATACCCAAGGAGACTGCTCCTCTTCCAATTTGCCATGTACTGAGTACATGCCATGTACAGGCATCAAGCTAGACATCACATACAAGTTGATATAGGAAACAGCAAGATGTGATTCCTATCTCGAGGAGCTCAAATCTAATGCAGGAGGCAGATAAAAATAAGTAACCGTAATACAAAATGAGTGCAAGCATACAGGTATAGACAGAAAGAAATGGCATCTGTTACCCTACATTTGTGCAGTTTTTTTTTATAGTTTACAAAGCATTTTCACATCTATTAGCTCATTTGAACCTCACTGCCACTCTGTGAGAGGGGCACACCATGCATTATCAAGATTTTAATACTTTACATGAAGAAATGGAGATCTCAGTTTTTCCCTGTCCAAAGGCACAAAGCAAATAAATGGTAGAGCCAGGACAGGATTTTCTCCTTCCCCAGGCTGCTTCTCCAACGAATCATAGCAACAACTAACACTCATGGAGAGCTTACTGTTCCACTTACTGCTCTAAGCGCTTTACTTGTGGTCACCCATTTCATCCTCAGAATAACTCTTTGAGGAGATGCTGTTATTTTCTTTATATAGATCAGGAAACCAATGCACACGGTTTAAGTAACTTGCCTAGAGATAGAAAGGTAACACGTGGAAGAGGTTGGATTTGAATCCAGGTCTGGACCCAAGACCTCCTAAGCACTTTTCAAGATGTCCAAACCCACACAACATGCTAGAGCTAAAGCCATGAGCGCCAGGAGCTTGGTAAGAAAGTGCAGGTGGCAAAACAGTCCTCTATCATTCTCTAGAAACCCAGGCTTTTACGCAGGATGAATCTCTAGGTCACATGGTGCTTGTCTCCCCAGGGTTGAATGGAGGAAGTATGACATGACATGTTTATATGTAAAACAGTCTTCTTTGCTAATGGCCACAGAATGGATTATAAATATCCTGCCACGTCTTAGCTAATTGAAGAAATAGCTAGCTTTCTTTGAGAATTGAGATGCAAATCACTTAGGAACATTTGCCCTGCATTTCTTCTTCTGGCTGTGAAAGGTAAAGCGATAGGAAGTAACTCTAAAGCAATAAGCAGCAATTGAGAACCTTCTCCGTGTACGAGATGAAAGGGAGGGCGAAGGTCTACAAAGCAGGACTAACTTCTCCAGAGGCTTGCAGTGTAACCGAGCGGGGAACATCTTTGTTCAATACAAGGCACTGTGTGGGAGGAGCTTCGTTACTAGGACCAAATTAGTGAAGATGTGGTACTGTATTTATAAACCATTCTGTGGCCATTACTAAAGAAGCCTACTTTATACATACACATTTAATGTCATTCATCTTCTAAACAACCCTGGGGAGACAAGCACTATGTACCCTAGAGATTCACCCCGGGTAAAGGCCTGGGTTTACGAGAGAGTAACAGAGGAGTGCTTTGCTGCCTGCACTTTCTTACCAAGCTCCTTCACAAAGAAAGAAAGGTTGACCAGGCGTGGTGGCTCACGCCTGTAATCCCAGCACTTTGGGAGGCCGAGGTGGGCAGATCGCTTGAGGTCAGGAGTTTGAGACCAGCCTGGCCAACGTGGTGAAGCCCTGTCTAAAACCCGTTTAGTAGAAACCCTGTCTCTACTAAAAATACAAAAAATTAGCTGTGTGTATTGGTGCACGCCTGTAATCTCAGCTACCTGGGAGGCTGAGGCAGGAGAATCACTTGAACTGGGAGGTGAAGATTGCAGTGAGTAGAGATTGCACCACTGCACTCCAGCCTGGATGACAGGGCGAGGCTGTGTCACACACACACACACACACACACACACACAAGTCATGGTGGGTGGACGCCTTGGTCAAGGAGGGCTTTGAGGGAATGAGAGAACTGAGGGAGCTTTGTAGGATACACAGGGAAAGGATTTCCCCAGTACCTGCCAAGCATGGTGGAGAGGGAGCGCAGGTGTCTTGGGATAAGTCCACAGCCGTTGGGTCATTCCCTTAGCTCCTGGAAGGACTGAGGAAGGGGCTCCTCCGTGGCCACTTCGGCTTGTCTTATGAGGAAAGAGAGCCCTGTGCCAGCTTACCCACCTGTGCCAGCTTACCCAGCTATGCCCACTTACCCACCTGTGCCCGCTTACCCACATCCAAAGGCTGTCTTCCAAGAAGAGGCCCTGTGTGCTTAGCATGTGGCTCTAATGGCAGAGTCCAGTCCAGAGGAGTAGATTTATTTTTAAGGAGGATGGGAGGAGACGCAGCATTTCCCACTTGGAGAGAGTAAAGGAAGGCACAAGAATCTCAGACTAACTCTTCCCATTTGAGATGGGGAAACATTGAGAGTGGAATTGAGGATTTGCTCATTGGAACACGGAGACGGCAGAACGTCCAGCTCCTGGCTGAACTCCCTACCAGTGGCTTCCAAATCTGGTTGCTCACTGAAATTACCTGTGGAGCTTTAAAGCCATAATTGCCCCAGGACTAATCTTAGACCTACTGAATCTGCAGGAGCAAAAGCCAGTTATCTGTACTTTATTCAAAGCCACCTGGGAGATTCTTATTCTCCACACCAGACGGGGCTGATACTAAAGTACTTACCAATAAACAGGCTTTGAGCGCCAACCACACATCAAGCACTGGAAACAGGACACAGAGACCAAGGCCCTCTTCAGGGGCTGGCTCAACTTCCCATTCCCTTCTAGGATGTCCAGCCTAACTGCAGGTCAAGATGTCAGTGAGCCTTTCTAGGGAATTTAGTACTGAATGCTAAATCAGTACCCTGTGCTGACAAGTATCCTGTCCTTGAGCCCAGTGCATGGTCTCCTCTGAAGCTCTAGTGGGTAAGAGAAGGGAGAGGCCAGGAGATGTCGGTTCCTGTCCGTTGCACCTAGAGGGCACTCCTCCGTCACAGTTCAGGTCCAAGGGTCTGGGAACCAGTGTGACCTTAGGAGCCCAAAGAGAAACACAGATACCAGCTGTGAGCAGGAAGCCCGGGGAGGAGGCCCTGGGTTTGTACTGCTTGGATGTCACTGTCCTTGGTTCCCAGGTAGCTACCTGAACACAGCAGATAGGCTGGTCCCATGGCAGGCAGAGGAACCTGTTGTCTCCAGCCTGGCCTGGAAGCCCTTCTCTGGCATCAAGAGGATTTGCCCCAGGAGCTGTGTGGAAGCATCAAGTCTAGTCCCTGCATTTACACTCATAGAATCAAGGCTCTTAGTGTAGATAAGGGCCTACAAGAATCTGTAAGAATCTGTATTCTGGCTGGGTGCAGTGGCTCACGCCTGTAATCCCGGCACTTTGGGAGGCCGAGGCGGGCGGATCACCTGAGGTCAGGAGTTTGAGATCAGCCTGACCAACATGGTGAAACCCTGTCTCTACTAAAAATACAAAATTAGCTGGGCGTGGTGGCACATGCCTGTAATCCCAGCTACTGAGGAGGCTGAGGCAGGAGAATCGCTTGAATGTGGGAGGCGGGGGTTGCGGTGAGCCCAGATTGCGCCATTGCACTCCAGCCTGGGGCAACAAGGGTAAATCTCTGTCTCACCAAAAAAAAGAATCTGTATTCCGGCTGGGAATGGTGGTTCATGCCTATAATCCCAACACTTTGAGACACTGAGGCGGGTGGATTGCTTGAGCCCAGGAGTTTGAGACCAGCCTGGGCAACATGATGAAACCCTGTCTCTGCAAAAATTAGCGAGCATGGGTGCATGCCTGTAGTCCAAGCTGCTCCGGAGGCTGAGGCAGGAGAATTACTCGAACCTGGGAGGCAGAGGTTGCAGTAAGCTGAGATTGCACCACTGCACTCCATCCTGGGTGACAGAATAAGACCCTGTCAAAAAAAAAAAAAAAAAAAAAAAAAAAAGGAAAAGAAAAGAAAAGAAAAAATCTGTATTCCTGCAAGTTCATTACTTTCCTTCATCTCCTGACTTCTTTTTATCAGCATCTGCTCTGAGAAGGTCCTGAAGAAGATTATCTCACCCAGATCATATTCACTCAATGTAAAGACTTGGCAATAACTTTCAAACAATTAACATCAACTTCATTGTCCTTATCTATGATGAAAAAATGTCAGAGGAATGAAGGAAAACAAAAAGCTGGGAGATAGGAGAGAAGGTGGTCTCATGGTGGCTCGCAGATTTCTTTTCTTTTTGAGACCCTGGAAGGACCTGGCAGGCCTCTGCTCCCTGTCCCTTCACTCCTCCTGAGTCTGTCTCCACCATCTCAGTAACGGTGTCCCTGCTCTCTTGCTCTCTCAGAGCATTACACGCCATCCAGACCTCCAATGTTCAGGGAGATGGATATCTAAGCCATCCAGAACAAAAATTTTTTTTTTTTTTGGCTTCTTGAAGTTCTCTGGAGAGGTGCCATTCCTGTGTCTCATCTGAAAATGCCATCCCAGCATCATCTTGACAGCGAAAACGTGCTTCCCTATAGCCAATCTGATTCTCTCTTGCTTTAATGCGTCCACTCGATCAACACATAACTTTTTATGGAAAGCCTGTTATATGGCTACTACCTTGTAGAAAATCTTTAGAGAAGTCTGAAAATGAAAAGGTACAGTCCTGATCTTCAGGGAATTTGCAATTTACTAGGCAGAATATTCTTTGCATTTGTCCAGCACTTCACAGCCCTTAAAGTACACTCACATCTATTGTCTCTTCTGAGGCTCAGAACGGTCCTATGGGCAGGTCTGGGGGGTGTTGGGGATGACTTTTCCACAAGGATCCCGGCTCCTGATACACACATTCCATATCGTAGGAATTGAAAGAAAAGAGAGAAAAAACCCATTATTTTTAAAAAATCTGTTTTTATTAGAAAGTAGATCAATGCAGAAATGAATAAGTAGAAAGTGAACATCCAGTATAGTTTGTACCCTCTAGAGGTAAAATGTTATCGAAGACAAATTATAGGTTTAGGGCACATATATAAAATACACATATTTAATATAATAAAATACATTAATATGTTGCTAATAATACAAGTTAATAAAATATATAATATATTAATAAATATTTAATAAAATATGCATATATTTATATTTATGTCTTGCTAAATATCTATATGTTTAACATTATATATTAATACTAAACTGCATATTATATATATTTAAGTATATATATACTTAAATATGCACTTTTATTTTAAAATTAAAAAAATTTTTTGCATCTAGTAGCCAGAAAAATACGCACTTTTAAAAGACAAAATTGAGGGCATACCGTATATAATATAAACCCACTTTGTCCGTTGAAATCTATTTTGACCACCTTTCCAGGTCAGTATGCCTATCTTTACCTCATTCTTTTAAATTACTCCATTCCATTGTATTTGAGAGTGGTCAGCTCTTCTGAAAGCTTCATTTCCTTCCAAGCTCTGCCCCAGAGGCTTCTGTGGTTGTTCCCCAGGCCACAGCACTTTATATTTACATGTACGTGTATATACATATACACACCCATTATATACATGCGCATGCATACATATATACAGACACATACACACATATACATATAATAATGGCCCTGCATGGGATGGCACTGGTGGCTGGGGTTACCACAGTTCTCTGCCACATCAAGAACTTACCCCCTTTTAGTCTAGAACAAATACCTCCCATAGAATCAATCTCCAGTTCCCTTCTTTCCCTCCAAATGACATGTTCCAATTTCTCTTCCCCGAGACAAAATTTCCAGCTTATTTTTGTCATGGCAGCCTTTCTAAAATAAAGGCCCACGGGAGGGTTTGTCTTCAGGGCAGCCCTTCTCCAGAGGGCAAGGGAGCCTGGAACTCCAGCAGTGGGGGGACATCAAGGCCTGGAGAGGGGTTCGAATCCACAGAAAATGTGGAGGTGCTTCTCCACGGTTCAGCTGGGGATAGTTTTCATTTCTGCCACGATAGCCAATAAATCTCCACACTTTCAGTGATCTTGTAAAGAGCACACTTGTTAATTTATAAATATTGCCACTGAGAGCTGGTAATGACTGCCGATGACAAGGTGACAAGGATGGGCGTAGAAGTGCAGTTTACCGAAGCCTTTGGAAAACAAGCTTCGATTTTCAAACGCGTAATATAAAATGTTGCGTTATATGAGGCCATGCATTAGGCCATTATCCTAAGCAAACTAATGCAGAAACAGAAAACCAAAGGCCACATGTTCTCACTCATAAGTGGGAGCTACACACTGGGGATGCATGGACATAACGATGGGAACAATAGACACTGGGGACTACTAGTGGGGGAGGGTAGGAGAGAGGACAGGCCTGAAAACTACCTATTGAGTACTATGCTCACTACTTGGGTGACGGGTTCAATCATTCCTCAGACCTCAGCATCACATAATATGACCTTGTAGCAAACCTGCACTCGAACCCCCGATTCTAAAATAAAAGTTGAAAAAAAATGCTGGGGGGAATGGCTGGAAACCAGCAGAAACAGAAAAACCAAAGGGCTAATCAACGGCAGGTGCAGACGAGAGAAGCCAGCCAGGAGCTAATTACATCAGCCAATGACATAATTACAGGCAAGAGCATCACTGGCAAGTGCCCCGCACAGTAAGTATGGCCCTGTAAGATGTTAGGGGCTGCAGCTGAATACGGCTGATATGCTATACGCTGTCATTCATGGGTCGTTAGTTGTCACTTGGTCCACTGCCTGAGACAGCTGCACAATAGGAGAACTGAGCACAGGGAGGGCACACAAAGTCAAGGACTGGGGCACAGGGATGTTTGGAGCAGTGGCACGCTTCTGTACGATGCTGTGGGTACATGGCACTATGCATTTGTCAAAACCCGTGGAACTGTACGACACAAAGAGTAGACCCTAATGCAAATGGCAGACTTTAGTTAATAACAATGCTTCAGTAGTGTTTCATCAGTGACAACAAAGGCACCACACTGATGCAAGATGTGAAGAGGGGAAATTGTGTGCAGAGTAGGGAGAAGGAATACGTGGGACCTCATGCTTTCTGCTTCAATTTTCTGTAACCTGTAACTGCTCTGAAAAATAAAGTCTATCCAAAAAATGAGAGCAAAATTCAGCAAAATGGCGAACAAAATGAACAAAATGGTGTTTGCTCGGTAGGTGTCCAATATTTCATCACTGCCTGGAGTTATTCATTCCAGGATCAGATCAGGGAGATGTGCCACAGCAGCATATATTTCACCGCGCACAGTTACCTTTCGGTCCTTTAAAACAAGACAAAAGAACATTTCTCGCCCATCCCTCTCACGTGGGTTAGCTTCGCCACATGGTCCACCCGCCTCGGCCTCCCAAAATGCTGGGTTTACAGGTGTGTGCCACCGCCCCCTTTTAATGAATTAATTTTATTTAATTAAAAGTAATGGGAAAATTAAAAATAATTAATTAAAAGTAATGGCAAAAGCAGTTTTTTGTTTTTGTTTTTTTTTAGACGTGTCTATGCAGCCTTAGGCAAGTGACTCCTCTCTTGCACTTGCTCTCCCATCTTTGAACTGGGGAGGGGGACATGTGGATGAAGTCATCGGTGAAGCTCCTCTCAGCTGCTGCAGTCTGGAGGTAAGATGCTGTCTCGGCGTCCAGCTTCCCCAAACTGTTTGCTTTAGCTCCAGCTACAGTTGATCATCTACACAGGAGTTACCCACCTGGTCCATGGCGACTGGGAGTGGTTACATTCCCTGCTGGTGGATTTGTTTCTCTCTCTCTGCTTTGCTTAAAATGTCCACACTGGGTTAGGGATAAACTTAAGGAAGGCATAGTCCTTTAATCTAATACATATTATTAGATTATATATTTTTATAATGTAACGTTACAGGTACCTATGACAGCGCAACAGATTTCCTCAATAGCAAATCTAAATATATACATGGAACCTTCACCCTGCTTCCCAAAAGGAAATACAAATGGCTTCTGTAATATTAGGAAATCCATGGTCTTACTCTCTCAACTTTGGTGCCCATAACCTGAAGCTCATTATGCCAGGAGAAAAACAGGCTAAAGCACCTCAGGGGCCCTCAGCTGGGGAGTCCTAGAAAACTGAAGGTCGTAGCAGAACTGGAGAGCAAAGGCCGTTGAAGTCCAGGCCATTGATCAGTAGCTGCAGCCTCAACTCCCTTTTCCTTCCCTCTCAACCCCTCACCCCCTCACCCCCTCCTCTTTTCCGCCAACACACTCTTTTTCCTGGAAACCTTCTCCTGGCCTCCACTGCTACAGCTTGTGGGAGATAAGACATGTGTCCCACGGGTGGGGGAGGCCAAGCCTGTGTGAGTGATTTTACAAAAGGTTCACTTTGGGTGATAAGAACAGGGTTATGACTGTTCTGCTTAGAGCTCAGCCAGGGAAGAGGGGGACAGTTTTGAAGGAAGGTTTCTCAGTGGAAGATTTGTTCATTTGTTTCCTCCCTCCCGAAACCCTACAAATATTCTTACTTGCAGGAGTCTCCTTAACTCTCTTTTCTTTCTCTCCATCACTCTTCACCCTCCAAGAAAAATGTATTTTCACTTTATATTAGAATGGTGCTTTTTAACTTTTCGAAATATGTTTATAATGGTTGTCTCATAGAAATACTGTACTTGGACGGCACTTCTCCCAAGCTGTTATTCCTACAAGTCATTGTGAAGCCAAGGCTCCCTTTGGCTGGCCAGACTAGGGCATTTATGATACTTACTGGAGGAACCAAGAGTCCCAGCCTCAATGTCCCCACCCAGGGCCCCTCCAGGTCTCCTCCTGGGGCTTTTTGAATCAGAACCCCACCCGTTTTCTGAACTTGGGAGACTTGTATCTCCTCCCTCTGTTTCTTCTCCTTCCTTTCCTACCAATGCCCCCAAACCGGAGTGACCCAGGAGTCTCTTCTCCCCACCCTCCTCTTTGTATGAGCCATGAAAACAGAATCTAAGAGTTGGACATTGGGAACCCTGGGGATCATCATCCTCGCCTATTTTTATGAGGTTGGTGCAAAAGTAATTGCAGTTTTTGCCGTTACTTTTAATTAATTATTCTTAATTTTTCCATTACTTTTAATTAAATAAAATTAATTAATTAAAAGGGTGCAGTGTCTGACACCTGTCATCCCAGCACTTTGGGCGGCCGAGGCGGGTAGATCACTTGAGGTTAGGTGTTCGAGACCAACCTGGCCAACATGGCAAAACCCTGTCTCTACAAAAAATACAAAAATTAGCCAGGCGTGTTGGCATGTGCCTGTAGCCCCAAGGACTCAGAAGGCTGAGGCACGAGAATTGCTTGAACCTGGGAGGAAGAGGTTGCAGTGAGTTGACATCAGGCCACTGCAATCCCGCCTGGGCGACAGAGCAACACTCTGTCTCAAAAATAAATAAATAAATAAATAAAGTAATGGCAAAAACTGCAACTTGTGTAGTGACCTAATACAAGATGAAAACTGAGGTCTCCAGAGCGATTTGCCCAAGGTTACAAGGCCAAGTTGAGGGCAGAGCTTAGAATTAGAATCAGGTTTCTGACCCTGAGCACAGAGGCCCTTCCAACACCCCTCACTACGGTAATTCATTTGAACATACTCACCGGAAGGGAATCAGCCACCTGGGCTCTGAGGCTGCCTCAGGACTAGCAGGTGACTTTTCGTCTGCCCCACACAGGCATCTCACCCCCGTCTGTGCCACCTGGAATATGCGTGCTGTGGAGATCATGGAAGCCACACTTTGGCACTGGAGGAGTCCTTTGCACACAGACCCCTCCTGGCCTCCTTAGTCCTAGCACTGCCCAGGGAGCAGTGGAGCTTGACTTCCCATAACTTCATGGCCCTCATCTCAGGGGTATGAACTCCTTTTAGCGCCTACAGGGAAGGTTTCGGAATCATTTCTTGCACAATTGTTTTGTCTCCAGCCCTGATCTTTCCCATACGAACTCACATCATGGCGTGGCAAGAGTTGAGCCAGGAGTCTTGGAAGCCGTCTTCACCCTCCCCTCTGTGGGTCTCGTTTCTGGCCTTTGTTGAATACAGAGATTCAACTAGCAGAGGTGTTCCTTCAGGCAGATCCAGCTCCGAAACCTGTGTGCCTCAACCTTCCGTCACGGCTGCACTAACTATTGCCTCAGCATTATCATTTCCAGACCCAGAAATCAAGCTTCTAGAGTTAAAAATATATATATGGCCTTCTTTACAGATGTCTAAGAATTTGTGTCTTGGTTGAGGCATTCCTACAGTCTCTAGAGACCTCCACTATCCTCAAACTAATCTCACTTTTTCTGGGGGTAGGAGGGAATTACTATTATTTTTGATTCTAAGGTAGAGCTTCCTGAACTATATGCTCTGGAAGCTGCCATGGGGGTAAGAGAGGCATACAGACAGTGACGCTCTGAGCCTGCAGTTGCTGGAATCTGGGCTGATGGATTGCCTCTGGAGTCAGGAGTGGCCTCTGTGCCCTAAAACTACTCTCTTTTTTTTTTTTTTTTGAGATGGAGTCTCGCTGTGTCACCCAGGCTGGAGTTCAGTGGCTGGATCTCGGCTCACTGCAAGCTCCGCCTCCCGGGTTCACACCATTCTCCTGCCTCAGCCTCCCAAGTAGTGGGACTACAGGCGCCCGCCACCACTCCCAGCTAATTTTTTGTATTTTTAGTAGAGACGGGGTTTCACCGTGTTAGCCAGGATGGTCTCGATCTCCTGACCTCGTGATCCACCCACGTCGGCCTCCCAAAGTGCTGAGATTACAGGCGTGAGCCACCGTGCCTGGCCAAAACATTCTCATTTTCTATGTGGGCCATGATGTGAAAAGATTGGAAAGCTGTTGAACCAAGGTCCACACACTAGCTACAGGTATAATAACAACCACAATGACAAAGTGCTTTTGCAGACCCACTCTGGGCTACATGACGCAGGCTGGGGCAGTATCATAACATGACATGTTTAAGTGACAAGCCCAAGATGACCTGTAACTGAAGCCGGGACTAGATCCTATGCCCTAAGTCGCGTGTATTGACATCCCTTACATTTGCAAATAACTTTCCTAACTGTACACTTTTTACAGAGTGTTCTCACAGGCATTCTCTTATTCTATCTTCCCCAAACCCCGTGAGATATGAAGAATCCTCATCTTTCATTTGAAGAAACTGAGGAACAATCTGTGACTTGCCTAAGAGTACACATTGAGTATGTGGCAGAACTGGGGGTCAAATCCAGATTTTCTTACTTTGAGTTCAGATCTTTGTCAATGACACCACAGCCCTCTTCTATGAATGTCCCTGTTTTCAAGGACATATTTTCAGGACTGAAGCCACCAGGATGGGCACATGACGGGCTAAGGGCAGGGACTAGGGGAGGGAGGGGAACTTGGTACATGGGGAACAAGTTCTATTCAGGGCGAGGTTTGATATTTCTTTTCTAGGTGGAGGACGAAGGAGCAATGGTTAGAGCCTTTGGTTCCTCTGCCTGCAGTGCTCAGCCAGGCTGCTGTCTCCTCCTGTGAACCCACTCAATTCCTTGATCCCAAACCAGAGGGAAGGCAGTCATGCTTCCAAGGCTGGGATTCTGCCCGAGGAAGGAACAATGGAAACTTGGGACTGCAGAGGAGCCGTGTGTGTGTGTGTGTGTGTGTGTGTGTGTGTGTGTGTGTGTGAGTCCACACAGGCTGTCCAATCTGATCGGTGTTCAAAGGCTGCCCTAGAGGACCCAGCCCACCCTCTCAGGATGCCTGGGGCTTGTCACGCAGCCCACGTCGGGGAGCAGACATCCTGGTTCCCACTCACCTCGTTGGAGCCGGTGACCTAGGCCAGCCCACCACGTTTGGGACTCTGCACATCCGGACTGGTGTTATCTCGGGATCCTGGGACTCCTTGGCTCCCCTGCCCTGCCTCCTCCCTTCCCTGTGGACACGTAGCCACCACACACTTCTCGGAGGGCTATTTCTAGCCGAGGGGCCGGTCTTTCAGCCCCAGCCTGTCAGCTCCGGCCGTCTGTGTGCTGCAGCTGGGACGGGCGGCCTGACACATTGTGGGTTCAGCAGAATGCAGGATGTGGGGGCTTCCGGAGGCAGCATCCCCTCAGCCTGCTGGAGGTCAGGGTTGCTGAGAAGTGGGGGTGGGGGACAGACAGGATGCTCCTGCCGCGTGGTCAGGAGGAGGTGGGTGTCTATGGGAGAGGCTAGACCTCAGCCTCCTCACACCTCTAGCAGGTCTCTGACCCTCAGCAGCCCTCTCCCTGGCAAGAATCGTTTATTTGTCTTTAGTAGAGCAGACGGTGAACAGCCCTGTGGTTGAATGCAGGCCCTGGGTTAGACAATCTGCCTCAGAAGCCAAACCATGCCCTGTACCAGGTGTACCGTCTTTGTCAACTCACCTTGCTTCTCTGAGCCTCAGTTTCCTCATCTGTGGCAAAGGGAGTAATAGTACCTGCCTCATTATATTGTTGACAGGATTCAATAATATGACACTTATAATGCTTCATCTCACATGAAGTGCCCACATGTGAGCCCTGCTGGGTATGTGGTAAATGTTTCTTGTTGTTTTGTTGCTGTTGCTGTTGTTATTGTCCCTTTTCTAAACCCCACCCTCCTATCACAACTTCAGGTCATTCCACCAAGCCTCTCGCCTCCCAGCAGGATTCCTCACAGGTGGCCAAGAGAATTACTGCTATTTCAGACTGATTTCAGATACCTGGCACATTTTAGGGGCTTCATACGTTTTCACCAAATGAAGGAATAAATTCTTCCCTTAGGTGGATGTGCTGGAAAGAACACTGACCTTGCAATTAAAACAAAAACCAAAAACAAAGCCTGGGTTCGTTCTCAGCCATGCCACTTGGCCAGTGTTGTGATGTGGTAGAGGAAGCTCACTCAGTGTCCCTAAGTCCCCCACCTGTCACCCGAGGCCCTGGCTCCCACCTAGCCTCTTTCCTGGTTGGGAGGACAAACGTGCACAGGGTTGGCGCTGCTCTGTAAACCACACAGGGTTGTGCAGTTCAAGGCAGATTATTCTTTATCTTCAGCGATTTCACATTTCAGATTCCCTGCTCCAGAAAGAAAGATAGATCTGTGTTTTTTTTCTTTTTCTTTTTTTTTTGAGATGGAGTCTCGCCCTGTCACCAGGCTGGAGTGGAGTAGCACAATCTCGGCTTACTGCAACCTCTGCCTCCCAAGTTCAAGCAATTCTCCTGCCTCAGCCTCCCGAGGAGCTGGGACTACAGGTACACACCACTACACCCAGCTAATTTTTGTATTTTTCTAATACAGACGGGGTTTCACCATGTTGGCCAGGATGGTCTCGATCTCCTGACTTCATGATCCACCTGCCTCAGCCTCCCAAAGTGCTGGGATTACAGGCGTGAACCACCATGCCTGGCCGATAAATCTGTTTTATTTAACTTTCTTTCAAGTTGCCATGTTCTCCACCAGTGCTGAGGTTTGCCTTAATGGTGCCACAGTCTCTTCCATCTTTTTTATTCTCTCCCTCAGAACATGGGTCTCCCTTCCTTCCAAGTTCAAGGAACTGAGCCAACTCACCCCATTAAGGAAGCCTTCCCCCACCAGCTTCATCCAAATCCAAGAACTCCATCCAACTCATCACCCAATGCTCCCTGTACAGAGGCATTGAGAATGACGTACTCTTTTCCCCTGAGTGTATTCTCATATTTTTGAGAAATTCGTTCACTTATTTGCCATAACTTTATGAGAATCATCCAGGCACCTTCCACCCTCCCTTGGTGTCTTTCTAAGCAAAGTCACATGATCTTGCTTGAACCTCACCACAGCAATCTGAGGGAAGTAAGCCTAGTCTTATTGCCTTCATTTTTCTAGGTGAGGTCATGGACACCTAAAAAGGGTTATCGACTGACCCAAGGTCTCATAGCCAATGCACTGTGCCCAGGTCTCCAGTTTCCTGTGCATTATGGCTGGGGGATCCTGAAGGTGACATTGGGGGTGTAACAGGATTCATCTGATGTGTCACCTAATGTGGGAACTCCAACTTGAGGTGTGATATATTTGAAGGTTCCAGTCCTCTTACTGGCTGTCATCTTGGACAAGCTACATGATGTCTCTGAGCTTAGTTAACATGTCTATAAAATGGGGATATAACATCTACCTCATATGCAACGTATCTGGCCCCTCATAGGTACCCAATATTTCCTTCCATTCCTTATATTTCCTCAAAGAACCCAACCATCCCTAAAAAGTGCATATTCATATTTCTATTCCCCCGCCCCACCATAAAGGTCTTTCAAGGTAAGGTGAACTGAAGATTTATCCAATTATTCAATGAGTCTACACTGGGTGCCTAGTATATACAAGATGCTGTGCTGGATTCAGAGATACTTGGATGAAAAAAAGACGCTGTTCTTGCCTTCAGGGAGCTTCCAATATAATGGGGAAAAGCACCTGCTAAAGAGATAATTACTCTAAGTGTGATGTGTGCTGTGAAGGAGCAGGTGTTCCAAGGGCTCTGGGAGCTCAGCAGGAAGAGCCTCTAAATGGCCAGAGGAAGTGAAGTTGGGCTTTGCAGAGGGACTAACAGCCGAGCTGAGGTTTGAAGGACTAAGAGTTGCCCGAACGAGCAAGGTATGATAGAGGGGAGAGTAAAAAAGGAGAGATCATATGTGAAAAGGCACAGAGTCATGAAAGAATGTGACATCTTGGTACATCTGTAACAATTTCAATATAAACACAATGTAAAAGGAGGCATGGAGGCCGGGCGCAGTGGCTCACGCCTGTAATCCCAGCACTTTGGGAGGCCGAGGCAGGTGGATCACCTGAGGTCAGAAGTTTGAGACCAGCCTGGCCAACATGGTGAAACCCTGTCTATACTAAAAATACAAAAATTAGCCGGGTGTGGTGGTGGGTGCCTGTAGTCCCAGCTACTTGGGAGGCTGAGGCAGGAGAATGGCGTGAACCCGGGAGGCGGAGCTTGCAGTGAGCCGAGATCATGCCACAGCACTCCAGCCTGGGTGACAGAGCAAGACTCCATCTCAAAAAAAAAAAAAGAAAGAAAGAAAAAGGAGGCATGGAGTATTGGGAAACTGGGAAATTGGGGGAAAGGTGAACAGAGTTGGATTACACATGAACTTACGTGACATGTGAGGGGATTCGGATTGTAACCTTGAGCCTATGAGGACACGCTGGAAATTTTGAGCAGGAAATTAACATGACTAGACCTGTGTTTCAGATGATCACTGTGGTAGCCGTGTGGTGAATGAATTCAAAGTCATGTTCAATGAATGAACATGACTATATGCAGGGAGACCAATTCGAAAATTTCTGAAATATTTTAGATGAAAGATGGTAACAAGTTGAACTAAAGCGGGGTCATTTGAGGCTGGAATAAAAGGATTATCCAAGATCTTCAGAAAGAAGAAGTCATGGGAATAAATGATTGATTGTATTTGGGGTTGGAGGAGCAGAGAGGGAGGAGTGAAGTGTGAGCCCTGGTCTCAGAGTCGAGTGCCTCCGGGAGGCTGCAAAATACTAGAAAGGAGAAGGACTGGAAGAAGGGATGAAGGGGTCAGCTTGGTTGGACTTGGAGTTCATTAAGAGATGTGTGGCTCTGGGGTAGAGATCAGGCCTGGTAGTAGAGAAATGGGAGAATGAGTTGTTTGCATAGAGGTGATAGTCAAAGAGATCTTAAAAAGAGATAATCCAGGGAGAGCACATGGACTAACAAAGGAGGACCCAGGATGAGAAATAGCAACATTTAAGAAGAGGATGGAGGAAGAGGCACTGACAAAGGAGACCAAGAATTGTTGCTCAGAGAGTTTCGGCTGAGAAACCCGAGTGCCTGATTCCTGGATTAACGTTGGTTGCCATGGATTCCTGAAGGCTAGAAGATGTACAGTAGATGTCACCGGCGAGTGTGCTGCCTTTGTCATGAGCAGAACTTCTAGCCTGGTGAGCTCTGCTGGGTAGCGTGTGAATGCTAAGGGTCTCACAACTAATTTGGAATGTTGACTAAAGACAGACAGAAGGCAGTTTCTTCTCAATCTCTTTCCTCCAAGCTTCTACTCCTCCCCTTGGGGTTTTACCTTTCCAATTGCCAAAGGAGGAGATGAATACATGTATTTAAATAAATGAAAGATTGAAGGCTTCTTTCCTAAAGGCTTGAGCAAAGCTAATGTAGCCTCTTCTCCCTCTACCCTCCTTCCAGCCCCATCACAGTGGGCTAGACTTCTAAGGAGATAGGGAAGGAATAAAAGAGATCTTAGTGGCTGAGAAGAGGGCACGGTGAGATTCACCCACTGCCGCTTCCATGTAAAGTTCACTTATTCCTCCTACTGAAAAGCTCCAGCTGAGAGTATCAGGACCCCAGTGTATACCTCTAAAAGGAAGAAGCCCATTTTTCTATTGACTCATATCGCCTCCATTCCCTGGAGGTGGAGCTAAGAAGTCTTAAGCTCTCTTTAGAGCTCAGAATGTGTCCTTAGTTATAAGGAATGGGGAAAGGAAAACAGGAGGGTAGGGTGTTAGGGAAGCCAGAGGAAGCAAGATTTCCAGAAAGAGGACATAAGAAACCGTGTCCAATGCTGCAGACAGGAGGCAGAGCTAAAGGACCAAATAATTTTTTATTTATGATTTTGCAACGAGCTGTTCTAATGGAGTAGGATTGGAGGCCAGATTGTGTAGGTTAAGGACAGAATGAGGAAAGAGAAAATTAAAATACAGAGTACAGACACACTTTTGAAGTCTGGAATAGACAATGATAGGAAGGGACATAGAGTGACGTTCCAAGATAATTAGTTGAAAAACTCAAAAAAAAAAAATGCTGTAATCATCAGATCACCAAAAGAAATTTTTTGGAGAAGTATTGCTTCATTTATTTACTTCCATTTTTCTAATCATTGGGTCAGTTTCAGGAGGGTTTATAGGATAATGCATGACTGTCTTTTCAATCAGGGAAATGGAAAGCTAGGAACTACATTTTGAATTTAAAAATGATTTCCTCCTTAAATGTCCATGTAACTTTTTTTTTTTTGAGACAAGTTTTTACTGTTGCTCAGGATGGTGCTGTCATGGCTCACTGCAGCTTCCACCTCCCTCCCCAGACTCAGATGGTCCTCCCACCTCAGCCTCCTGAGCAGCTGGGATCACAGGTGTGCGCCACCACACCCAGCTAATTTTTGTATTTTTAGTAGAGACGGGGTTTTGCCAGTTGGCCAGGTTGCCTTGACCTCCCAAAGTGCTGGGATTACAGGCATGAGCTACCACGCCTGGCCCATGTACCTTATAGCCTGACAGGTTTGGCAAAATCAGAGGATTCGACTTAGAAAATAAAAACCAGTTGGTATATGCTGCTGTTTGTTGTCTTTGTTCTGTGATACAACTTCAACATATATATTCACTTAATATGTATTTAGGCTGGGCACAGTGGCTCACACCTATAATCCCACTTATATAATTCTTACACAATTACTTATACAATTCTATAAGTAAGTAACATTAAAGTGTGATTAATGTTATAATAGGGGTAGAATTCAGCCCCATGAGAAGGTGTGACAATGGGTCCTATCCAGACAGGGGAATTGGTGAAGAATCAGTAAGAAATGATGACGTCTAAGCTGACATCTGAAAGATGAACAACCTTGGAAAATATAGAAAAGTAGAAGGGTAAAAAAATCCATAATCTTTCTGAACATAAATGATTATTTGATAACATCTTCATTTATTTTCTTCTGATCTTTCTTTCTTGATTTTTTTTTTTGTGAAAATAATACTCATAAATACTTTAAGAAAAAAGAGTAAAAAGAACAAAGTAAAAAAAAAGAGCTCACTTGGCCAGGCACAGTGGCTCACGCCTGTAATCCCAGCACTTTGGGAGGTCGAGGTGGGTGGATCACGAGGTCAGGAGACCGAGACCATCCTGGCTAACACGGTGAAACCCCGTCTCTACTAAAAATACAAAAAATTAACTGGGTGTGGTGGCTGGTGCCTGTAGTCCCAGCTACCCAGGAGGCTGAGGCAGGAGAATCCCTTGAACCTGGGAGCTGGGAGGTGGAGGTCGCAGTGAGCCGAGATCACACCACTGCACTTCAGCCTGGACGACAGAGCGAGACTCCATCTCAAAAAAAAAAAAAAAAGCTTACTGCCTTTGTTAGTTTGTTTTGTGCTCCTATAACAGAATACCTGAGACTGGTTAATTTATAAAGAACAAGTATTTATTTCTTATAATTCTGGAGTCTGGTAAGTCCAAGGTTGAGGAGCTTGCATCTGGTGAGGGCTTTCTTGCTGTGTTATTCCATGGTAGAAGGCAGAAAGGCAAGAGAGCATGGGGGCAGGAGGAGGGAGAGAGAAAGAGAGAGGGAAAGAGGGAAAGACAGAGAGGAGGAAGGGAGGGAGGAAGAGGAAGGGAAGACAGGAAGGATGGAGGGAGGTAGAGATTGAACTCACACCTCAAGCTTTTTTATAATTGGCATTAACCCATTTATGAGAATGGAGTCCTCCTAGTACTGTTGCATTGGGGATTAAGTTTCCAACACATGCTTTCTGGAGAGCACATTCAAACCATAGCCCCAACCATAAATATTCACTCTTGAATGAACATTATTTCATATATCTATATCTATGTATATGGATAGAATAATAGGTAAAAATGTTAACAGACATACTCTTATAAAAATGGGATCATGCTATTTGTGCTATTTCTTTAAAAACAACTGTTTAATTAAATGTTACTTGGATTTAACAGAAGAAAAAGAAATGGAAATCAAACTGAAGGAATTGGTAAACTTTAATTAAATTTGTCTTTTTTATTAAATGTGTCCTTCGCACAAGAGGTATTGTTTTAATAAAATCCTTCTACATTTAAGAAAACAGATAGGAAAATATTATGAAATATTTTTCATAATGAATATTTTTCATAATGAATATCTCTTAATGAAATATTTCATTAAGAGATGAGAATAATTGGCTATATATTTTTGGATACTTATTTAAATTAGACAGTTTGGATTGGGTAAGTGCCATGAAAAATAAGGCAATAAGAATTTCTCACATGTCCTCTTTCCTCACAGCTCCCTAATTTTGTTAATTATATTGTTAATTTCACACTGTCAAAAGTTATCAGAAAATTGTCAAAGTTTGTGATGTTGAAATTTGTTCTGTAATCATAATTTCCACAATTGTTTAGTCTTCCTTCAGTATCTAATAGTTTCAGGACTTACCACCAGTACTTTTTTGACTGTTTCTCCTTTCTTGAATTTTTATTTGGATTTATATTTTAATATATAAAATCTTATAATCAAGTAGATTTTTTTTCCTCCCAAGTATGATTCCTGGGTGCTATCTTTCTAAGTTCTTTTTAGAGAGAGAACTTAAAAATTATTTTTTCTTTTTGCCTTTGTGTTAAATGACTTCATGATGGTTATAATTTTGGGTCCCATTTTCTCTTCCTCAAAACTTTGTAAATATCACTACATTGTTTTCTGACATTAAATATTGCTTTTGGAAGTCTGAGGTTGGCTTGGTTTTGTTCTTTGCACATTAGTTACTTTTGTGCCTAGTTTTTGTTTTTTTGTTTGTTTTTTAGGAAGGCCTTACTAAGTGCCAGGCACTGTTCCTTTTTTTAAATACTTGAATTATAGTAACTAATTTAACATTTTATATCATCTTCAAGATGCCTGAGGAATTCTTGAAGTTCAGTACTTTAACTAGATATATCTTGGTGTTGAAGCTTCCATGTTAGTTTTTCATGAAACCAGTATGTGCAGATTTGATTCTTTCTGCATTTCCTGGAAAATTCTTGTATTATATACCTTTAATGTTTCTGGTCCATTTCTTGGCTTCTCTACTTCAGGGACATGAAATAATTTATGTTGTGTTGTCTCTCACCATCCTTTACATTTATTGTTTTTTTCTCTAATTGCTTATAGTTCTTGTCTTTGTTTTCTGCATCCACTGACACTAGCTAAAGCCTTTCCACTGGCAAATACATCCATATGAAGCATATCTGTTGACTGCTTCTTATTTATTTATTGCTTTGCCTCCTTATTTATTTCCTTAGCTCTACAATTTTCCTCTCCTGCTCTCTCCCCCTCCCTCTGTGGTTCTCTCTGCCTGTCTCTGTCTTTCTCTCTTTTGTTCTTATTCTATTGTTTTGTCATCTTGTCTTTGAGTTTTCCTTTTAATCAAATTCATGTTCCTTTAAAGATTTATTTTCTATTGTAAAACACTTGTGAGGAATTTTCTTCTTTTCCTTGGGTTATGTTTTCTTCCAGAAGGGGTTCTTTGATTTTTACATGCTGTGATTCCTTCTTTGCTTTTACTTTGCTTTTTCTCTTCCTCTCTCACTCCCTCCATCCCTTCTTTTTTTCCCCTTCCTTCCTTCCTTCCTTCCTTCCCTTCTTTCCCTTCCTTCCTTCTTTCTTTCCTCTGTAGTATTTTTGCATAATTTCCATGCTATTTCTTTGTATCTTATTCATGCCTGGGCAGCTCCATGCCCACCTTCTGTTTGCTCTGGGTTTAGAGATGAGGCTGAAGAAAGCTCTGCAGAATCTATATGGATTTCTATTGGATTATTTAACTCTCCTTTCCCTTCTGAGATTTGGTAAAGTTTTTAGTGTCATGGGTTACTCTATCTTCTAGATTTCGAGGCATAAAACCTTTTTTTAAAAACTGGGGTAACACTATTGTGGCGGATTAGATATGGTTCAGGCCAGGTGCAGTGGCTCACACCTGTAATCTCAGCCCTTTGGGAGGCCGAGGTGGGTGGATCACCTGATGTCAGGAATTTGAGACTAGTCTGGCCAACATGGTGAAAGTCCATTTCTATCAAAAATACAAAAACTACCCAGGCGTGGTGGCACATGCCTGTATTCCCAGCTACTCTGGATGCTGAGCAAGGTAGGAGAATCACTTGAACCCAGGAGGCGGAGGTTGCAGTGAGCTAAGATCACATCACTGCATTCCAGCCTCAGAAACAGAATGAGACTCTAACTCAAAAAAAAAAAAAAATATATATATATATATGTGTGTGTGTGTGTGTGTGTGTGTGTGTGTGTATATATATATATATATATATATATTTCAAATTCTTCACTGTTCTTCCTGTTAAGAGACAAAGGCTATCTCTGCTCCCTCAAATCTGGATTGGCCTATGACTAGTTTTGGTCGGGAGATTATGGCTTAAGTGGCATCGCCTAACTCCCAAAGCTTAGCCTCAAGAGAGATGGGGCTTCTGCCTTCTTACACTTGGGATGCTCCCTCTTGGAAGCCAGCTATCACATAAACAGTGTAAATGGTCTGAGACCACCATGCCATGAGGAAATCCAAGCTAGCCACAGTACCAGACATGTGATGCCTTCTTGGACCTTTCAGCTACCAGGTAAATGCAAGTAAGTAACTGATCTCATCTGATGACACATGGAGCAGAAGAGCTACCCATTTGAACACCATTTTGTCTCTTCACTCTGCTTCACAGAAGCCTTCTTTGGGATCCAATCCTCTGTCCAAAAAGTGATGCTCAGGTTGCCCTGTCCCTGGAGGCTTGAGAGCTGCTTCAGGGCTGGAGCACTCATTGGCTCATGGTAGTGTCAATCTCCACTGCCTGGGGACTCTGTGGACAACCTTCCACCTCCCTCTCCAGTGAAACGGGAGCTGAAGGGCTTTCTTTTCGAGGGTCCGTGCGGTCTGAGAGGGGACAGGATGCTGTGAAGGGCCTGCCTTTATCAACAGATGGGGACACGCGGTCCTAAGAACCAAACAGAGAACACCTGAAAATATATGGGGACAGCCAAGAAGCTGCGGGGAAAGAGGGGCAGCAGAGTCCAGGCGTCTTGGCAGGTGCAGAAACCTCAGGGCTAGCAGACTGAGGAAAAGAGTAGAGCCCTTTCTTCACTGCCTCCCCTGAGATTCGTGGAACCAGAAACTTTCCTTTTGGAAAAGTCACTTTCTTTATGCCATTTTTATTTTCTGCCATTACTTCCTTGTTGTTTCACCTGAAGACTTAGAAACGTTTCTTTGGGAAATGCCAGAGGCCTAGGAGAAAAAAGCGGTTTCAAGGGCTGGGCCCAGGGTCTTTGTGCTGTGTGCAGCCTAGGGACTTGGTGCCCTGCATCCCAGCCATAGCTGAAAGGGTCCAATGTAGAGCTTGGGCCATGGATTTGGAGGATGCAAGCCTCAAGCTTTGGCAGCTTCCACATGGTGTTAAGCCTGCAAGTACACAGAAGTCAAGAATTGAGGTTTGGGAACCTCTGCCTAGATTTCAGACGATGTATGGAAACACCTGGATGTCCAGGCAGACGTTTGCTGTAGGGGGTGGCTCTCATGAAGAACCTCTGCGAGGGCAGTGTGGAGGGAAAATGTGGGGTCCCCACGCAGAGTCCCCACTGGGGTGCTGCCTAGTGGAGCTGTGAGAAGAGGGCTACCATTTCAGATCCCAGAATGGTACATCCACTGACAGCTTGCACCGTGTGCCTGGAAAAGCTGGTGAAACACACCACCAGCTCATGAAAGCAGCCAGGAAGGGTGCTGTACCCTGCAAAGCCACAGGGGCAGAGCTGCCCAAGGCCATGGGAGCCCACCTCTTGCATCAGTGTCATCTGGATGTGAGACTATGGAGTCAAAGGAGATCATTTTGGAGTTTTAAGATTTCACTGCCCTACTGGATTTCAGACTTGCATGGGGTCTGTAGCCCCTTTGTTTTGGCCAATTTCTCCCATTTGGAACAGCTGTATTTACCTAATGCCTGTACCCCCATTGTATCTGGGAAGTAACTAACTTGCTTTTGATTTTACAGGCTCATGGGCGGAAGGTACTCACCTTGTCTCAGATGAGACTTTGGACTGTGAACTTTTGAGTTAATGCCGAAATGAGTTAAGACTTTGGGGGACTGTTGGGAAGGGGTGATTGATTTTGAAATGTGAAGATACAAGATTTGGGATGGGCCAGGAACAGAATGATATGGTTTGGCTCTGTGTACCCACCCAAATCTCATCTTGTAGCTCCCATAATTCCCACATGTTGTGGGAGGGACCCAGTGGGAGATGATTGAATCATGGGGGCGGGTCTTTCCTGTGCTATTCTTGTGATAGTGAATAAGTCTCATGAGATCTGATGATTTTTTAAAAAGGGGATTCTTTCTGCACAAGCTCTTTTGCCTGCTGCCATCCATGTAAGATGTGACTTGCTTCTCCTTGCCTTCCACCATGATTGTGAGGCTTTCTCAGCCACATGGAACTGTAAGTCCATTAAATCCTTTTTCCTGTATCCCAGTCTCGGGTATGTCTTTATCAGTAGCATGAAAACGGACTAATACAGGGGGTGTAAGTCCCAATTCATTAACAGCTTTCTTTCAAGTGTGAAGGTTCTTGAAGCTCCTTGCTCATACCTCTGGATTAGCCACAATTCAAGGACAATAGGAAACGTCCCACCCAGCATGTACAGTATTTTAAATGAGACCATCCCAAACACTCCTCTACATTTGGTAGATGGCAGGAGATGGGCTGTAGGATGACATTGTTCCCATGGAGACACCCACATGCTGGGACTTTGGGACTCAGAAAGGTGGCAGCAGAATTGTTCCAGCTCTTGAGGCTCTAGTGTGATGGTCTTAGACGGAGTGTGGAACAGGACAAGACCAGGAGCCCCAAGGCCTAAGAGCGAATGAGCTCTGGTAGAACCAAAAGCCTGAGCTCTATAAGCTTGACTTTAAGGCATGTTCTAGGTTCATTTCCTGGTAGTTCTTCATTAGTATTTAGAAAATTTATGTTTAGTGTCAGCTTATTTCAAAATACTAAAAAGAATTTAAAGCTAGTGAGGGATTTCGGTTTTTAATAAGAGCATTTTGAATAGACCAATAGATACACAATATTTTAGCTATGTACAATATAATATGTTGCTGTAGAGATGTCCTGTATTTCTGGCGATAACACTCAAAACACAAAAATCAAGATGCATTGAACTGTATGGACACACGTGTGGGGACAGTGGAACAGAGTATTTAAGATTGGGACCGTCCTGGAAGATCTAGAACATGTGTTCATTGTTCCTGTGGAGTGTAGCCACCTCCCTTGACCCAGTTGCTCTGCTTGGTTCTAGGCTGCCAGTACAAGGGATTTGGGAGCCAGAACAAAAACTGAATGTTTAAGGTCTAATGGGAGCTTAGTCCCATTCTCAGATGGAGAAACTGAGGCCCAAAGAGAAGTGTGTTGTCCATAGTCATGTGGTTAATAAGATATATAGATTTAATTTAGGGAAGTACACATTGACTACGCATGTCTATAAAAAACGGCTAGAAAGTGAAGGTAAATTGGCTGGACGCGGTGCCTCATGCCTGTAATCCCAGCACTTGGGAGGCCAAGGCAGGCAGACCACGAGGTCAGGAGATTGAGACCATCCTGGCTAACATGGTGAAACCCTGTCTCTACTAAAACTATAAAAAATTAGCCGGGCGTGGTGGTGGGCACCTGTAGTCCCAGCTACTCGGGAGGCTGAGGCAGGAGAATGGTGTGAACCCGGGAGGCAGAGCTTGCAGTGAGCATAGATCATGCCACTGCACTCCAGCCTGGGCGACAGAACAAGACTCCATCTCAAAAAAATAAATAAATAAAGTGAAGGTAATTTACCCAGTCACTCAGATGTTTGACCCACAAGATGTCCAACAACTGTCTTCAGACAGTTTTTTGGTTTGTTTTGCACTAGTTTTTTTTGTTTTGTTTTGTTTTTGAGATGAAGTTTCACTCTTGTCGCCCAGGCTGGAGTGCAATGGCACAATCTTGGCTCACTGCTACATCCGCCTCCTGGGCTCAAGTGATTCTCGTGCCTCAGCCTCCTGAGTAGCTGGGATTACAGGTGCCTGCCACCATGCCCAGCTAATGTTTTATATTTTAAATAGAGACGGGGTTTCACTGTGTTGGCCAGGTTGGTCTCGAACTCCTGACTTTCAGGTGATCCACCCACCTTGGCCTCCCAAAATGCTGGGATTACAGGCGTGAGCCACTGCACCCAGCCTGTTTTGCACTAGTTTTCAATGGTTGTCATTACCTCTGGGTGTGAGAGTATTTTACAATTTACAAAACACTTTCCTATCTATGGTCTCGGTCCTCTTAACATTGGTGCATGGTGGTGTATCAGGAATGCATTTGGCTGCAATTATCAGGAAACCCAACCACAATGGCTGAAACACAGAGGGGGCTATTTTTCTGACATAACAATAAATTCGTAGATTGGCATCTGTTGGTGATGGTTTAGTGGCTCAATAATGTCGGGGTGACATCGCTGTGATTCTTTACTCCGTGGTTGAAAGATGGCTGCTCTAGCTCCAGGCATCATATTCATTTTTCAAGTCAGGAATAAAAGAGAGGACACAAGTTACTTCCCACAGCCCTGGGTAGAATTCTTCTCATTGGTCAGAAGTATGTCACAGGTTCACCTCTGGCTACAAAGAGGCTAAGAAAGTGACTTTTGCCTGGAGTTGGACACGTTGCTGGCCCAAGCAAAACTGAGTTCCATCAGCAAGGCAGCCAACAGTGCCCGCCATAGGTGGGTCTCAGCTGCTCCTTCTCCCCTGCCTGGTTAGCAAGGATGTTTGACTTTGCTGCATTTTCATTTCCTTTTTCTGCACGAACCTATTTATATAATAACCTTCATTCCTCCTGTGATTACAGAGGAAGAAAATGCTCATTGTAAAGCCCTAGAAATTTCAGGAAAAAATAGAGAGCAAATCATCTATAATCTTATACCTAAAGATAATGACAAATGTTGACATTGTAGAGTATTTCCTTCCTGAAATTTTCCCACACATATATAAATGATATTACATTATATATTTATGATTGTATCATGCTTTTTTACTCAACAGTATATTGCATGTTCCCAGGCCATTAAAGTTTTTCAAAGTAATAATTATTTTTTAATGTTTACCATTTTTCTGATCACCATAGTAACACATGCTTATTGTAAAACATTAATGTTTAGCATGTGAGTATTCCCTATATTTCTACCTCATGAGAAAACCACTATAAACAATCAGGAACTTTCTCAGAATTTTTTGAACTATTCCCATGTTATTGGACATTCAGGTTATTTCCAATTTTTCATTATTAAGCACATCATTTTGATGAATATCCTTATACATGGATTTCATTCACATTTCTGATTATTTTCTTTGTGTAGATTCCTAGAAGTGGGATTACTGGGTTGAAGGCTGTGAACATTTTCAAAGCTCCTGATGCATATTGCCAAATTGCTTTCTGGAAGGACATTTATACTCTGACTAGCATTTTATAAGCATGCCCAACTTCCTCTGCACTCGCCAGGATTTCAGAATCTCTTTCAGCCCTTTTGCAAGAAAGCAATGTGGCTTAGCAGAATGTATAGCAGTCAGAAGTTCAACTAATTTTGACTAGTAGTCAGAAATCCTGATTTTAAGTTCTGAGTATATCAGAACTTGTGTGTGACATTAGGTAAGTCACTTTATTTTTCAGTTTACTTAAAAATATTGTGTAGTGTAGTGGACACTGTTGGTTACTTTTTTTTTTTTTTTTTGAGAAGGAGTCTTGCTGTGTCGCCCAGGCTGGAGTGCAGTGGCATGATCTCGGTTCACTGCAACTTCTGCCTCCCAGGTTCAAGCGATTCTCCTGCCTCAGCCTCCTGAGTAGCTGGGACTACAGGTGTGCACCACCATGCCCCGCTATTTTTAGTAGAGCTGGGGTTTCACCAGGTTGGTCAGACTGGTCTCCAACTCCTGACCTCGTGATCCACCTACCTCGGCCTCCCAAATTGTTGGGATTACAGGCATGAGCCACCGCGCTTGGCCGGTTACTTTTTCAGCAATTACTTCCTCTTTATTTCATTGTAACAGAGCCCTGATCTGTTCAGATGTGCACCTCTCCTCTCCACAGCCGTAGAGCTTCGGGAGATGCTGACCTCCACTTTGACGGGCTGACACCGATTAATATCAGCAGGTGCTTATCAGAAGTTTTGGTCTCGGATCCCTTTACAATCTTAAAAATTATTGAGAAACCTGAAGAAGGTTTGCTTATGTGGGCTATATCTATTGATGTTTACTGTATTTGATGCTAAAATTGAGAAATGTAAAAACTATTAATGTAAAGATAACAACATATGGGAGACTGAGGCATCCATATGGATCGCTTGAGCCCAGGAGTTTGAGACCAGCCTGGGCAACATAGCAAAACCCCGTCTGTATAAAAATACAAAAAATTAGCTGGACGTGGTGGCACATGTCTATAGATCCTCCCACTTGGGGAGGCTGAGGTGGGAGGCTGAGGTGGGAGGATCACCTGAGCCCATAAAGCCAAGGCCTCAGTGAACAGAATTCAGTCATTGGACTACAGCCTGGGTGATAGGAGTGAGACCCTGTCTCAATAAAAAAAGATAACTACACATAAGTTCATAATATGTTACTCTGATTAACATATTTTAATGAAAATAACTATATTTTTGAAAAAATGTAATAAGTAGAGCAGTATTGTTATGCATTTTTGTAAATCTTTTTACTTCCTGGCTTAATAGAAGACAGCTGGATTCTCATATCTGCTTCTACATTCAATCTGTTGTGATCTCACACGTCACGTAGTCTCTAAAACTTCGTTGTGAGACAATGAGGAAGAAAAAGGGGATAATATTATGAAAATAAGTTTGGCCTCATGGACCCCCTTAAAGGATCTCAGGGGCTCCAGGGACCCGAAACTACACTTTGAACCAGCCATGGTGATCCCATTCCCTTTGCTAGTAATTGATTCAGGAGTGGGCTAGTGTGCTTTCCTTTGGGGGCACGCATTTTCCCGACGCCCACCGGCATCCTCTCCTGATTCCTCACTGGTCAAAGTTAATTTTTGCTCCCAAAGGAAAGCATGAGAAATATATGTGTTATTTTGTCTGTACGTGACATCAGGAAGTGCTTCAACAATTTTTCTTCCAGCCTGAGGATGGCGCCAGCCCATGTGAAAAGCAAAGACTAGGGATGGTGTGCAGGCCAAGCTGGGGGCCATGCTTGGAGTCCACCCTCGTTGTGTGACATGGAAAATTGATTTGGAGAAGGCATGTTCACAAAATTTGGGATGAGGAAGTAGAGGCACTACATGCACCATACCCTAAAATGAGGACTGGGGTGAGTCGAGGAGGTGTCTCTGCAGGCAGCAGGAATCGAGAAGCCTGCTGTTCCAGGCTGGGAAGCTGGCGACCGTGTTATGTGGTTGTAAATTAATGGATCCCACTATTTTCCATTGAACTTGGGGACGGTAAGTGCTCATCGAGAGCACTAGGGGAAATGGTTTAACATTTAGGGTATTAATACGCATCGGCTATTATTTTGGTGGCCTTTGGTAAAGTCCTATAAGAAAGAAACACACTTATGCCTGTCTTAAAGCAGAGAAAGCAGGAATCTTATCTGCAGGAGATATTGAGGCCCAGAAAATCCCTACTGGCCAGGTGTCTCTTAAACACCTTCCTTGAAGCTTCTCCACTGACACACTGGACAGGCTTTGTCAAGATCAGCTTGGTGGTGGGGACTCCCTGCCTGCGAATATTCTGGATTGTCTCCAGGCAGAAGTCTTTAAACTAGCTCCAGGGAGATGGGCAGAGAACAAAGGCCAATGACCAGGAGACTCGAAGAACATATATCCAGACAAAGTCTTTGACCTATGCTTAATAAGCCATGGAACTGACCAGAAACAAATTGATGGAAGCCTACTAACTTTCAAAAGCTGTACTGTCAAAGAAACCCTAATCGTGGCCAAGAAAAGCCATGATATTTTTACTCTGTAGGGCAATCCCCACACCTTGAACCTATGGTTGCTAAAGCCCTTTTAATTAATTTATTATCATTATTATTTTGAGATGGGATCTGTCTTGCCCATACTGGTCTCAAACTACTGGGCTCAAATGATTTTCCTATTTATTTTTAATTTTTCTAAAACTTTTATAAGTTTTGAGAGGGGAGCTTAAGTGTTAATATTTTGAGATTTGCTGTATAAAGTCTGCATTTATCCTAATTATCCTTAATTATTTTGCAGATTTTGATATTGTTATATCTCTGCCTTTTTCTTAGTACTGACTTTTTTCTCTTTTCAATCTCTTTACACTTAGAACACGATCTGGCTGATCTTAAAGAATTATGGAATTTTAAAGCCAGAAAGGACGTGATATGACTCTTCTGTAGTATTGGTTAAGTGACCTGACTCATAACCTTTAAAAGAGTCAGTTTATTTAGTATACTTCTAATACAATTTTTATGTACCAAAATTATCTTTGGATGCAGTTTTTATGAAGACAGCTAATACATAAGCTACTGTTAATCTGTGCTCAGTCGACTTCTGGTAACGGTCCTCTTTTTCTCCCCCTTTATGTCATCTTCCTGGTGAAACAGACCAGCAGCAGAGGGCAAGGGTGTACTCTCTTTCTGTAGTAGCCATATCCCCCTTCATAACTCTAACACTGGTCTGAGCACAGGAGATACTTAATGAGTGTTTACCCATGAATGGGCTGAATGAATGGAGGCAGCCCAATGCCTGAGACTTGTCCTCCTTTATGGCGAGGCATAAATAACATGCACATTCCGGAAAGAGCAATAAGGACACCATTCCAGTAAAGAGAAGAAGAGACTTGTTTCCGGCCAGCACCTGCCAAAACTGGTCCAGGAAAGAGGACAGCAATGATGATTATTTCTCAGAAAATGTTTTGTCCAGGCATGATACAACTGCCCTGGGAAACAAAACCATGTAGAGGTGCAGAGGCCAGGGGTCTTTCTGACCACCTTCCTTTTCCCCCGATCCAACTTTCCCCCTCTCTTCCCAGGCATGCTCGTCAGCAGTCTACCCCAGTGTACGCTTCCGATTCCAAGAAGCTTCGGAACTTGGAACGGGCCTGAATCAGTAGGACAGAAGGAAAGAGAGGCGACATCAGGAGGTCTTGAATGTTACGCTGCAGACCTGGACTAGTTGTAAATTGTCTGTTTCCTTGCTAATGAAGAGAGGCAGAGGTATGGCTCATATGGAAAAGTAGGAGCTTCAGAAATCACGTGTACAACACTTTGGGAACCCTTGAAAAGTCGTAAGAGATACTCTTTGGAGCATACATCTACTGATGTGAAGTTTTCAACAGAAATAAACATAATGGAGGATCTATACACGAGGCCAATGAAGAAGACCGGTTTATTCAATGTAGTGAGGTCTGAGTAAAAGAACATAAAAGAAAGTCTCTTTGTTAGTGTCTGGTTAACATGGGCTGTTTGATTTAGTTTTGATTTAGTATACTTCATCAGTTTGACCATTTCGGAGAGATTTGTTCATCCTGGCTGAATGAAGGAGGACGATCAAGCATGAAAATCATATAGGAATCTGCACTGATTCCTAAGAAAGCCTCAAGTGTTGAATCAGTCTATTGCAGACCACGCTTAGCTGAAACCTTTGGCACTTGGGATGGAATTTGCTTTATTTATTAAGATGGGAAATACAAAAAACTAGCCGGGCGTGGTGGCGGGCGTCTGTAGTCCCAGCTACTCGGGAGGCTGAGGCGGGAGAATGGCGTGAACCCGGGAGGCGGAGCTTGCAGTGAGCCGCCGAGATCACGCCACTGCACTCCAGCCTGGGAGACACAGCGAGACTCCGTCTCAAAAAAAAAAAAAAAAAAAAAAAAGATGGGGAACGTTGAATTCTTCCAATTTTTTGTATTTATAAAATTATGACTGATACTAACTCTTTTCTCTCCTCCCCTTGTGGAGGGCTTGAAGAAATGAACGATAACATTTAGCTCGAGGTTGCACAGAGGGGAAAATAGTGAAAGGGCAGGAGAGTTGCTGCCTCCCTTGAGTTCAAAGAGGAAGCTGAAGCTCATTATCATATAATTATAGGGAATATTGGGGGCAGCGCCAACGCAGTGCCTCAGAGGCTCACATGTGGGTACCAGATGTAGTTCCTATGAGATCTGAAAAGCAGTATTGTTCCTGCGTAGTTAGAAATGACCTGAAGTTATTTATGCCTTCTGGGCCTCACTTTTCTCATATGCAAAAGGAGAGGGCTGGCTGGGACTATTTACTCTCTACTCAAGCTATACATTATATCACCTGGGCAGCTGCAAAATATAACACTAGAACAGGCTGCACCACAGGTGAATGGTTGAAAAATGATTCTGATTCGGAATCCACAAATGACTCAAGTGGAAACCAGGCATCGGTATTGTTTAAAAGCCCCGCAGGTGATTCTTAAATGCAGCCAGGTTGACAACCACCACCCAGGTGATCTCTGTGGACTCATACAGCAAAAGCTTCCAAAGTTTAGAGCTAATGGACAGCTGAATAATGGCACATGCATTGCAGTCATTCTTTCCGGTTTGTAATCGACCTCTGAAGGGATACTCGTAGGAATGTGCTTATTTTATAACTGATGATGGGCAAGGATGCGCTTTTTAAAAAGCTCGGAGGGCCTTGATTTCAACTTGGGCCTTCTAGCTACATGAATCCTTTTCCATGTGGGGGGTGTACCCATGAATCTGCTTCTTGTGACCTGGAAAATGGTATGGCCAGAGAAGCATAACCAGTTTAAGAAAGGTTTGATAATTTGGTTCATAATGCAAGCAAGGAACTTTCAGGAATAATTCTCTAGCCCATCAAATCATCTATCCACCCAAAATATTTACTGAATGGCTGCTTTTTCTAGAAGACGCTGTCCCAGGTGAATTCTTTTAGATTGCTCTGTGTGCTCTCTTGAGCTCCTGTCAAAGAGATTCTACCAAACAGAGAAAGCCACGCTTCCGTGCTGGGATCGCTCTTCTCCTCCTCTGATATCGTTAACGTCTAACAATGAAGATAGCATGGATCCACCTTCTCTTTCCACGTGGGCACTTCTGTCTCTGTAGTGTCAAAATAGTAGCAGCTGAGGTTGATGAAGTTCTTACTGTGTGCCAGGCATTGTGCTGTTGTTTGTTTCGTTTTTTAAAAAATAGTTTGTATTACCTCTTTTTTTCTTTTTCTTTCTTTTTTTCTTTTCTTTTCTTTTTTCTTTCTTTCTTTCTTTTTTTTTTTTTGACAGAGTCTTGCTTTGTTGCCCAGGCTGGAGTACAGCAGCGCAATCTCAGCTTACTGCAACCTCCGCCTCCCAGGTTCAAGTGATTCTCCTGCCTCAGCCTCCTGAGTAGCTGGGACTACAGGTGTGCACCACCATGCTTGGCTAATTTTTGTGTTTTAAGTAGAAACGGGGTTTCACTATGTTGGCCAGGCTGGTCTCAAACTCCTAACCTCAAATGATCCACCTGCCTCGGTCTCCCACAGTGCTGAGATGACAGCTGTGAGCCACCGTGCTCAGCTTGTATTACCTCATTTAATCCTCCCAACTACTCTAGGAAACAGGCTGTATTCTATTATCACTCTGGACTGAATATCTGTGGCCCCTCCCCACCCAAATTCATATGTTGAAATCCTAATCTCCAATCTAATGATGTTTGGGGGTGGGGCCTTTGGTAGGTGATTGGGGTTAGATGAAATCCTGTGGGCAGAACTTCCACGATGGGATTAATTCCTTTATAAAAGGAGGAAGACACACAAGATTGCTCATGAGAACATAACTGGGAAGAGGGCCTCACCAAGAACCTGACCATGCTGGCATCCTGATCTCAGATTTCCAGCCTCCACGACTTTAAGGAACAAATTTCCATTGTTAAAGCCAGCCGGTGTATGATGTTTGTTATTGTTATAGCAGCCTGAGCTGACCAAGTTTTTTTTTTTTTTTTTTGAGGCAGGGTCTCGCTCTGTCACCCAGGCTGGAATGCAGTGGCATGATCACGGCTCACTGCAGCCTCAAACTCCTGGGCACAAGTGATCCTCCTACCTCAGTCTCCCAAGTAGCTGGGACTACAGGTGCACACCACCATGCCCAGCTAATTTTCTGTATTTTTCGTAGAGAAGGGTTGCACCACGTTGCCCAGGCTGATCTCAAACTCCTAGGTTCAAAACAATCCACCTGCCTCGGCCTCCCAACGTGCTGGGATGACAGGTGTGAGCCACCTGTAATTGTTTTTATAGGTGAGAAAATGAGGCCTTAAAGCGGTTAACTAACCCGTGCAAAGTCACAGGGTTAGGAAATGAGAGTCAGAACACCAACCAGGACTCCCAAGCTGTACTTGCGTTATTTCCCACAGCCCAGAATGACTTCTCAGATCCTCTAGCTGCCTCCCACCCAAGCCCGCTTGTCAGGATCTGATTCAAGACTCCCCATGAAGCCTATTCCAGTTTCTCCAACCCAGCCTGAGGCTTCCCTCCTGCACTGTGCACTCAGCAGTGATCACACACTGCGCTCGACCTTCGGCGTTGCTCAATGTCCGTTTCAACGATGGACTTTTCATGTTGCAGGCTTGCTTCTCTCCAGGTACTGTAAACCTCCTGAGGGTCGGGACTCAGCTTTCTCCTCCCTCCACTGCCCAGCTCAGAGCTAGACTCGTGTGAAGACCCAATGCATGTTTTATGAGATAACTGAATAAATGAATAGATTGACAAATCTTCTAGGTTTCTGCTTCCAGAGAAAGAATCACCAAAACACCAACTACATCCTTACCTTTGATTTATTTGTCATGTTTATTCGGCACTTATTATGTGCCCGGATGAGAGGTCCCCACACGGTCTCTCTAAGCATTTTATCTTCCCCAGTTCTTTTCAAGTTGCCCGAAAATGTACTTTTCGGCCTTATAAAATCAAAGGAGCACTTGAATGCAGACTTTGTTTTCTGAAATGTGTTTTCTACCATAAACAAGATCTTAGTAAATCTGAACAGACAAATGTCAAAATTGAGACCCAGGCAAACTGCCCAGTCATATGGCTAGTACGTGCCAACGCCAAGGTTAGACTGTGGGTCTCTAACAAAGCGCAAACCTTTTTTCTCAATACCATGACATGTCTCCACTTTGAGTGGGAATTAGCAGAGCCGGGCCTTTGACTTGGGTGCTTTGCTGGATTTCTGCCCTGGGTTATTTTAGTATCTCCTTAGGCCCTGGACGACAGAGAGCACCCCACCCTGTGTTCCCACCCTCAGCGTGTGTGATGTGGGCAAGTTACTTCAATCTCATTTTTCTCTGCAAAATGATGGATCTGTATTAGATTGATTCTAAGGCTACTCTCAGTTCTATGCATTTAATTCTGGTCGCAAATGATTGCCTTTATTACCTCTCGTTCTTATATTTTCTTGAATGAGATAAAGTATAAAAAGCATGCTGTAGTGTAGAATACATAAATATTTAGGATGGTACAAAAAGAAATTGCAGCTCTTGTCATTGCTTTCAGTGGCAAAAAACCATAATTAGTTTTGCACCAACCTAATAAAACACATTCTGCTGCTTATATTAGTAATAATGATGGCCAGGTGTGGTGGCTCACGCCTGTAATCCCAGCACTTTGGGAGACCGAGGTGGGTGGATCACGAGGTCAGGAGATTGAGACCATCCTGGCTAATATGGTGAAACCCTGTCTCTACTAAAAATACAAAAAATTAGCCAGGCGTGGTGGCTGGCACCTGTAGTCCCAGCTACTAGAGAGGCTGAGGCAGGAGAATGGCGTGAACCTGAGAGGCGGAGCTTGCAGTGAGCTGAGATCGCGCCACTGCACTCTAGCCTGGGCGAAAGAGGGAGACTCCGCCTCAGGAAAAAAAAAAAAAAAAAAAATGTAATTGCGGCTCTTATCATTGCTTTAAATGGCAAAAGCCATAATTACTTTTGCACCAACCTAATAAAACATATTCTGCTGCTTGTATTAGTAATGACTGGTATGAACATGTCTGAGTCCCCAAAAGGACTGTGGCAATAGCTGACATGGATTGAATGTTTACTACATGCCAGGCACTGTTCTAAGCATTTGAGATATATACCCAGACCTCAGTATTGTGGGTTCTGCATCTATGAATTCAAGCAACCACAGATCAAAAATATTCCAAAAAATTGCCATCTGTACTGAAAACACGGAACAGTTTTTCTTGTCTTTACTCCTTAAGTGATACAGTATGACAACTACTTATGTAACATTTCCATTGTATTAGGTATTACAAGTAATCTAGAGATGTTTTAAAGTATATGGGGGATGTGCATAGGTTATATGCAAATACTACACCTTTTAGTATCAGGGACTTGAGCATCTGTGGATTTTGGTATCCAAGGGAGGTCCTGGAACCAGTCCCTCATGGATGCTGAGGAATGGCTGCATTTCCTGGTTTAATTCATAAAACAAACTCTATGAGGGAGGTACTAAGGATCACATTTATTTTACAGGTAGGGAAACTGAGTCTCAGAAACTGAGCCTCACTAACTCAGGGTAAATGACTTTCCCAAGATCACACAGGTAGGAAGCCAGGACATGGACGCAGGTGGTCTGTCTCTAGGGACTGTACCCTCATGCCCCAGCTCTCCGGCTTTGCCTTGGGTGCAGAGACCGGGCACTGTTCTCCTTGGTGTCCTCCCCCCGGCAGCTAACAGCGTTGAGCACACAGTGGCACAGAGTCAGAAAATGAACTGGGGTGGACTGAACGGAAAGGGAAAAGAGGCTGGCTGTGGGTGAACTCCCTCAACTGGCGAAAGTTCCGGAACAGGTGCCCCCAGGCAGCTGTGAGCAGCGTCCTGAGAACTGCTAAGAACTGAGCGGCTATCTGGGGTATGCTCAGCCTCCAGGGGAGATGCAGGCTTGCTGGCCCCTGTCGGTTCTTTCCAGCTCGAGGATTCAATGTTCCGCTGATTCCTAGAACTGTTGGCTGAAAGGGAACTGTTTACCATGAACCGCAGCGCGGTACTAAACGTGACAGGAATTGTGCGCGCGTTTGGCCTGATGCTTATCTCGTGGGCCAGCCAGGGACAGGCAGCCATTTGCCAGCGTGTCATCAGCTGCAGAGGGCTTTCCCCAGCAGCTTCCTTTCCAACTACTCACAGCTACTGTAAGGGTGGGAGAACGAGGGCGCACGGGGGAAGGGAGCTGTCTCCCTGCAGCCATGGACGATGCTCACAGAGGCAGCAACAGCTGCCCAGAGCAAGTGTGATTTCTGGGGCTCTCAAAACATGTTTGCCCTTTGTCCTCATGTTCTCTCTCCAATCACTTGAGCAGATAATTCCTACAAATGCAGGTGAGGTGAGGGTAAGCAGAATCTGTCACTCCATGGCTAGAGCAAAGAAATGACTAATACATGTCAAGAAGATTCACATCCATCATTTGACCCTTAAATCCACACTGTGCAGTTGGTACCATCATCTTCATTCCTCCCATCTTTATTCCACATAAGTTAATGAAACTTGGAGAGACCAACTGATTTTCTGCCGGCAGGGTATGGAGCTGAGATTCAAACCACATCTTCTCTCTATCTATTTCCTATTCTTTTCACTTACATTGACACTGCTTAAATTTGTAAGGATAAATAACCGATATGGGGAAGGAGGAGGTTTCCGAAGGGCGCAGAGGGGCGTGGGGAGAGGTCTGTCAGGTGAAACACAGGACACTCAGGGACATTTGAATTTCAGATAAATAATTAATTTAAATTACCAAATATTCCATGAAGGCATACTTGTACTAAAACATTTTTCATTGCTTATCTGAAATTCTGTAATTCAGGTATTGTGTTTCTATTTGCTAGATCTGCAGCCCTGCGTGAGGAGTATGAAAAGATGCACAGTCAAGGATCCTGAAAGCAGACTTTATGGAATTCAAAGTACGCGGTCAAGCTAAGTCTACATTTCTCTCCCCAGTGTGTGTGTGCATGAGAAACCGTGGCGCGTCTCAGGTCTGGGGTCTGGTTGTGTGTCCGGAGTTGGTTCCTTCCAGTGGGTTCGTGGTCTCGCTGACTTCAAGAATGGAGTCTGGGACCTTTGCAGTGAGTGTTACAGCTCTTAAAGATGGCACAGACCCAAAGAGTGAGCAGCAGCAAGATTTATTGTGAAGAGCGAAAGAATAAAGCTTCCACAGAGCGGAAGGGGACCTGAGCTGGTTGCTGCTGCTGGCTGGGGGTGGCCAGCTTTTATTCCTTTATTTGTCCCTGCCCATGTCCTGCTGTTTGGTCCATTTTACAGAGTGCTGATTGGTCTATCTTACAGAGCGCTGATTGGTCTATCTTACAGAGCGCTGATTGGTCCATTTTACAGAGTGCTGATTGGTCCATTTTACAGAGTGCTGATTGGTCCATTTTACAGGGTGCTGATTGGTCCATTTTACAAACCTTTACTTAGCTACAGAGCTCTGATTGGTGCGTTTGTGTGCGTGTGTGGTTTTTTTGCTGCTGTTGTTTTTTGACAGTCTCACTCTGTCTCTCAGGCTGAAGTGCAGTGGTGCAATCTCGGCTCTCACTGCAACCTCTGCCTTCTGGGTTAAAGCGATTCTCCTACCTCAGCCACCCAAGTAGCTGGGACCACAGGCGTCCGCCACCACACCCAGATAACTTTTTGTATTTTTAGTAGAGAGGGGTTTCACCGTGTTAGCCAGTGATGGTCTCGATCTCCTGACCTCATGATCCACCTGCCTCAGCCTCCCGAAGTGCTGGGATTACAGGCTTGAGCCACCGCGCCCGGCTTGATTGGTGCGTTTTAACAGAGCACTGATTGGTGCATTTTAAAAACCTCTAGCTAGCTACAGAAAAGTTCTCCGAGTCCCCACTCGACCCAGGAAGTCCAGCTGGCTTCACCTCTTCACCTTTGGTTAGAGGGACCTAAGAATTCAGGTTGCTGCCACAGCAGGCAAGAACCTTGATGACATGGCACTAAATGCAATGAGCCAGACAGATATCGCATCATTCCATCCATATGAAGCACCTGGAATACGCACATTCATAGAGACAGGTAGTGGAATGGTGGTTGCCAGGGGTTGGGGGTGAGGGACAATGGGGAGTTAGTATTTAATGGGGTAGGGTTTCAGTTGGGGAAAATGAAAAAGTTCTGGCGAGGGATGGTGGTGACGGTTACACAACATTGTGAATATAGGCCACACCACTAAACTGCAGCGTTAAACATGATTAAAAGTGCAAATTTTATGTTATGCATATTTCATCACAATTATACACAAAAATATTTCAGTTCGAGGTCCTGCCCTGTCCTGAAAAGAGCTCTGTAGGGAGCGGCAGCCAGCTCGCCCCCGGGTTGCCCCGGACATGAGAAACACAGAAATACACATGAAGCTCAGGCTTCTCCCTACTGCTCAGCATCCAGGGTGCAGGGGCCAGGCACTGAGCGCCAGCCAGGAACGGGGGGAGGTTTATGTGACTCGGTGGAGGTCACACTGCAGACAGAGGCTCAGGGAACCCAAGTCCCCCAGCCTCCATGTGGGGCTCATTCCTCTGCCTTAAAGGGAGAGGAACACACAGTCTCCTGCTGCTCCTCCTCCCCTCTACCCCCTGCGCAATGAGCTAATCTCCGAAAAGAGCTTAGAGCTCTTCTCAGAAAGATGCTCTATAAATACAGCGTCCTCTTGCTAACCAGGACTCCAGGGGTGAGGAACAGATCGCCAGAGGGATCCAGATGGGGGGAAGGGGTCCCTGGGGGACTTCAATTTAACCCCAGAAACTAGGCTCAGGTCACTGGCTGCAACAGCCCTGTGCGTTGTCCCCAGGAGAAACCATCCGGAGAATACTGTTTATTCTTTGTAATTCAGGGGCTTTCCCTGCCCCCAGTCACAGCCTAGGAGGATCATGGATTAATACGGGCTTTTGGATAGAATATGAATTTTTATCAGCAGCTGTTAGGACATCTTCCCTGATCTTTGCTTTAGGGGCCCAGGCTCTGCTAAATTCAGACCAGACAGAGTTAGTTGCTTCTCAGACAGACCTTACAAGGAAGCAGCAAGGCCACAGAAGCATGGGGTAAATAATTTCAATGACAGTTCTCGATCTGCCGTGGGAACAGATCACCAGGGGCTTCTGAGAGCTTTCGCTTGACTTTCTCCAGTTAAACAAACTACCGCAGTCCTTCTCTCTCCTGTCACCCCAAACAGCACTTTTAATAACAAATATTTTGTAACAGTCTCTTTACTATTAAAAGTGAAACTGATGGTCAATATAGTAGTACCTACACATATCCCTTAAAAATTAGCATGATGCCTTAACTGTAGAGGAAAAACGGGGAAAGTCACCTAAAAGATTGTATTTCAAGTTCTAAATGCTCAGGCACAGCCACATTAAGACAATGGAGGGTGCAGACGCTCATAGTGACTTATAATGAATACATTTGGATTTGAGAATGGCAAGAAAGTGTTCCACTAAAAATTATGTGCCATTTTTGACATTTGAGATAGGATTAGGTATGTCTGTGTAAATACATATAGTGAGAGAATCACTGTGAATGTGAGAGCTACAAATGTTGTACTGATAACTGACTGCCACTAGTGGTGTAACATGCTAGGGTTTTTCAGATGGTGCACTGTGTTTGAAAGGCTTCAAACAAAATACAGTCTTCCCTAGATTGATACCCTGGTTGGGAAACTTTGCGTCTTAAAGTGATAGAGAAAAACATTCTCTGCTTTATGTAAAGCAGTTTGATTCTAGCTCAGATTTATAAACAGGTGTTCTACCTACATGACATTCTGAAAGCCGAGCAATGTGTAGGACAATTCGTCATGATGGGAGACTCTCCTCTGTGTTGCAGATGCCTCTCATCTGTGGCTCCTGTTCCCTGATGCTAGTAGCGTTCCCAGTCACTGTGATAAGCAGACACCCTCCCAAACTGCCGAAGTGCTCCACTGAGAACCACTGATGCAACAGGGCTGAAAGTGCCTAATCCTTACAGAGATTTCCCTTCCCCTTCCCCTTCCCCTTCCCCTTTTCCCTTTCATCTTTCCGTATGATTCTAAGAAGTGGGATCCAGGAAAGGGAGAAAATAACTCTGTCTTGCTGTGTGGAGTGGCTCAGGAAAAACCAGATGAGTTGATTATGAGGGAACATTAGGGCAAAGGCCTTAAAGATCTTACTAGGAATCCATTTTCTAAAATCATTATATTAAAAAGATACATGCACTCATATGTTTATTGCAACGGTATTCACAATAGCACAAAGATATGAAATTGACCTAAATGTACATCAATGGATGACTGGATAAAGAAAATGTGGTATGTGTGCACAATAGAATACTATACAGCCATGAAAAATGAAATCATGTCCTTTGCAGCAACATGGATGGAACTAGAGGCGGTTGCTTCAGTGAAACAATTCAGAAAGTCAAATACTACATGTTCTCACGTTTAAGTGAGAGTTAAATAATGTGTACACATGGACATAGAGTGTGGACTGATAGAAGTTGGAGACTTGGGAAGGGGAGAGTGAGAGGTGGTTGGGTGATGAGAAATTACTGAATGAGTACAATGTATATTATTTGCATGATGGATACATTAAAAGCCCAGACTTCGCTACTAAGCAGTATATCCATGTAACAAAACTGTGCTTGTACTCCTTAAATTTAATCTCCTAAGAATCCATTAACAGTAGGGATTCTCATAAGAATCCATTTTCTTTCTTTCTTTTTCTTTGAGGCAAGGTCTCACTCTGTCACCCAGGCTAGAGTGCAGTGGTGCAATCACGGTTCACTGCAGCCTTGAACTCCCCGGGCTAAGCCCCCCAAGTAGCTGGGCTACAGGCATGTGCTGCCACGCCTGGCTAATTTTTCCGCTTTTTGTAGAGACGAGCGTTCACCACATTGCCCAGCCTGGTCTCGAACTCCCGGGCTCAAGCAATCAGCCTGCCTCAGCCTTCCAAAATGTTGGGATTACAGGTGTGAGCCACTGCACCAAGCCAAGAATTCATTTTCATTCTTACTTCTATAAGTGACTTAGACTTCACAAAACTCTTTCCAGCATATCCTCTCATTTGAATCTACACACTGATTCTGCTTGGTAGGTAGGGCAGGAATATAAGCTGCGCTTAAGAGATGAAGACATAGAGGCAGAGCGAGCTTAAGCGATTTATTTATCCAAGGTTATTCTCTGTCTTACCCCTGTGTATATTTCCTTGCCAGCCCTCCCATGACATGAAGTAATGCTGTACTGTTGCGTGGGAAACTCGTGGATGTGTCTACTCTCTGTTAGAATGAAAGCTCCCAGCAGACAACAGTCCGCTTTCTCTCGAGTTCACTGTTCTTCGCAGGCACCAGCATAGTTATTTAAAACTAGTAGGCTTAAAATAAATATTTATTTCATAAATGAATTAGCAGCCTCGTTGCTTCCAATCCTTTATCCTCTTCATAGAATTCTCCTCTTAAAATAGTCGAATCACCTCATGCCACCTCATTGCAAAAATCTGCTGTGGTTCACTGCTGTGTAGAAGATAATTTTAAGCTCCTTAGCTTGGCATTCAAGCTCTGTCTTCAAATTCTATTCCCCTCTGCACCCGTAAATGCCACCCATACTCCCAAACAGCCTGCACCACCTGCCATTAGCAGCTAACATTTATCGAACATTTACTGCAGGCCAAGTACAGTGCCAAGCACTTTACGTATATTCTTCTACTTAATCTTCGCAAGGACTCTGTGGAAGAGGCACTGTTGTCTCCATTTTAATGAAAAGGGAAACCGAGGCTTCAGTGACTTACCTGAGATCATGCAGCTCTTGAATGGCACACCTGGGACTTGAACCCCCACCTTTCTGCCCCCAAGTGCATGCACTAAGTCCCACGTTAGGTTGAACTTACTCTGCCTTTACACCTTGGCTGGGGCCTGTGCTTGGGTTCCTTGCTCGGGCTGGGATATCCCTTCTCTTCTGTGCGTGCCTGCATCCTTGCTGTGCCTGCATCCTTGCTGTGCCTGCCTCAGTGACCTTTCTTCCATGAGCCTTCACATCCTATCCACTCTCGTGAGCCACTTTTTCCTCTGCAACACAATGCATGCTGAGTTAAAGCAGTATTAGCCGGGCAGGAGACTGTCCTCCACAGGGGTCTGTGATCTCTCTTTAGGCGAAGACTATAAGCCATTCATTTTTAAAAATTTTTTAAAAATTACTTTATTTTAGAATTGAATAATTGTACATATTCAATAATTGTACATGTTCAAGGAGATACATGGTGACGTTTCAGTACATACAATGCTGAGTAAATGAGAGTAATTAGCCTATGCATCCTCTAAATATTTATCGTCTCTTTGTGTTGGGAACATTTAACGTCCTGCTAGCTATTTGCAACTACGTAACACGCTGCTGTTCACTAGAGTCATCCTACAGTGATGTAGGATACTAGAACTGATTCCTCCTATCTGATAGGATTTTGTATCCTTTCACAAACCTCTCCCTTTTCCTCTCCTCTAAAATCAGCATCCCAGTCCCAAGTTACAACTGGTCTTCAGTGACTGTTTCTTAGACATCTCAGGATGAAGTTTAGTGGTGATGTTATTATTATTAAGGAAATAGCCACAAGGGGGCAGTACCAACGGGTCTTAGGAAGGACTGCCCGCCCGGTTCCACCTGGCAGATGGGGTGAGACACGCTTCCAGCTCACACGATGGCCCTGAGGGGCGGAGGAACCAAGGTCTAATACAATTAAATATAATTAAGTGTGCACAACCAAAAGGTAAACAGCAATGGGAAGCGTGGGAGGAAAATCGGAAGAAAGTTAGAAAAAACACCAATTTTTTGGAAGCGCTTGAAAACTTGTGGAGTTTTGAAAACGTTCGGATAATATAGGGAATATAGTTTTTTTTTTCCTGCAGAGTGTTATTTGGTTTTCTTCATACAACATTTACATCTTTAGTTCCCTACACATCATTTTGTTAGCAAACTAAGAAACACATAACACAGTCCGTGTTGTTGAGGAAAACTCACATTTAGGTCCATAAAGAGGGCTACAAATAATGAATGCTATTTTCTGTTGTGCTTCCTCAAATTTTCTATTGTTCTTTCTCCACCTTCCTCCTAACTGTTGTTGATGGAGATTGTAAGTTATATTTTCACTTATTGTTATTGCTGTTTTGCCTTTTTTTTTTTTCTAGTTAAAAAGGGGTGGAAAATCATAAAAGTTGTGAGATATGTTATTTTTCTAGCCCTATTGGAACCTGCAGCTAATTCTGGCAAAAGATGGAGCAGGGCTGGGTGGAGAAGGATGGAGAAGGGCCACAGAATATTGACGGGCCTTACGGGCCTATGCTCAAAAATCCATGGGAGTCATAGGATTGAAGGCCGGGCACAGTGGCTCACACCTGCAATCCCAGCACTTTGGGAGGCCCAAGTGGGCAGATCGCTTGAGCCCAAGAATTCAAGACCAGCCTGACCAATGTGGCAAAACCCCGTCTCTACTAAAAATACAAAAATTAGCCGGGCTTGGTGACGGGTGCCTGTAAACCCAGCTACTCTGGAGGCTGAGGCAGGAGAATCGTTTGAACCCAGGAAGTGGAGGCTGCAGTGAGCCGAGATTGCACCACTGCACTCCAGCCTGGGTAGCAGAGTGAGACTCTATCTAAAAAAACATAAATCAATAAGAAGAATTCATGGATTCACCCATATTGAGGGTTGGAAAATAAAAGGATTTTGAGAAGTCTTTCTGAGGGAAAGACATTTTAGGGGACCTTTCAGGAAGGCCTGAAATAGCTTCATGAGTGAAGAGAAACCTCAGTAAGACCCCATGGAAGGCTTGACATGTGTCCCTGAAGCTGAGGAGCACCACGGACCTCTGTGTGATGCCTACCTGGAAATTCCAAGGCAGGAGAGAGCGTGCTTCCCGCTGCGGCAGTGCTGAGAGTGAAGGGCAGGCTGCCTCTGCCCTGGGCTCCGGCTTCATTCCGGTGTTTGCAGGGGCCAGGATTGTCTGCGTGTTTCCCAGAGACCGGGTGTGAGCCACACATGAGAGCGGGGATGACTTATACCCCGTCCAGCAGAGCCACCTGGACAGGTAACAGGTCCTGGTGCAAAGAAGCTGCCGGTGGACAGCTGGCTTCCCGTGGGACTGGGAAAGGAGGAGGCAAGAGGTCCCCAAGGAGGATGAGCTTGCGGGGCCCTGGGTATTGTACGGAGACGGATGGGCTCTGCAGGGTCTCGAGTGGCCCCTAATGGGAGAGTCCATTTAGGCAGTTACAAGTCCCAGGAGCACAAAGCCAGTTTATAACAGGACTTGTCAGGTGACAACTTCCCTACCCACCCCTTTCCTCTTAGCCTCTGTCTGTAGCCCAAAAGGGTCAGAAACAAAGTCAGCAAGCTTGGGAAGAGGTATCTGGGAAGAGAGCAGAAACTGACCACGGCCATGCCTCCCGACCCCAGCAGGTCCCAGCTCGAGGTGGAGGAGGAAGTCTTCCTTTTGAATGAAGACCAAAGTGTAGAGCGTTCTGTTGCCTGGCATGGTAATTTCTGAATTGTGGCTGTGCTTCGCCTCTGGAATAGCCATATGGCTTTGTCTTAGCTGTGAGTGGCTAGGAGAATCTAGAGACAGCCCGAGTTCTCCTCCAGGGACACTGGTTTCATCCAGCATGTTTGCAGAGAGCAGTGAGAGACAAAAATAAAATTGCCTGGCGGTAACGTCTCACCGACTGTGCATGTTCCATGTGCTAGATTTGTCTTCCATATGAAAGACCGAAGGGAACTACAACATCTTAACAGCCATGATCTTTGGGTGGTGAGATGATGGGGGTGAGATTATTTTTTAATTTCTTGGGTGTTGTAAATTTTCTACCATGAACATGTTTTAATTTTATAATCTTAAGAAAATGAAAAGAATACTCTTTGAAAAAGGAATGAAAACCATTTCTGGCTCAGGTTCTGTTTGCCGGTGGAGTGGGGAGGAGGCTAGAGGCACAGGCCTCAGCCGGGTGTGAGAAGAGGAAAGGTGATGTGAGGAGGAGCTCACCTGCCCTCACAATGCTCTTTCAGCCCAGAAACTCTTACCTGACACCCAGGTCCAAAATTCCTCAGTGACCATCTGCCAGTTCTATACTCTGGACAATTCCTTAGAACTCATTGCCCTTACCACCTTCCCAAGGGAACTTCCTGGGGACAGAGTCTAGGTGTAAGGGTTGACAATGGCATCTGAAGCTTATCTTCCCCGCCTTCACTTCCTAACCTGGGTCTTCTATGAGAGTTAACAGAAGAATTTCAGGCCAAGTCAGACGGGTGCTATACCCTGCAGCAGGGTTTCTCAACCTCGGCACCAATGATGTGTGGGGCCGAGTAATTCTTTGTTGTAGGGGGATGTCCTGTGCATTGTAGGATGGTTAGCATCCCTAGCTGCTACCCACCATCTACTGCACAGTGTCCCCAGACACCACCCACCACCCACTGCACAGTGTCCCCAGCCGCCACCTACCACCCAACCCACAGCGTCCCCAGCTGCCACCCACCACCCAACCCTCAGCGTCCCCAGCCACCACCCACCACCCAACCCTCAGCGTCCCCAGCTGCCAACCACCACTCACTGCATAGCATCCCTAGCTGCTATCCACTACCCACTTCCCTTCCCCAGTTGTAACAACCAAAAGGGTCTTCAGGCATTGCCAAATGTCCTCTAGATGTCAAAATTACCCCCATTTGAGAATAGCTGCCTTTGAGGTAACTGCCTATCACATCCAAAAGAATAGGGCCCCCACCCCCAATTAGGGCTACTTTTGACGATAGCAGACCACTTGGGGGCCTGGTAAATGCACCAGCTGCTGACTTCTGTCTTGGCATAGGAAGTTAGAATGACACCCTGTGTGCGGGCAGCCTTCCCCAGATGGCAGCAAGGCACCGGTATGGACTGAATGTGTGCTCCCCAAGTTCATATATGAAAGCTCTGACCCCCAATGTGGCTGGATTGAGAGGTAGGGTCTGTAAGGAAGTACAGGTGGTTATAAGGGTGGGGTCCTAATAATAGGACTATGGCCTTACAGGAACAGAAAGAGACATGCAGGTGTGCGGTGTCTGTTCTTAAGCTCAGAGGACAGGCCTTATAAGGACACGGTGAGAAGGTGGCCTTCTACAAGCCAGGAAGAGAGGCCTCACAGGACATCCATCCTGCCAGACCTCAATCTTGGGCTTCCAGCCTCCAGGACTGTGAGGAAATCAGTGTCTGTTGTTGAAGACACTGTGTGTGGCACACTGCTCGGGGGTCCCAGCTCTGAGATGGCACTGGATGTGCATCTGTGCCAGTAGAGGCAGGCCCCAGGGGTCCCTGGCACCACGAGTAGCCGTGCCTTGTGGGGATGTGTGCCTGCTCTGTTGGAGACCATGTGTCCCACGAAAACCAGACGGGAGGGCTCTTGTGTTCTTTGTAAGAAAAATGAATGGCCAATATTGACATTTACAACCAACCCTTCAGTTGGCCAACCTGGTGACCCTCCAACCTCCTCCACAGCCTAAGCCTCTCAAATGCTGCAGTCATCAACCTCCCTTCTCTCTTCACGGAAACCTTCATAGGAATGCGCAAGGAATGGAATATGCTGGTTGGTTGATTTTGAAAAAACAAACAGCGTTAAACTTGTTGGGGAGGTGTGTCCAAAATTTTGTGTTGAAAAATCTTTTTAAAGTTATGCATTCATTTTTAAATAAACATGCTTGTTAACTGAGCATTTTGTGGGTTTAGCGTTTTCATCCTGAGCATCATTTGTCTATAGGATGATTGGACTGCAGTGTGGAAGTCTTAATGGAATATGGACACGTTTCAGGATGTCCCTGGGATATTGTTTTCACGGGATCTGTTATTAGCCTGTTTTCTTGGCGTTTTGGCTTTTTTTCCTCCTAAAGCTGGAGGAAAGGAGGAAAAGCAGCTGTCCTGGCCAAGTGTCTGTGTGTGAAATGAGGCTGTGGTGTCCGTCTGCTTGTGTTTAGCACCATCGGGTTTAGTCTCAGGGCCCTGACAATAGACAGATGGCAGCAGGGCAGCAGAAGGCTTCTTGCTGGTCCCTTTAGGGACATGAATGGCCAGGCAAGGAATATGAAATCTCTTGGGATCTCCCTCAGAAAATGGAGGGGACTGGTTCTTGTGTGCTTTACAAGAATCGGATTCAGCCCGAGAGGCACTCCCTGGGGTGAGCCACACATGAGGACTCCTTTTACCTTTTTTTTTTTTTTTTTTTTTTTGAGGCAGAGTCTCGCTCTGTCACTCAGGCTGGAGTGCAGTGGCGCAACCTTGGCTCACTGCAACCTCTGCCTCCCAGGTTCGAGCCATTCTCCTGCCTCAGCCTCCCGAGTAGCCGGGATTACAGGGTGAGCCAACACGCCCGGCTAATTTTTGTATTTTTAGTAGAGACAGGGTTTTGTCATACTGGCAAGGCTGGTCTCGAACACCTGACCTCAGGCGATCCGCCCACCTTGGCCTGCCAAAGTGCTGAGATGACAGACATGAGCCACCGCGCTCGGCCCACACACATGGGCTTCTTTCTATCCAGGCGTCTCTTCCGTCCACACTGCTCTCTCCGGCGTCGTCTCCTCTAGCCTGGAACACTCCTGTGTGGGAGCCTCCAAATTGCTCTCCCTGCACACAGGCTCACCTCACCACATCATTTTATGGGAGACAGTTCTGATGATCGTTCTAGAACCCCTACCTGGTCTTGTTACTTTTTCTTTTTTTTGAGATAGGGTCTTGCGCCATCACCCAGGCTAGAGTGCAATGGCGCGATCTCGGCTCAGTGCAACCTCTGCCCCCGGGTTCGAGCGATTCTTGTGCCTCAGCCTCCTGAGTAGCTGGGACTACAGGTGTTACAGGAAAGGGGTCCCAATAAAGACCCGAGAGAGTTGGATCTGACACAAGAAAGAATTCAGGGCGAATCCACAAAGCAAAAGCAAGTTTATTAAGAAAGCACGGCTACTCCCTAGACAGAGCAGGGGGTTTCCAAAAGTACGAGGAGGAACGTGTCCACCCTAAGTAAAATACTCACTTATATATAGGATAAAAACAGATCACGGGGCCGGGCGCGGTGGCTCAAGCCTGTAATCCCAGCACTTTGGGAGGCCGAGACGGGCGGATCACGAGGTCAGGAGATCAAGACCATCCGGGCTAACACGATGAAACCCCGTCTCTACTAAAAATACAAAAAACTAGCCGGGCGAGGTGGCGGGTGCCTGTAGTCCCAGCTACTCCGGAGGCTGAGGCAGGAGAATGGCGTGAACCCGGGAGGCGGAGCTTGCAGTGAGCTGAGATCCGGCCACTGCAATCCAGCCTGGGCGACAGAGCGAGACTCTGTCTCAAAAAAAAAAAACAAAACAAAACAAAACAAAAAACAGATCACGGGGAGATGGGTTCTGCTACAAGGGTTTCTGATGAAGGATTAATTTTCTTAATTACTATATTTTGCAAGAATCAATATTATTATCTTTAAAACAAAATTAGGAATGTTTTTGTTCTCAAGATATCAGGATACCAGGACACTCTGATTCACCTACAGTCTACTGTAGATGAATACATCTACTGTATTCATTTACAGTCCAATCATCCTATAGAAATCCTATAGACCAAAGTCTGGGTGCATTTATTAAACGTCAGTCTGTTCCCTTAACCATAAACATCTGGAGGCCAGGAATACCTAACTTCCTGGGAATGCGGCCCAGCAGTGGCAGCCTCATTTTCCTAGCCCTCACTCAAGAGGGAGTCACTCTGGTTCAAACACCTCTGACACAGGCACATGCCACCACCCACGGCTAATTTTTTGCATTTTTAGTAGAGATTGGGGTTTCACCATGTTGGCCTTGAACTCCTGACCTCAAGTGATCCACCACCTCGGCCTCCAAAGTGCTGGGATTACAGGTGCGTGCCACTCTGCCGTGCTAATTTTTGTCTTTTTAGTAGAGACGGAGTTTTGCCGTGTGGCTCAGGCTGGTCTCGAACTCCTGACCGCAAGTGATCCTCCTGCTTCGGCCTCTGAAAGTGCTGGGATTACAGGCATGAGCCACCATGCCCGGCCTGGTCTTGTTACTTCTTAAACCTCAGTAAGGGCCTCTCAGTGTTTTCAGATTAAAATTCAAGCTCCTCTGGTGAAAAGAAGCCAGACACAAGAGACTGCATATTGTGTGACAATAGGAAACATCCAGAAAAGGGAAAATGATGGAAACAGAAAGTAGATCCGTGGTAGCTGTGGGGTGAAAGCAGGGAGGAGGGGATTAAATGGGCATGAAGAACATAATGAGCCCTCATCTTTAAAAAAATGTTTTTTTGAAACTAGCTGTTTGTGGTGGCGTGTGCCTGTGGTCCCAGCTACTCAGGAGGCTGAGGCAGGAGGATTGCTTGAGCCTGGGAGTTCAAGGCTGCACTGAGCTATGACTGTGCCCCTGCACTCCAGCCTGGGACACAGAGACACACCTCGTCTCTAAAATAAACAAGTACATCCTTTTAAAAATGTGCATGAAGGATTTTAATGGAGTAATGAGATGCTCTAAAACTGATTTATGGTGATGGTTAACTTTACCTAAAACTCATCGAGTTATATACACTAAGGGTGGATTGTATGATATGCAAAATTAAAAAAAATTCAAGCATGTTAACACAGCTTCCCAGTGCTCCGGGATACCAGTTCCTGTCCACCTATCTTGAGCTCCATCCTGCCTATGCTCCTCTCATCCTGGATACAATACCGACGCTGCTTAAATTCTTGAAGGGACCGTGTTTTTCCCCGGCTCTACTGGCAAACACCTGCTGCATCCTTCCTTCCTCGCAACACTCTTCCCCTACCTGCCAGCCCCTACCCCTGCCCCAAATCTGGCCGAGACCCTTCAGAGCTCAGCTTTCCCAAGGATGGATCCTCTCATCCACCAAGAGGAGGTCCTGATCCTGTTCTGTGCTCCCGTAATATACTTGAAGTTTGTCTTTTGTGCTGCTCATTATGTTGTGCTGTAATTATTTTATTTTTATTCTTATTTTTCCCACCCTGAGATGGAGTCTTGCTCTGTCACCTAGGCTGGAGTGCAGTGGTGTGATCTCGGCTCACTGCAAACCCTGCCTCCTGGGTTCAAGTGATTCTCCTGCCTCAGCCTCTTGAGTAGCTGGGATTACAGGCGTCCGCCACCATGCCTAGCTAATTTTTGCATTTTTAGTAGAGATGAGTTCTCACCATGTTGGCCAAGCTGGTCTCGAACTCCTGACCTCACGTCATCCGCCTACCTCGGCCTCCCAAAGTGCTGGGATTACAGGTGTGAGCCATTGTGCCTGGCCTATTTTGGTGTAATTATTTATTTAATGTCTGTCTTCCTTGCCAGTTTATAAGCCCATATATAGTTTTCACAGTGATATTCCCAGGGCCCCAAGTGGTTTCTGGCACATAGTAGGATGTTAGAAATATTAATTGCATAAATAATACAGGAATGAGGTGCAGAGTCCGAAGGACCAGGCAACTCTTCCAAGAGAATGTAGATTTATTCGGAACCCAGAGTTGCTTGATTGAAGGCACATTGGGATCCCCCGCAGAAATGGCATGAAAGGGGTGTGAGAGTGGGGGTGGCCACTGCAGGAATGTGGCACGGAGATGACAGGGTTGATGACAAGAAGCTCAGGAAGGGGGCAGTGTGAAGCGAGGGAGGAAACTCAGGAGGCTGTGGGATCCTCGTGACTTAAACTCTGCAGTCATCTTCTTCCTTTTTATTTAACCCATAAAAAGATGGCATAATTTATGTCCCCTCCCAGCTCAAATGTCCTGCCATCCCAGTCATCCTACTAGATGGGTGCTTCAATGTCAGACCCACCTGGGGTGTGTATTAAACGTGTAGACTCCCGGGCCCCGCCTGGCGTCGTCAGAATATCTGGGACTTGGAGATCTACGTCTTAACATGCTCTTGGGTGATTTTTTGTGATGCAAGTTAACGAGAGTGTGGAGACTGCATTTACCTTGTTCACATGTGTATCCCAAAAACCGAGCCCAGTCCGGGGCAGGGATGAGGAACTCTGTATATCTTGATGGGTGAATACATGAATGAATGAATTCTATAGTCATAGTAATGTGTGTATGTGGTTTTGACCGAGGCAAACAAGGAAGAGGGATGCTGCCTCACGATGGTCTCCCATCGCTTTCTTCACCCTCCTGGGCCAGTTTCCCCATTGGCAAGCTATAGGGCAGTTGGACTGAGTACGCCACTGGACTTCTTCCCGCCTTAATCATCAACAGCACCATGAATCGGTGCTTTCGGTTTCTCTTTGCCTGCCTTCCTGCAAAGGGGGAAAGAATCAAGATGAAAATCAATGACAACCCAGAGATTTGTTGTCAGTTTTAATAGGAGGAGTGGAGTCAAAGAGTTTAGAGAAATGTAGAAAAAGACCTTTTACTTTTTGCTGGAACATGATATGGTTTGTGCATGGCACATACATATTAAAAAAAATAGAGGTATCACATTTCACAATCACATGACTGAACAGCATCTGGGGTGTACTATGCGCTGTGCCTAAGCTGGAGGGCAGCTCTGCCCTGGGACCAGCCTGAGGTACTTAGCGATTTACAGAAAGAGGAAACCACGCAGGACACAGCTCTCTGGTGCTGGAATTTCAGTCGTTCAATGAGGTATACAAACATGGTTCTGCGTTGGCCATCTGCATGATGGGCCAGATTCAGGACCTGCTTGGGGCATAATCGCATCCTCCTGCTGTTCTGCGAAGAGGAAGCATCAACTCCGATGTAAGCAGAGACTGGAGTATTTCTCTCTATTCTTCTGGCCTTGTCCCAAACATTCCTCTCTTTGGAGTTTTTCTGGGAGGTAGCAGAATGAGTGGCTGCTTTCTTCAGGGGACGAGCAAGTATTAGAGACCCACTTTATAGACACAGGCATGGTAAGCGGCAGAGGATGCTTCCTCAGTGACAGCTGACCCAGTGTCTTTGAGGAAAAACATTGGGATACAAGGAGGAAGGAGTTTTCTTTCTCTTTTTTTTTTTTTTTTTTGAGACAGAGTCTCGCTCTGTCACCCAGGCTGGAGTGCAGTGGCGCACACTCGGCTCACTACAAGCTCCGCCTCCCGGGTTCACGCCATTCTCCTGCCTCAGCCTCCCGAGTAGCTGGGACTACAGGCGCCCGCCACCACACCCGGCTAATTTTTTGTTGTTGTTTGTATTTTTAGTAGAGACGGGGTTTCACCGTGTTAGCCAAGATGGTCTCCGTCTCCTGGCCTCGTGATCTGCCGGCCTCGGCCTCCCAAAGTGCTGGGATTACAGGCGTGAGCCACTGTGCCCGGCCAATGAAGGAGTTTTCTAGCTTGTGTCCACATGAAAGGGGGCAGAAGGAGAAAGAGGGCAGAGGGGAGATCCTGGTGTCTTGGAGGACATTTGTAGATGTGCATTTGGTAGATATGTTTTCACCAGTGACTGTGACACAGAATGGGCAAAGGCAATGGATTTCAACAAGGGGAGAAAGGAGAACTGCAGCTCATGGACTCTCCTATTTCCTTTTTCTCTCAGGACTTGCATAGAACAAGAACTTGAAGGGTCTGAGGTCTAGGACAAGAAAGTGGCCCAGAGCCAGCATCGAAGGAGAATTGCAAACTGCCCAGGACAGGATGAGGGTCAGGAGAGAATTTCAGGCCTGGGTTTCTGGGCAGGAGAGATATCTATATGTCTAAAGAGGGGAGAGGTTTGTACCCTGAATCAGATGGCAGAAGAAAATGTTCTTTTTGTTAGGCCATAGACTGGCCCTGACCAAGGGCTTGGCATGTATATTAGGGTACTGTGGGATGTGGTGGCAGAGGGGAAGGCTGAGGAGGATAATGGTAGGGTATTAATTACAAAATTGTATGCTGCTTTCCAGAGAGGTTCAAAAATGTATGGGAAGTGGGAAGGGAAGGGGTGTTACAAGGCAGTGAATGATGAAACAAACGTAATCAACAGCTTGAACAAGGCATTTGGAGTTTTCTGGTTTCCTATGAGGTTCATCCATTGCCCTGAAAAGGGTGGAGGTTTTACAAGGAGCCTGGGGCTCCCGCATTGCTTCTAAGCTAACCTCTACAGCTGCAGCTGAGAAGTGCATCCTGAAGGGTGTGTAGATATGCTGCTCTCCTCTCTATTATTTGCTCTTGAAGAGACAACAGAACAGCCTCTTGGCCCTTGGAACTCCAAGTTTGCATGGAGCTGCCAAAGAAGACTCAGGATGAAAGAGAGGTGCGTTAGCTACAAAACTCTATAAACCAGGCTTATTGCTCAGCACTTGGGGATGGAGGACCCAAGTCTTAGTACGTCCTCAATGGGAAAGTGGGGTGCACTCTGGTTACCCTGCCTCTAGCAGTGTCTTCTGTAGCCTTTGGGAGCCAATGGGCCTGACAACTGAGTTCAGGACTCAGTGGACACGTGACCAGATAGGAAACAACTCTCCGCGCCCGGGGAACAGAAACAGAAGCCGGAGAGAAGGGACTGAAGTGCATCATCCTGCTGATCTTACTCTGGTCTTGTCCCTTCACTCACTTCTGTGGATGGGGATTGGCCTTTCTTAAGCCCAAGACACTTACAGGAAAACAGAAAGCCCTTGAGAGAATTCCTTTGCATCGGAAGGATTTTAAAGAGTCACCCACACATACCTGCCTCCAAAGGTGGTAGTCAAAATACTTAGCAACCAGCTAGGCGCCGTGGCTCATGCCTGTAATCCCAATAGTTTGGGAGGCTGAGGCAGGTGGATTGCTTGAGCCCAGGCGTTCAAGACCAGCTTGGCCAATATGGCAAAACCCTATCTCTCCAAAAATAAATACAAAAATTAGCTGGACCTGTAGTCCCAGCTACTCGGAAGGCTGAGGAAGGAGAATCGCTTGAGCTTGGGAGGTGGAGGTTACAGTGAGCTGAGATCACACCATTGCACTCCAGCCTGGGCGACAGAGCGAGACCCTGTCACAAACAAGCCCCAAATACTAGCAACTGATACAGCATCGGCCCTGGTACCAGTTAGACACCCAGCCCCTCATAACCGGTGCTGGTGCGACCGCAGTGCAGCGGCTCAGTATTATGCCTGCTTGACCGTAGGCACTTCGTAGCTTCTCCTTCTCACTCCTAGTGTGAAAAATGGAAGTGGACATTTGGGGAAATGCCTTGCCAGGATTTGAGCAACGTTGTGATTCTCTAGAGACCTGAAGGAAAGGGCTGGCAGCCTGAGGCTTTGGGGACTCTCTTGAAGATGGGTCCTCTCATGCCATGTGAGCTGAAAGATCTTGGAAGAAAGGACAGTATGCTCTGGGACCTAAAACGTCTTTCTCCTTTTTTTCTCTGGATCACAGTCACACCATCCACCAGCCATCCCACACTCCAAGCTCCACTAGGAACCGATATGTACCTCAGGTCTGGAGTGCCTGCATTCCTGATCGACCGTGTTCAAGAGACTGATTGCACTGGACGAGACTCCCTAAAAAACAGTGGAGAGCTTTATCCCCGCCTCCAAGCCGACCTGCACTTCAATATTCCACAGACTCAAGATGGATCAGTTTTCTCCCTTTTCTACCACATCCAAGGGTCGGCCCTGCTCCAGGGCTTCTACTGTCTCTTCCATCTTTGCACACCTGGATGTGGCCTTTTCCTCCTCACCCAGCACATGTTCTCCCTGACATTTGCAGGGCAGAGGAGGTGGCCAGTAAGGTGTCTCTCCCTTCGATTGCCAACCTCCATCTTCAGCTCAGAGTCCCTCAACCCGGACCTATCTATAGATGGATGCAACTGCCAATAGCGAGGTATGTTGAAGATGAAGGTATTTGCGACAGATGAGGGATTGTCTTGCAGGCCGGGGCCCCCGAGAGTCGCAGAGGGCGTCAGGTCATTTTGTAACTCGATGGTTCACATGTGCCAGAAATATTTGCACTCCGATACGGCTCTCTCTGGTTTCAGATTTAGGAACATTCCAATGGTTCAGGAATCCGAAGGCTCCAGCAGACAACATTTATAGTCACTTGGGGAACCTCTGCTTTAAATATTCTCAAAGGACGGGAGGCAAGAAGGCATTGTGCAGCAAGGAGCTGCTTCAGCTTGGCTGCCTGACTCCACGGGATTATCACTCCTCTTCTACTGCAGGGAGGAAGAGAGCACAAAGCCTGGAGGTCACGGTGCCCATGCTGCTGCATCCAGGCACAGCGTGTATGTGAGATGAGGATGAGCAAGAAGGAAGTGAGGGTATCAGATGAGAACTTGGGTGCGTTTCCTGGACATACTTGGAGAGGAATTGCCATCTGCAGTCCAAAGCCTCTCTACTTCCTTCATGCCCTAGTTTGTCCCCCTACCCCTCGCCAAAGAGGTTGCCATTATTAGGATCCTTGTCATCTGAGGTTAAAATAAGACCAGTTCAAAGTGAGGAAACGTTATGGGCAGGCAGCCTGGACCCTGCTTGTTCTTGGAGCCACACACAGCCTGAGTTCTCCAGGCAGAGTGGCTCTCCTAGAACATCCAGTCCCTTCTGCTGCCTCCACAAGCCTTCCTCAGCTGCCCTGGATGCTGCTCTACCCCTTTCCTCCAAGAAGGGAACCGCTTCTCCCCCAGCTTCCCTGACAAGTCATCTCAGTGTCCCCAGAGCCCTCACTGGCAGGAAGCTTGAAGTGCTTGATCACTCTGTGGTTTGCACCCTCTCACTCTGCCGTCTCTGCCCTTTGAGGACAGCTGCTCCCCGCTGACCTGTGCAACTCATGTAATTAGTGGCCTCTGAATGGAAAGATGATTGGAAAGAGGCAGAATGGGAGCACACATCAATCTTGCTGGTTTGACAACTGACATTCTTATAGGCAGATTCCTGCAGCGATGATGCTAGGAGAAAGAAACCTGATGCTTTGAAATGCCATTGCTATGAGAATGTATATAAAGCTGTATGGATATACAACAGTGCACACAAACTCCTACCCTGGCCTTTTCCTGTGCACATGGTCACATTCCACAAGTGTCACCGATACCTTCTCTCCTGGAGGGAGGTCAGAGCATGGGATAAATTGCCATTCTAAGGTTGCTGATTGCAGCTCTGGTTTGAATGGGCTACATGCTGTGGGGTCCAGTGGCCAAGGGAAACAACTGGGGTCTCCCCAAGCACGAGATAAACCTGACTCAGAAGCCATGGAGGGCAAGGGGAGTTATTCGCTTGTGCAAAATTCCAACAGAACAGATGCTGCTTTAAATCCGTGAGCCTTCTTTTGCGGGTCCTTATATCCTGGGAAGGAAATGAGTGACAGTCATGGTCGGGGACACCTTGCTGCCCCGCTTTACCCGTCCGTGTTTGCTCAGGGCGATGTAGGTCCCTCGGTACAAGTCTGACTCATAGGCGTTGTAATTGTTGGGCAAGAGGGTTTCTCTGAACTTGCATTCTTGTTGGAAGCTGGGCTGCGAAAGACATGGGCAAACAGCAGAGACTGGGTTACAAATGAGGAGTGCTGCAGACGCCAGCTGGGCTGCACACAGTAGGCCCCCCTGCCAGGTGCCCCTTCCCTTCTCTTTGTGAGACAACCACTGTGAGGTCTGAGCATCCTGGGTGGACAGAACGGTGAAAGGTGAGGATGGGAAGAGGCTGCAGGCTCTCATGGTTTCCTCTCGCCTTCCCTCCTTTACCATAAGGAAACCAAGGCCCAGGGACACAGGGGATGATGGTCTGTGCCACACGGGGCACAGCTGAGGCTCTACCACTCAGGTCTCCTGACTTCCAGAGTACTTTCTACGAAGTCCCCAGATGGCAACTTGCGCCATTCAAAGAACAGACCAGGAAATGACACAATAAGCTGTTTTCTCAAGTCCACTGTGAGAGGGAGTCTCCTGGAGCAGGAGTGAGAGCCCAGGGTGCTATTTCGTGACTTTTCTACTTCCTAGTTGTGTGACCTCGGGCAGGTTCCTCCCCTTTCAGCCTCAGTTCTCTTTTCTGCAGACTGTGGTGGGGGAAGAAGGAGAGAGGTGGTTGGTGGGGGGGGGTAGGAGACACAGGGGATCTCTTAAGCCCTTTCCAGCACTGTCTGTCTCTTTCTTTCTGCTTGTGGTTCCTCAGTCTGTCTTTCCTGGTTTAAGTCCCAAGGTTTCTATCCCTCAAAAAGGCCCATTCTCAGTTTTGACTTTGAGCCTAGAAGGTGTCTGGTACCTCCTAGACCAGGGGTCCCCAACCCCCAGGCTGTAGACCCGTACCAGTCAGTGGCCCGTACCAGCCAGGACCCGGGCTATACAGCAGGAGGTGAGTGGTGGGTGAGCGAAGCTTCCTCTGTGTTCCAGCCACTCCCCATCGCTTGCATGACCACCTGAGCTCCGCCTCCTGTCAGATCAGCAGTGGCAGTAGATTCTCACAGGAGCAAGAACCCTGTTGTGAACTTTGCACGTGAAGAAGGATCTGGGGTTGCCTGCTCCTTCTGAGAATCTAATGCCTGACGATCTGAGGTGGAACAGTTTCATCCCCACACCATCCCCCCATGCCCCCACCCCTCACCCTGTCCATGGAAATAGTCTTCCAGGAAACTGGTCCCTGGTGCCAAAAAGGTTGAGGACTGCGGTCCAAGACAATCATAGTTCTCCAGGGACACGCGGGAACAGAGATGGTGAGGAGCAGGGGTTTTTATGGGGAAAAGGACCTGGTTCCCAATGTGACAGGTGATGCCAAGGAGCCTGGGACCAACCAAAAAAATGGCCCTTTCCATGCTAATTTGGGGCCCTTTCCATGCTAATTTGGTAGAGGAGTGTGTGTGGGACGCCTGTTCAGAACATGAATGCTGGACTTTCTGTCTCACATGCACAAATTCATTCCCAGTACATCACCCCAAGTCCTCCTCTTTTCACTGCAACCTGCCTGGGTGGCTGCTCTGAGGGAGTGGGCAGGGATTTCCTGCTCTTGTGGGGAAGCAGCTGGGTCGGGGCTAGAAGAACAGAGAGCGAGGTGGGAGCCAGAGACCCGGGATCTACTCTTGAAAAGAAACAAAGAATGAGAAATGGGTGGAGGATAATTTCTGACTCTTTCTTGCTCGGGTATAAAAAAGTCCCGCTCGATGGCTGCCGGGCTGTGCCAGAGGTGTCCTCTACCTTCTGTAAAGGAATCGTACTGCTAGTGTCCCGTCTTGCTGGCAGTGTAGCTGGACGAGAACCTCTTGCTGTTCTGAAGGCTGGTAAGTAGCTTGCTCCTCAGGGCCCCAAGATTCCCAGAGCCCTTTCAGTGGACCTCTCTGGCAACATTTAGAACAGCCATACTTTCTTTCCCAATAGACTCCAAGATCCCTGAGATGAGGACTGTGTCTTGCTTGGTACATGAGGCTGAGTGGATGGTGGTTGAATAAGGATAACATGGCTGGTTCGGTGGCTCACACCTGTAATCCCAGTACTTTGGGAGACCAAGGCAGGAGGATCACTTGAGCCCAGGAGTTTGAGAGGAACCTAGGCAACATAGCGAGACCTCGTCTCTACAAAAAAAAAAAAAAAAAAAAAGCTAAGCGTGGTGGCGTATGCCTGCAGTCCCAGCTACTCTGGAGGCTGAGGTAAGAGAATCGCTTGAGGTCAAGGCTGCAGTGAGCCATGATCGCTCCACCGCACTCCAGCCTGGGTGACAGAGTGAGACCCTGTCTCAAGAATAAAGAAATAAGTAAATAAGGACAGCACTGAAACGTCAAGATACCCCTACATGGGTGGCTCTTTCAACGTAATGTGAGTGTGGGCGAGGGGACAGCCTTGCCTGTGGGAACACAGGGAAACCCCCTCATACATTTTCCCCATCTTCTTCTCTCACGCTCGCAGCTTATTAACAAAGCACTTTCACTGATGTTAACTTGCTTGAGATAAATGTGAAGGCGTTCACCAGCCATGTCAACAGGTTAATGCTACGCCAGGGGATGGGTATTCATAACTTTCCTGTTTTCCTTGTTAGGGATGCTCAGTGAATATTTGTGGATGAATGAAGGGATGTCCTAAAGGTAAAAAGGATGAACTAATCAACATAGGTCAAGAACATATTTGTGGCTGGGCGCAGTGGCTCAGGCCTGTAATCCCAGCACTTTGGGAGGCCGAGGCGGGCGGATCACGAGGTCGGGAGATCGAGACCATCCTGGCTAACATGGTGAAACCCCGTCTCTACTAAAAATACAAAAAAAAAAAAAATTAGCCGGGCGTGGTGGCGGGCGCCTGTAGTCCCAGCTACTCGGGAGGCTGAGGCGGGAGAATGGCGTGAACCCGGGAGGCGGAGCTTGCAGTGAGCCGAGATCACGCCACTGCACTCCAGCCTGGGGGACAGAGCGAAAAAAAAAAAAAAACATTTGTGCCACAGCTTTGAGGTTAGACTGATGACCATGGCCTCTTACTTAGCTATGTGAACTTGGACAAATCATTTAACCTCTAAAGCTTCAATTCCCTCATCTGTGAAGCAAGAACAGTAAGAAAAATTATGTCATAGAATTGGACTAAGCATTAATGGAGATAATGCATGGAAAGTCCTGGGAACAATGCTTGCTATATAGTAGAATTAAAAACAAATTAGTAGTAGCAGTATTCTTCTCCAAGTAAGTCATGAACTACTTTACATTAAAAGCCTCAAAAGACTGCCTTACCCTGGATCACCAGTCCCGTAAGACTTGCTGTGGGTTACTGGACAATTTAGCTTTTAAGCTCTGCGGTTTTTGATGGAGTGCCTGGGAGACAGTGAGCTTGCATGGAAGAGCAGGAAGCGAGAGAAAGGGCAGAGGCTGGCGCTGGCTCTGAACCACAGCCCCTCATTAGGAGCCTTTCTGGACCCTGGTTTCTTGCCCTGTGCGTGGGGCATAGAACCTGTCACAGGACTTCCCTTGTTGGTGGGCCAGCTTGGGAGCAGCAGCACCAGGAAAAATTCAGCTGGGGACTGATTGAAACATTCCAAGTAAAGCTACGCGAATGAGGAGTCCAGTACAGGTCAAAGAACAAAATAGAGTCCGGCGGTAGATCCCAACACACACATGGATGTAAAATAAAATGAATCTGACATGAATGTAAAGTAAAAGTGGTATTTTAAATCACTAGAGAAAACACGGTGTCGGAACAACGGAATGGTATTCTATTATAATGATAATAAAGTTTGGTGTGTATGACTTTATCCCTTACCTCAGAATAAATCCAAAAGGAGCAAAAATTTAAACGTAAAAAGGAGAACCATTAAAATCCAGAAAAGGGTTTTAATAAACTCAGAATCAGGAACATCTTTCTAAGCAGGACAAAAAAAAAATTAAAGCCATTTAAAAAAAATTAATAAATTAGTCTTCTACTTGAAAAATATTACCTTAAATAAAATAAGAACAGAAATGGCAAACTGGATGAAAATCCGTACAATACACATATGTCAAAGAGTACATTTTGTTACTATATTCAGAACCCTAAACTCACCAGAGAATGAACAACATTTATAAAACAGAAGATTCCCAGGAAAGGAAGTATCAATGGCATTTAAGCAGAAGAGAATATGCCTAATAAGAGAAATGTAAATTATAACTGTGAGATCACATGTTTAGTGGCCAGATTTCAAAGAGAAAAGCATTTGACACTATGCTGTCATTAGTGAGGGCATAGAAACTAGGAATTCTCGTTTAATGTCCTCTGATGTGTACACCGTTATAATCTCTATAAAGACCAATTTGGCCGCATCTACCAGAGTAAAGGATGACTATAGCAACTGATCAGCAATCCCACTTCTAGAAGTTTATCTTACTGATATATTCCCACACATGCACAAAAGTTACTACAGTATTAAATAACAAAAGACCAAAAACAATGTTCTATTAGGAGAGGAGTAACTGAGGTGGCTCAGGCCTGTAATCCCAGCACTTTGGGAGGCCAAAGTGAGTGGATCACGAGGTCAGGAGATTGAGACCATCCTGGTCAACATGGTGAAACCACATCTCTACCAAAATATAAAAAATTAGCTGGGCGTGGTGGTGCATGCCTGTAGTCCTAGCTACTTGGGAGGCTAAGGCAGAGGAATCTCTTGGACCCGGGAGGTGGAGATTGCAGTGAGCCGAGACCACACTCCAGCCTGGCGACAGAGCGAGACTGTCTCAAAAAAAAAAAAAAAGGAGCAACTGACTCAGTTATGGTAGATCCACATGATGGCATTCCACAAGCCTTGAAAAGATAAGAAGCCTCTCTGTATTGACATGAAATGGCCTCAAAGATACATTGCTAAGTGAAGACACAAGGTTTGAAAAAGTGTATGCTCCTGTGTGTGTGATTTTAAAAAGATGATAGCAGTGCGTGCACGTGTGCCTAGGCTATTTCTGGAATGATACACTGGTAACTGTGGCTGCCTCTAGGGAGAAACTCAGTGGCTTCAAGACGATGGTAGGAGTGAGACTTTCCATAGAATATTCTGATACCTTTTCTCCTTAAAACAAGTTCATGTGTTACCTAGGCAAGTAAGTACATTATTTAAAGTGGGAAGGGAATTTACGGTAGCAGACGGGCCAGGAAACGAGCGAGAAAACATTTTGATCAGAAACGGGTGGTCTCCTCCTTGCTGGGTCACAGCCCCTCTCCACCCACCAGCCTCCCCCCTGTTCTAACTTTGTATGTCCCTGGAGAATCACCCGCCCAGTCAGTTCCAGAGAATTTATTTCTGATCTGGATGGTGGTTAAGGGAGAGGTTTCATGTGTTGTTTGCAAGCTCTAGAGAGGAAATGAAATCTTGAGGTGGAGGAAGGGGAAGTGGGAGGAACTGAGTGACTTGGACAAGAAACTCTCAAGCCATTGCCCACTTCCCGGTGCCTAGAATGTGTCCATTTGAGAACCCAGCCTCTTCTAAACGTCTGGGCCTCCTAAAACATGATTGTTTAAGCGTGCGTGACCATGGATGTATAGATTGTACTTTGTTTCTCTGGTTGTTAGATTTTGGATCATTCAAATCCACTCCCCCTCAACATACACACAGTTTTTTGTTTTGTTTTTTTTTTTTAAGTTTACGACTTTTTTTTTCTTTCCATTCTGCTCTTTTCTCTAGCCTGTCTCATATCTCTGGCCTTCCCCAGAATCCTATACAAAAGTAAAGTGAAAAAAGACAACTAGTAGATGAAGCTTGTGTTAGAAGCCCTAACCTTCCCCTTGCTGCTCTCTCTCCACCCTCAGCACCCCCATCTGTGGCACGAAGGGGAGATCATGCATTTTCCCTGAATGCTTCAGGTTGATTGGATTTTCCTGCTGCCCAGAGTGATGCTCAAGACCTAGCCCCTTAATGCATCTTCATCAGAGCCCTGAGCTTTTGAGTTCTCATGGCTTGGGAATGTTGGCTCCTCAGCTCTGGTAAAGAACGCCCTCAAGCCAAGTGAACGCCATGTTCATAAAAGCAGCTACCGTTTATGATTACTTGGACAAATGAAAATCATTCCACTGGGTCACATTTCCTGGGCCTGCCGGGCTCGAGCCCCAGCATGACAATGTCTTCAGTTCCATGTAGGTCTATTCAGACTTATGTGCATTTGGCACGTGCTATGGAGAAGGGCATTTCGCAGAGGGGCAAGCACATCCATGGGGTAGAAATGCCCCTAAAAGTGTGAGGTGGACAACACAGCCACCCTCTTGCCTTTAGAGCTCAGTCACCTGGACCAATGAGGATCTAATCCTGTCTTTAAACATCTTCTTCCTGTGACTGCTGGGGCCATTTGTCCCTGTTCCTCCTGGGAGTGGTTGGATGGAGAAGGATGGGGTAGAAGGATGTGGGCAAGAAGGAAAAATAAACCAACTCTTTGTCCTAAGACTTTCTTCTACAGCCCCTGACTGCTTCTTTTCCTGTCTTTAGCTGAAATATCGTCAGCTCTGAAGATGCCTGCGTTTTCTAACTCTTTTTCCTAGCACACAATTGCACTGTTGATTTCGGAATGTTGGAAAGATTTTCATCCGGTGTCTCATTCTTCTCACTCCTGGGCAGCTCTTTGTAGCAGGCGGGGATTTGTATGCAGGGCCTCAGGCCCCTCATAAGGGCATGCGCCTCCCCCTGCTCTCCAGGTCCATCTCCCAGCACTTCCTCATGGTGGGTGTCCTTTGTCCCATTCCCTCAGGAGTGCTGTTTTCTGCTAGAGTGGCAGCTGAACCAAGGCAAAGCTGGTCCTCCCCTCCCGCAATGCAGTGCCCCAGATACTAATCAAAAGTCTCTGGAGAAAATCAACTTTCTCCTTTGCACATTGTCATACTGTTGATGAAAAGCATGTAAATGCAGTTATTCTTAGTAAAACGGAAATCACTTGAAAGCATAACTGAGTTGCTGGTATCTTTTTGCTAGTCTCTATTCTTCTCAACCAAAGGATTCTGATAGAACCACTGTCAGGTGGAGATCCTCGATGTTTTGTTTTGTGAATTTTAAAGGGGACCCAAGGGGGCTAGAATTCACTGATTTCTGCCTCATCCTGAGAGAGCAGAAGTCCAGGCCCAGAGAAGTTCAGTGACGTTGCCCAAAGTAAGACAAGTAGCTAGAGGGTAGGTCAGCCAGGAACTGGAACTCGGGTCACGGAGCCCTGAGACAGGGCTGCACACAGCTGTGGCTGGACGTGTGACCCTGGAGACCCGGTGTCCGCAGCTGCACAGGGAGGGTGAAGATCAAATGCCCCTCCTAGGGGTGCTGCGAGATCATGCTCGTAAAGCCCTCTGCAGCCTGTGCAGCCTGACACAAGCAGTAGGCCAGTGCTCAGGGCACGGCAGCTGTTTATATTGTCTAAAGGGGGGGCCCGGCAAACTGTCCTGAGCCTCCCCGCCCCTCTTTCCAGGAGACAGACATGTGTGAAGCCACTTCTAGCCAGGTTTCCTTGGCCCTTATTCTCTGCCCACGAGTTGTTCCCTTGTCCCCCTCATCAACACCTCAGCCCCAGCCCCGTTTCCCTCCCCCACCCATGAGAAATTGCATGTAGTGGCAGTGGCAGCTGAGCCTGGGACATGAGGCAGCTCAGAGGGCTTAAAGGGAAATAGTGTGAATGAAATCACCACCCAGCGGGAGTCTTCCTGGCTCCGGGGATCAGTTGGCAATTGTTTTTTTAGACTGTGATAACGGCCTCTGAGGGGCAGAGAGGGAGGGGTAGAAGTCGCTCAGGAGCATCTGGTCCTGAGCCACACGAAACGTCAGGTGCCCCAGGCTTGGGGCACAGCTGTCCAGCCCCACTCTCTGTGTGCAGGCCCGGCTGGCCCTGAGGTCCAGGGAGGAGAAGCTCCTTCCCTGGAGAAGATGCTCTTTGGCCAAATGCTACTGAGGGTGAAGGTAGGAGGGGTGGGAGGGCGGAGGTGAAGGGGGCGGGGTCCTTTCTCCAGAAGTTCCTGGTTCTCCTGGACTCTGCTCTTTTAGTGAGCCCAGCAGTTCATCAACCTGCTTAACTCCCTTTAAAGTCATCCGTCAACAATGGTGCTGCAGAGTGAGGGCTGGGGCTGGGGTGGGGGTTTCAGGCATTGGGAGTCAGCCTCCTTTCCCTTCTGCTATTCTGAATGCTCTTCCCCGCTTCGCGGCACTTTCTCTGATGGTTAAATCTCATATTCCCTTCCCCAGCCTTTCCCAGCTTCTCCTTTCAGGGCCAAGAGATTTAAAGTGGGAAGTGGGTAAATATCCTCTCTATTTGTGCATTTTCTCCTCCCCACAATTCATTTCATTTCTGGGTAGGAAGAAAATAGTAGTAAATAGCTTGTTGATAAAGGTGACAAGGAGAAAGAAGAGTTTATGAAATTTGTGCTTTCTCCCAGGAGATTTACTTGCTAAAATGTTCCTTGCTTGCATGGAGTCCCACAGCCAACAGCCCAAATTCTCGGCTTTCCTGATCCTATGGGATTCTGGGCATTATGCAGGCTGGAAAGAAGGGGTTCTTTGGGATGCTGCACTCTCCAGGGGGGGAGCCTGCTCCACCAAAACCTGCGTTGGCCCCAGGCCTCTTCCTGTCCTCACCACCACTTTTCCAGAGAGAGAGTAACAAGGACATGTCTCTTCTGTCTCATCTCACCCACTCTGCAGCTCTCGGTTCAGTGTAACATGGGGAGTGGGTGGTACCCCGCCCTCCAGAGGCCATGTAGCCTGCTGTCCCCCAAGCCTGCCTGTGCCTCAGAAACACCTGGCAAATTTAAAATACAAAAACAAACGGATTTCCAGGCCCACATCTCAGCTCTGTTGAATAAGAATCTCCTAGGTAGGTACCTGGAAATGCATACTTTTAACAAGTTTCCAAGGTGATAGAGATGCAAACTGTCCACAGACTCGTGTGGGAGACCCACTGATTTTAATGCATGCCATATGTCCATATAAACCAACCCAGACTGAGAGATGTTAGCACCACAGATTATGGGACGGAGGCCACCTGGTGAACCCGTTCTTGTATTTCATGGACCTCCTATGTTGGGCCCCCCCTGGGACCCAGTGCCAGTCCTGGGTCTATTTCTTCACATCCCAATCCTCAGTTTATCCTCCAAGGGCAGTAGATCAGCCCTCCACACCCTCCCTATAAATAACTTTGATATTTTTTGAGGCCTGCTCTGAGGTCTTCCTTTTTAGCTTGCTTATTTCTGTCAAAGGAACCCTCCATTTCTTCAGCTTCATAGGGGTGTTTACCCACCATATTTTGGAATAAGGCAAATGATGGGCCGAGGGCTGCAGGAATGAGTAGGTCAGTGAGAGAGCAGAGGTTTTGGTCAATGTGCTTAGAAGTTGGTGGCATTAACCCAAGTGCCAGCACTGGCGCTCCCAGGGGTGACCTATGGGGGTGGGGATGGGAATGGGTGGGACTGGTACCTGCCTAAAGGGTGTAATGGGTAGGCTGCTTCTCCAGCTTATATGATCAGACACCAGAGGATTGAAAACCCTAGCGCAGAATCTCAGCACACTGATGAGGACGAAAACGGCCTCCTATTCCGCTTTTTCTGCGGCGCACTAGGCCGGGGCATCTTGCAGGGCACGTGCCATGGAGCAGCACACCCAGGCAGAGAGATAGGCTTGCTCTCGGGGCCTTGCCAATGCAGGGAATCACACCTGCCCGCAAGCCGAGATGCCAGAATGCAGGTTTCCCTCTGGCCCACGGGCTCCCTGAGCTGTGGTTTCTGTTTAATCACACAGACTTCAGCCGGCAGGTGGGAACAGAAGAAACACGGGCCAGAGCGGAGGACAATCACCCATGAGGCTGAAGACGCAGAAGCTGCAAGGCCCCTCCCTTTCACAGGCTCCTTTTAACAGCCTTTCCTTTCCCATTTAGATAGTCACTTCTCTACTCAGAATTTCATACTATTTTCTTCAACTGCGTAAGCATCAAGCCTTGTAAACCTGGCACTTCCCCGGCCTGGTGAACTCACCGTTGCGTACAATCTTCCTTTACTGTTCATGGCAACGAAGAGCGCACTTCTCACTCCAAAGAGACTCACCACACCTCGCTCCACGGTGGAAATTTCCAGCAGGCCTGACAAGGAAAGGGGGGCCACATTACCCAAGGCTCGTGCAAATCACAGTGGGAACTTGAGCCGACAAGGGCATCTCAGTCCATCCCCATTCTCCTAGAAAGCCAGACTCCATCACCCCATCCACGATCCCTCTCACTCTAGGAGACCCTGGCTGCTGCACTCATCCAGTGCTGCCATTGTGCTGTTAAAAATCCAGTTCTGCAAGGGAAAGTTCTCATATCAGAGTTAGGGACTGCAATGACCACTTAGCTACCTATTTAAGATGAGCCTTGACTCTGGGCTTTCATTGACATAATTACTTGAGGTCCTTGACTTGAGTAAAAAACTACATTCTGATTATTAGTATTCTTAATGTGTACTCTACATGTTTCAACAAATCTCAACCCCCTTGATCTTGAAAACGCAGCGGCCACACCATGGCTGATAGCTTTCTTGGATCCTGCGGCCCCCATCCTTTCTTGGATAGGAGACTAACCATACAGCAAGCCGACAACTTGCAGGATAAGAACCTGGGGACAGAGGGAGCTCGCTGAAATAAAAAGACGGATGTGCTCCAGTTGGACATTTTGCAATTGAATTTCCTTGCCTTCTCCAAGAAAGAAGCTGAATAAAAATCAGCTTGTGTCAAATTTGATCTAAGTATACTAACCCATTCTCCCTACCCCTGCCTTGCGGGCTTCCCGGACTAATGGTTCCCAGTGGTCTTACAAGGCATCAGATGGGTCAGTAATGCTGAAATAGTTAGTGCCACGGAGGATCTAACCAAGGTGATGGCAAGGAACACCAGGATGCTTGGACCCCAGTATACTGAGCCTGCACCCAGCTAGAGTCACGTGGAATCATCTAAGTGGTGAGCAGCATTTCTGTCCCCATTATAGTGCATCCTGTCCACTAGAGCATGGCCCCTTCACCTTTTAGCCCGGCATGAGCCCAAGCCCCCAAACGTCCCAACTGGCTGCAGCTGGCACTCACTGTAGGGGTTCTCCTCGTGGGTCCCGCTGATCCGGCCGTCGGGGGGCACCTGGAGGTGAAAGCCGATGCCCACGTTGCAGTAGAGCCTCCGCTGCCGCTTGATCCCCACCAAATAGCCACTTTCCCAGTTCACCCCGGCGATCTCTCCAGCTAGCCCGGCACGAGACCTGGACAGCAGGGTGCCCCAGCCCCTCGAGTCCAGCAGCGTGTTGTTGGCACGGGTGCCTGCAGGCGAGGGCACCACCATGCCCACTAGGATGCCCAGGAAGACGAGAGCCCACAGCGTGCCCCGAAGACGTCCTGCTCCCCGGGACATAGTGATGAACAGCCTCTGTCCCAGGGCCATCCACCTTGCCTCTCAGGCACGTGGTCAGAATTAATGGCCCTAAAAATACCGCCCTTCTTGTTTTTCTCCCTCCGGCATGGCGGCAGGGGCTTATTTTTGGAAGGCAGATGAAGGCTGCTGACATGAAACCAAAACCTGCAACGGGCACTCGGGTTGGGAGCAGAGGGACCCAGGCTGAGCCGCGGCCGGTAGAGACCATGGCTCGGGGACGCTCTCTAGCTCGCCCGCTTGCTCCAGCCCGAGTTGATGATATTTGATTTGACCTATCTTTATAGTTGGTTCAGCAGCCCGGCCCTCCCCTCCACCCATCATCACCCTGACGTCAACCCGCCCGGCTCACTTACCCAGGGCTGTAACATTAACCTGCTCTTGGGCCTGGCTGCCTCCCCAGACCCCCATCACCCTCCACGCTCCCCAGGGGTTCTGGGAGCCACTGTCATTCCAACTATGAGGCAGGAATGAAGTGAGCAGGGAGCATCTCTGGGGGAGGGGGGAAGCTGGCTGGGGGCCCAGGGAAAGAGAGAGGCGAGAGGCCACCCAGGACCCATATTGGGCAGAAGTTCTTTGCCTGGCAGCGCTGGCTTCCTTATTTAGAGGGCAGTAGGTAGAGGCAGGGATGGGAAAGGCTGGTGGTGGTGATGACCGTAGCCTGCAAGTCACCCTCAAGAGCTTTGCATGGAAACAGCCCGTGGTGGAGGGGAACACCAAAAGGCTAAACCCTTTCAGCAGGAGGGCACGGAAATTCTCAGCGGGTGGGGATGGGGGTTGTTCAAGGAGCTTTAAGATTGTGGAGGGACGGAGGGAGGGCAAGGGCAAGGTTTGCCTGCTCACTGTCCTGGTCCTGGCATCCACCTGGGGCGGAAGTAGTGTCTGGCCTTTGACATAGCCCCCTGGCCATTCTCCTCCCTGGATTTATCCCTGGCATGTGACTGATATTATTCCCATTTCACAGATGAGGAAGCTGAGGCTTAGAGAGGTTAAATGACTTGCCCAAGTTACCACAGCGAATAAGTAGCAAAGCCAGAACTTCTAAGGTTTGCCTGAGTCTAAAGCCTGTGCATGTCTAATGTTTTCAGTAGAAGTTGGCTGGCCCACAGAGTCTATTTAGCTCCTTAAATGCCAATAGCACATCACAGAGTTATTTCAGTAGCATAAAATGATTCATTTGTTAAAAAAAACTTGAGTGTCTTTGATGTACATGTATTTGCAGATAACTTCTGTATTTGCAGATAACTTTTGCTGGGCTGATATTACATTCAGAAACTAGTGAAAGTATTTCTGCCAGGAAGCTATTCCTACACTCGTTTTTCCTTTTCCCATATTACTTTTAAATAGATTACATGTCTAACTGAAGTGAGAAAAGAAGGTAAAGCTACCAGAAAACCCACCCCACAAATTGCTATACGATATAAGAAGGAACTATTAATATGTCTCTGAGGGTGAATAAGTTAACAAGGGTCACCTGGGGAATTGAATTAACTTGAGTTTAAAATCCTATTTCTTGTACTTCAGGTCTTAATCTGTTGGTGAGACATTAGTGCTGATTGTGCAGGGATTGGAAGGAGTGTATGGGGGGTGATGACAGTGACATACAGATGGATTTGAGCGTCCTGAGCAGTAGAGCTGGTCCCAGCAGGCAGCTCCCTTAGCCACACTCTGCACCCACGTTGCAGGCTGCAGGTAGCCTGAAAAGGCTCCTGGGGTGAGTTCTATGGCCCAAGGACTCTACCGAGGCACCACCACCTTCCCTCTGATTCTAAACCTTCTGCTGTGCCCTGGGTCCCAGCCTCTGGTCTGTGGCTTCTACCTGCCTTCTCTCTGCCCTTCTGCCCGTTCACTGGGTTCGATGCTTTGGTTCAAATTTCTGTCAAGCCATGTGTTTCAGTGTTGCCCTAGACATGCCTTCTCGGATCCTGTGAAGCCCAGACATCTGTCATGACCCTCAGCTGGTAAACTGAATGGGGAGGGACATAGGCTCCACTTGTTCCTGCTGTCACCAGGGGTCCCCTGGCTTCCCCATTGGCTTCCTCTCCCTTCCACTGCCATTGTCCCAGACCCAATCTCATCTCACCAGCACTGCCGTTTCTCACAAGGAAAGATGATGCCTTAGAGGTTCAGATTGAGTCTACTATGTAGGCCTTTGTTGGAAAACTGTTTTTAAAAATCCTTCTGCAAAGTAAGAGGTTCATGAATAATCCAAAGACAAAGTTGTCAACAAAAAGAACTTCACTTTGGATTTCCAGCTGGGTTTCATATGGTTAAGCTTTCATGGATGCAAGAGCAGTGGGGACACTTTCTCAGTGATGTTGTTTGGAATCTTGTGTTAATTATGCTGGTGGTCCTCACTCAGGGAAGAGACAGTCCAGAAACATGTTGGATGGTAAGGAGAAGTCAGTCTGAAATTCACACTTGCCTTGGATAATTGGAGAGGTGCTCACCAGTAGAGCTCAGAATCTCTGTGGAATTTCTTGGAACCCATCCACTTTGGGACTGCCTTAGGAGACAGATTAAACTATAACAAGGTCCATGCCATATACCAATAAAAATGGTAAAGCTTCTTAGATTCACCTCATCCTGGGTTCCTCTCTGTGCGGAGGTTGTGGTTCATGTCTCATAAAGCAATGGGCTTTGGAATGGGGACACCTGGATTTGAATCTCAACTCCACCATTTAGTAGCTCCGTGACCTTGGGAAAGTTCTGGACCTCTCTGAGCTTCATTATTTTGTCGTCTGCAAAATGAGATCATTGCTTCCTAAGCTTGTTACAATGACTCGCAATAATACATGCGACTGGCCCAGTGCAGAGCACGGTAGAGCTATTTCTCAGAAATTTTCCTGAAACACATTGAAAATCTCACCCAATTAAAGAGGACAAACCAAAGTGAGAAAGACCATCTCTTATCTCAGGGGGTGGGAGAGACACGTGGGCTTCCAGCTCTTCATTGCCATCCGCCAGAGCATATGTTGTGATGGCTGCTAACATATGCAGAAGCAGGCAGCCCAGATTCCTCAAATGTTCTGAAAACCAGTGAGTGCCTTGGTGTCGTCCCCTGTTAAATTTAAAACTTAAGTAATTCATGCTATTAAAAAGCCTGGGTCTTATTTTTATCGGGTGATGCGATGAGGCCCTGTTCTAAATGCACCTCCTCTGCCTGTCTCTATAGCAACTTTACTGTGCTTATATAGCCATATATTTTTCCTGAAGGCTAATTAAGTTGACAACTGCTAGGTCTTCTTGGCTTACCAGATTTGCACTTGACCCTTGTCTTGGGGCTTAGGGACCCCTGTGGATGTGAAGTGATAGAGAAAAGAGTAACAGGTGGAAGAGGCTTCCCTCCATGGACCCCTCTTGCAAATAGTTGGCCAACAGCCTTTGGGGATTGTCAATCACTCTCGCTGGATGAGCCAAGGTCCAGTGGAGGTGAGTAGGAAAATATGTTCATGTCTGTCTCCTTCTACAACAGGGTCCTTGTCCCCAAGGGGGATGCCACAAAATACAGGTTTGTCAGATTTGGCAGTGCTTAGCCACACCAACCTTCTGCATCATCTGCATGGCAGAACGCCCTCCGTCACACCAGGTGGTTGCTCTCTGTGACTCCTGTGTGTTACATAATCGAGATCAAATGCCTGAGGGGTGACCAAAAGGAAAGTACGTAAAACCCAGATACGCCTCATCCATGTAGATTGTGAAAAGCTGAGCTTACTTGTACTTTTTACATTCGGTTTTGAAAAACTAGCATTTGCCTCTTTCTATAGATAATTTGGAAAATATGGAAAACGATAAGGTGGAAAACAAAATAGCTGTTTGTGCTTAGCGTCTTTGTCTCTTTTGTCCCAAGGTCTGTCTTTGTGCGAGCTTGGCACAGCGGCCTGGAACCCTCCCTGTATTTCCTCCCCATCTTGCTCAGACAGGCACCTCCCTGCTTTTTTTAGTGGTAGAGGTTGCTCACTGGATTTAATCAGCATGAGAAGGACACTTGTAGAGATGAGGATCTAGGAAGGATTCCTGCCCTAGGCCTGAGCAAACAGGGACATTTGCAGCTCATAAACTTGCTATAAGAGGGAGAATTGAAGAGAAACAATTTCAACTGATCAACGGTGTCCAGGTAGAACTTCTGCAAGGATGAGCCAGCTATTAGCTTGCTAGCAATTCCCTAGGGAAACCTAAACTTTGTACCTTCCTAGTGGAACTCAACTTTTCCCAGGCCTCATTAATAGTCATAATCCACATTTCCCTCGTTCTTCCTTCTTCCAACTCATGTGGAACTTCACCCCACTACAAATCACCCCCGAGAGATTTCTGCAGTTCCAGAGCGTGTCTCACACATGGTCACGAGCACAGTGTTCCTGGGCACACTGCCAGGCACCTGTGTGGCTCACGCTGTTCTCCAGCCCTTCCACCTCCTGCTGGGCAGCCCGGGCGTGTTCCCTTTCTCACTACAGCTCAGCACCTGAAGCCCTCAAGGAGCCAGAGCTGCTTTATGTTCTGTTTCAAAGCCAGGAAGAATACCTTAGCCCCTGTCTTCATGTTATACCTGTTAAAGAAATACCTGGCCAGTACTACTCATGCCCTGGTGATCTGCTCATTTGAAGTTTTTTCAGACTCCCTGCCCTGCAAAGGACTCAGTCTTGTTATGGGTTGAGCTGATCAGGTGGTATTCCCATTTCCTTCCATGTGGATTATTTTTCTGGAGGCCCCTCAACCCCTCAGACAAATAGACTTCTGCTGGGGCCGGCCCATCTGCATTGTCCGTATGTGTCTGAATCCTGGCTTGAGTTTAGACTGGAGACCCTGCCCCACTCCCAGAGACCCCTCCGATGGGGAGGGAGGGAGCCCCTGAACGCGCGGCTTTGTGGTCTGGTTGGTCACCAAGTATTTGCAGAGTTTTCTGGGAGAAAGCATATGATTCCCCTCTCGACACCAGAAATCATCTTCTTGCGTTAAAGTGCTTCTTGATCTGTCCCTTCAATCCGAGCCCCACTGTGGCTGTGTCTCTCAGCGTGACTTCCTGTCCCCTAGTGCTGTCTTTCTTCTCTGTCTCACTCACGCTCTCCCCTTCTCCCTCCTTACTATGCTCCAGCCGTACATGCAAGTCTAGAGGCTCAGCCAATTGCCAAGAAAGCAGCACCTCAGGGCTGGCTGACCACCACTGCCACACATCTCAGCTGAATTTGCAAAGGGGCAGAGGAGTCGGATAACTTTCTGGAACCTCGGAACCTAAGGGATTTTGGCTCCGCTCAGAGTTTTGCGGTTTCTCAGATTTATCTCTCATGATCATCATCTAATAATACCTGCTGCGTGCTGAGGCGGGCATGCACCCTGCCAGCCACCATGCAAAGTTATGTAAAAGACTCAGCCCTTAGTGGCAGGCTCCCCAGTGTGACACAGAAGGCCCTCCCTGTCGTGACCTCTCCCGGCCTCTCCAGCTCCATCCCCTGCCTCTCCCTCTCTGGGAATTTTTGCTTCAGCAACCTCAAATGGCCCGCTGTTCCCAGGCATACTGTGTGCTGTTTCTGCCTCATGTTTTTGCTCAAACTGTCCTCTCTTTGCGTGGTGAGTTGCTTTCCTCTTTAAAGAGTCAGCTTAAGTGTCACCTCCGGAAGTAATCCTTGACAACCTTCCACCTGTCTCTAAACTGGATTCAGCGGCCTGTTCCCCTCCCCGCTTTCCCTGCCTCATTGGTATTTCACACGATTATCTCTGTCACTGCCCTTACTGGGTTTTAACACTCTGACAAGGTACTGACTGTGAGAGTGAAATCCTTAAGGCACCAGTGGCATCTTACTGTCTCTGGATCTTCAGAATTGAGCACCGTGCCCGCCATGCAATACGGTTTATGAAATGTTTGAATAAATGTGGTTGAATTAAAGGCTTTACATCCATGGATTTCACTAGACGAGCTGTTCTCAAACAAGGGCCAGCCCTCTGTAGAGGAGTGATCAGAATTTTGGTAGGAGTGGGATATTCATGTAAAAAAGCACTTTCAATATGATGATTTGCATGTTGTCATTTAAAACACTTACATGGAAGACTCCTGCTTTCACTGTGATGGAGAAAGCTATACTTGACTTGCGCTCCCATAATAAACAACAAGAAAACTGGGCAAATGAAACAGCAGTTTTTTTGTTTTTTTGTTTTTTTTTTTTTTTTTGAGACGGAGTCTCGCTCTGTCACCCAGGCTGGAGTGCAGTGGCGCCATCTCAGCTCACTGCAAGCTCCGCCTCCTGGGTTCACGCCATTCTCCTGCCTCAGCCTCCCCAGTAGCTGGGACTACAGGCGCCTGCCACCTCACCCGGCTAGTTTTTTGTATTTTTCAGTAGAGACGGGGTTTCACCGTGTTAGCCAGGATGGTCTCGATCTCCTGACCTTGTGATCCGCCCGTCTCGGCCTCCCAAAGTGCTGGGATTACAGGCTTGAGCCACCGCGCCCGGCCAAAACAGCAGTTTTTAAACATTGGATAACAGAAAGCGCAGGACTATGATCCCTGAGACAAAGGAAACAAGTAAGATGGATCCCACAATCCCCTCTTCTTTCTGCCTGGAGGCACTCTCCAGACCTCAGCGCAGGAAAGCAGAACCCACGCAGAGTGCAGGGGTGACGATGAGTGGAGGGTTCGGAGACTGAAGTTTGGCGAGGCTAAGGCAGTCACAATTTGCAGGACAGAAGCCAAAGCAGAGGAAGCAGCTTAGAGAAAGAGCTGCAGAAACCGGCGTAGGTTTGCTCTTGTGTTTGTTGCTGAAAGCAAAGCCACATAAGCATGGATGAAACTCCGTGAAACTAGGAAAAGCGCTGCCGGAAAGCAGTCAGGTGAGCCATCCTGAGCGCTCACACGGGGAAGCTTTGTTCAGACCAGCCAGGTGGAGAGAACTAGGTGTTCTCAGTGGGGAATATTCAGCAGAGACCCCAGAAGGGTCACGTCTTGGTAACAGGGATAAATAGGCTCTGCAGGGACTGGATTTATTCTCTTGCCCCAGATAACAAAAACATTGGAAAAATACATCAAAGAGCAGTTTTCAAGACATTAGACATCAGGCAGCAAAGAACAGTGATTCTTGAGAAACGAGGAGCTGAGATGACTCCTACACATCTACCAGCTTACTGATTTAACAGAGATTTCAGGCATGGCGCAGGGAGGAGAAACCTTGTTGGATCCTGGAAGACACCTTGAATTGAGGAGATGAAGCGAACTGAGAAAGACTAAGGCAAAGAGGGCTTTCAGGGAAGAGAACCAGAGAAGAGAGAGCTGCACAAAAAAAGAACGTAGAGATGCATTGAGGGACCCCCTCAAGTGGTCACAGAGTCCTGATTAGCATGTGTGTGCAGTACCTGAGGCTGGAGAAGGAACTAGGGGAAAAGATTAGAGGGAGCAGTATCTGGAGCTCATACAAGACTGGAAACAGTACCTGTTCCCACCAGCCAGACTGGAAAATATCCTCATTCCTGGGGTGCTGGGTTGAGTCTTGCCTCACTAGTGGGGAATGAGTATCCTCAGACCAAATGCTGCTCTGATCCCCCCTAACAAATATTACAAGCAAACACAAAAAGGATCAATCTCTTTCCAAGTATATTAAATGCACTCTAGGACAAATTTCAAGAATATTTATAGAACATCAGGCCAGGTGTGGTGGCTCAGGCCTGTAATCCCAGCACTTTGGGAGGCTCAAGGCAGGCAGATCACAAGACCAGCCTGACCAACACGGTAAAACCCCGTCTCTACTAAAAATACAAAAATTAGTCGGGCGTGGTGGCGTGTGCCATAATCCCAGCTACTCAGGAGGCTGAGGCAGGAGAATCGCTTAAACCTGGGAGGTGGAGGTTACAGTGATCTGAGATCGTGCCACTGCACTCCAGCCTGGGTGACAGAGCGAGACTCCATCTCAAGAAAAAAAGAAAAGAAAGAGAAATAAAATACATCCAGCCCTGAACAGGGCAAAACTTGTATATTAAATCGACATATAGTAAAAAAGGCCAGTCATGCAGAGAGGTAGGATAATATGAGTCATAATGAGGAGAATAATAATAAAGTTGAAACCAACCTGGAATTAACACAGATGTTAGAATTAGCAGACAGAGGCATTAAAACAGTTATCATAACTGTATTTAATATGTTCCAAAAGTTAAAGAGAAGATTAAAAAACGTTAAGTAGAGACATGGAAGACGTAAAAAAGATCTAAATCAAACTTCTGAAGATAAAAAGTACAATGCTTGAGATGAAAAATGCACTGGATGGGGTTAATGACAGGTTGGACATTACAGTAGAAAGCATTAGTGAAAGTGAAAACGTAACCACAGAAACTTTCAACATGAGTCACAGAGAAAAAAATAATCTAAAACATGAACACAACAGACGTCTGGGTTATGGCCTGGTGTATAAGTAGCTTGAAAGTTGTCATTCCATCCTAACAACAAGGAAAAACCCAAACACACTAAAAAACAATCAACGCTTTTTCTCAGATTTGTGAGAGAGATGGTGTCACGGGGCAAGCTGTTGCTTGAAAAACGAGAGAGACAGGCGCACACAAAGAATCACAACTTGCTAGAGCTGAAACCCAGGAGCCGAAACCTCCGTGGAAACCAGAGCTGGGGCAGGGAAACGAGACCTGTAACTGATCGATTGTTGGAGGCTCAGTGAATAAGACGGAGTGATAAAAACTCCATTGGAGGGTGGTGGGGGGTGGTACACTTTTGTGACTTTTGCCTCCAGAAGCTCTACCAGGTTCTCATGGTGAATATCGGAGAAATCTAGATCCAAAACACTGCAACAGAAATGAAGAATGCCTTTGATGGGCTCATTCGTAGATTGGACATGGCTGAGGAAAGAAGCTCTGAACTTGAGGATATGACAATTGCAACTTAAAAGCAAAGAGAAAAATGAAAAAAAAAACAGAACAGAATATCCAAGAACTCTGGGGCTACAGACAATGTAACTAATATATGCACAATGGGATATCAGAAGGAGAAGGAAAAGAAAGAAATAGAACCAATATTTGCAGCAATAATGACTGAGAATTTCCCCAAATTAATGTCAGAAGTCAAACCACAGATACAGAAAGTTCAGAGAACACCAAACCAAATAAATGCCAGAAACTGCCTGTAGGAAATTATACTCAAATTTCAGAAAATTGAAGATTAAAAAACAAATTCTTGAAAGGAGCCAGAGGAACAAACACCTGACTTACAGAGCAGTATTGGGGCACACCCTGAAGTATGGTACCTTGGCATGCTGATCACTTGGAACTGAAGATTGGAAAGGTCTCAGAAGCAAGGTCTGTCTGACCTCCTTCTGCCTTCCTACCTCCTGCCCCTCCACAAAGTGAGTCATAGAAACCGAAAGAATCCAGCTGGGCAGGGTGGCTCAGGCCTGTAATCCTAGCACTTCAGGAGGCCAAGGCAGGCAGATCAGCTGAGGTTGGGAGTTCAAGACCAGCCTGACCAATAAGGTGAAATGCTGTCTCTACTAAAAATACAAAAATTAGCCGGGCTGTGGTGGCACACGCCTGTAATCCCAGCTATTCAGGAGGCTGAGACAGGAGGATCGCTTGAACCTGGGAGGCGGAGGTTGCAGTGAGCTGAGATCATGCCCCTGCACTCCAGCCTGGGTGACAAAGGGAGACCCTATCCCGCCCACTCCCACCCCCACCCCCACCAGAAAAAAGATTCCTTCTTCCCCAAGGTGAGTCATAGAAACTAGAACCCCTCTCCCCCAAAGCAAGCCATAAAAACAAGGAGGGTCACTCTCTCCCTTTTCCCTTCTCCCTTGAAGACCCTCATTCAGAGAGGTCCTGCTCTATTCCCAGGGGGAAGGAAGGCTACACAGAGAAGTCAAGAAAAATCTGAACAAACAGGCATTGCTGGGTTTCCCCTTTTCACTCTATTACCATTAGATCATACCTTTTGGTCCAATTCCATTTCTACATGACTGTCCATTAAAGCACAAAAACAGAAAGTTTCCCCTGGGTCCTTGTGTCTTCATTTCTGAAGTCTCAATTCTAGTTTGGTGGATTTTTCTCTCAACACTTTAAATATTTCACTCCACTCTCATTTGCATGGTTTTTGAGGATGTCAGATATAATTCTTTTTTTTTTTTTTTTTTTTTGGGATGGATGATGTCAGATATAATTCTTATCTTGGCTCCTGTGGGAATGAATAGATGTGATACTTTTCCTCACAAATCACAAGGTTCATGGCCAACGAGAAAAAAATGATAATAGCAATAAGGTATTCAATTATGTATGTTTATGTATGTATAATATAATTATGTATGCTTATGTAGAAATGAAATATACTATTATACAATAAATGGGAGGGAAAATTAGAAATGTTTTATTATAAGGTATTTGCACTATCTGTGAAGTTGTATTGTGCTACTTAAAAGTGAACTTGGCCTGGCGTGGTGGCTCATGCCTATAATCCCAGCACTTTGGGAGGCTGAGGTGGGCAGATCACTTAAGATCAGGAGTTTGAGACCAGCCTGGCCAACATGGTGAAACCCTGTCTCTACTAAAAATACAAAAATTAGCCAGGTGTGGTGGTAAATGCCTGAAATCCCAGCTACTCAGGAAGCTGAGGCAGGAGAATCGCTTGAACCTGGGAGTCAGAGGTTGCAGTGAGCCGAGATCGTGCCACTGCACTCCAGCGTGGGTGACACAGTGAGACACCATCTCAAAACAAACAAACAAACAAAAAGTGAACCTGAGGACGGGCATGATGACTCACACCTGTAATTCTAGCACTTTGGGAGGCTGAGGTAAGAGGATAGCTTGAGGCCAGGAGTTTGAAACCAGCCTGGTCAGCATAGTGAGACCTCATCTCTATTTAAAAAAAAAAAAAAAAAAGTTAAATAAACAAACAAAAGCAAAAAGTAAAAATGAGCTTGAATTTATTGTCAATGTATGTTGCAAACACTAGTGCAACCACTGGAAAAAAAGTTAAAAAATATATAGTTGATATGCTAAGAAATGAGAGAAAAGAGAATTATATAAAATGTTCAACTAAAACTAAAAAAGGCATAAAAAGAGCAGACAACAAAAATAGGAACAAATACCAAGGGCAATGAATAGAAATAAAGTAACAAATATGAGAGATATTAATTCGATGATACCAATAATCACTGTAAACACCAATAGACTAAATAGATTAATTAAAAGACAGAGACTGTCAGCATGGATCCAAAAACAAGACCCAACTCTTGTTTTTGTATTTAAAGAAATCCACTTTAAATACAAAAACATATATAGATGAAAAGTTCAGGAGTGGAGAAAGAAATACTATGTTAACACTAATCAAAATAAAGTGGGAGTAGCTGTATTAATTTCAGACTGTGCAGACTTCAGAGCAAGAAAACTTATCAGAGATAAAGCAGGACATTATAAAATGATGAAGGTGCCAATACTCCAGGAAGACATAGCAATTCTTAATAAATGAATCCACTATTATAGGTAGAGACTTTAGCACCCCTCTATCAGAAATAGACAGTTCTAGCAGGCAGAAAATCAGTTACAGCATAGTTGAACTCAACAGCAACATCAATCATCTGAATATAATTTACATCTATAGACGACTCCATCTAACAACAGCAAATTTCACATTATTCTCAAACATGTATGGAATATTCAGGCCATAAAACACACCTGAAAAAATGTGAAAGCACGGAAATAACATAATGTCTGCTCTCAGACTGTAATGGAATTAAACTAGAAATCGATAACAGAACTACAGATGGAAAATCCCCAAATACTTGGAGACTAAACAATGTGCTTCTAAATAACACATGGGTCAAAGAAAAGATTTCAAGATAAATGTAAAAATACTTTGAACTAAATAAAAATGAAAAGACAACTTACTGAAAATTGTGGGATGCAGTGAAAGCAGTGCTTTAGGGAAATTTACAGAATTGAATTCATGTATTTGAAAGTAAGAAATATCTAAAAATCAATAATCTAGCTTTCACCTTAGGAAACTAGAAAAAGAATAGAAAATAAAATCCAAATTAAGTGGAAAAAATAATAAAAATTATAGTAGAAATTAATGAAATTGAAAAGAGAAAATCAATAGAGAAAATCAACAAAACCAAAAGCTGATTTTTGGAATGGATTGATAAAATATATAAGCCTCTTGCCAAGCTAACTAAGAAAAAAAGAGAAAAGACACAAATTGCTAATATAAGAAATGAAAGAGGGCACATCACTACAAGTTCCAAGGACATTAAAAGGATAATAAAGGAAAATGATGAACAACTCTATGCTCACAAATTTGACAACTTAGGTAAAATTATTCAAGTCCTTAGAAGACACAATCTACTAAAACAAAAACAAACCAACAAACAAAAACAGACAACCTAAATAGGCCTATCTCCACTAAAAGAAATTGAATTAATAACTAATAATCTTCCAAAACAGAAAGCACTAGGCCCTTACAGATTTATCGGGTGAATTCTCCCAAACACTTAAGAAAGAAATTATACCAATTCACGACAAACTCTTCCAGAAGATAAAAAGAGGGAATATTTTTTAATTCATTCTATGAGGCCCACATTACTCTAAACCAAATCCAGGCAAGGACATTCAAGAAAAGAAAATCACATACTAACATCTCTCATGAAAGTCGATGCAAAAATTCTCAGTGAAATATTAACAAATTGAATCCATTAATTTATAAAAAGAATTTTATACCGGAACCAAATGCAATTTACCTGAGATAAGGAAGTCTGTTTCAACATTAAAAAATCAATTAGTGTAATCAATCACATTAATAGGCTAACAAAAATCACATAATTATGTCATAAAATGCAGAAAAAGCATTTGACAAAATCCAATATCTACGCATAATAAAGAAAACTCTTAGTATACTAGGAATGGAGGAGAACTTTCTCAACTTAATAAAGAACATTTACAAATGCCCAAGAGTTAACATCATACTTAATGGTGAGAAACTAGATGCTTTTCCATTACCGTCAGAAATAAGGAAAGGACGTCTTCTCTAACCACTGCTTTTCAACTCATACTGGAAGTTCTAGCTCATGCGATGAAACAAGAAAGAAAAGGTATACAGATTGGGTAGGAAGAAAGAAAATCATCTTCGTTTGCAGATAATATTATTGTCTATGGAGAAAAACTTTTAAAAAATCAACAAAGAACTCTCCTAGAACTAACAAGCAATAATAACAGGTTGCAGGATACAAGGTTAATGTACAAAAGTTCATCACTTTCCTATATGTCAGCAATGAACAAGCGGAATTTGAAATTAAAAACACATTATTGACTAGTGCAGTGGCTCACGCCTGTAATCCCAGCACTTTGGGAAGCCGAGGGGGGAGGATCACGAGGTCAGGAGTCCGAGACCAGCCTGGCCATCATGGCGAAACCCCGTCTCTACTAAAAATACAAAAAACTTAGCCAGGCGTGGTGGCGGGCGCCTGTGATCCCAGCTACTTGGGATGCTGAGGTGGGAGAATCGCTTGAACCCGGGAGGCGGATGTTGCAGTGAGCCAAGGTTGCGCCATTGCACTCCATCCTGGGCAACAGAATGAGACTCTGTCTTGAAAAGAAAAAAAAATTTAAAATGGCACCCATAAAATGGAAATACTTAGGTATAAACATAACAAAATATGTATAAGAGCTTTATGAGGAAAACTACAAAACTCTAATGAAAGATATCAAAAAATAACAAACGGAGAGACCTTTTATGTTCATGGATAGGAAGACTCAATATTATCAAAATGTCCATTCTTCCCAACCTAATCTGTAGATTGAATGCAATATCGATTAAAATCCCAGTAAATTGTTTTATAGATGTCAGCAAACTTATTCTAAAGTTTATATGGAAAAGCAAAAGACCCAGAATAGCCAACAAAATATTGAAGGAGAACTAAGTTGGAGAATAGACAGGACATCAAGACTCACTATAAAGCTATACTAATTGAGATGGTGCGGTATTGGTGAAAGAAGAGACAAAGAGATCGATGGAATAGAATAGAGAGCTCAAAAATAGACTGACATAAATATAGTCAGTTGCTTTTGACAAAGGAGCAAAGGCAATATAATGGAGAAAAGACAATCCTTTCAACAAATGGTGCTGGAATACTTGGACATCCATGTGGAGAAAAATGAATCTAAACAAACCTTATACTTTTCACAAAAATTTACTCAAGATGGATCATAGATCTAAATGTAAAATGCAAAACTATGAAACTCCTAGAAAATAACATAGGAGAAAGCCAATATGATTTTGGATATGGCAGTGACTGTTTAGATACAACAGGAAAGGCACAATCCATGAAAGAAAGAATTGACAGGCTAGACCTCATTAAATTAAAAACTTCAGCTCTGTGAAAGACAATGTCAAGAGAATGAGAAGACAAGCCACCGGCTGAAAATACTTGCAAAAGACACATCTAATAAAGGACCGTTATCCAAAGTACACAAAGAAATCTTAAAACCTAACAGTAAGAAAGGGAACAACCTGAATGAAAAATGTGCCAAAGACCTTAACAGATACCCCACCAAAGAAGATACACAGATGGCAAGTTAGTATATGAACGATGTTCAACATCACATGTCATTAGGGAATTGTAAATTAAAGCAATGAGGTATCCCTACATATCCAATCACATATCTATTGGATATTAACATATCTATTGGATATGTAGGGATATCTATTAGATATTAACATATCTATTGGATATGTAGGGATATCTATTAGAAGGGCATATCTATTAGAAGGGCAAAAATCCAAAATACCACACCAAATGCCGGTGAATATGTGGAATAATAGCAACACTCATCCATTGCTGGTAGAAATGCAAAATGGTATAGCTACTTTGGAATATTGTTTGTAAATTTATAAAAAGAACAAAACATAACTCTCATCAGCAATCACACTCCTTGTTATTAACCCAAATGAACTGAAAACTTAATGTCCACACAAAACTTGCATACAAAAGTCCATACCAGCTTCATTCATAATTGTTAAGACTTGGAAGCAATCCATATGTTCTTTAATAGGTAAATAGGGCTGGGCGTGGTGGCTCACATGTGTAATCCCAGCACTTTGGGAGGCCGAGGTCGGGGGATCACGAGGTCAGGAGTTCAAGACCAGCCTGGCCAATACAGTGAAACCCCGTCTATACTAAAAATACAAAAATTAGCTGGGCTTGGTGGCGCATGGCTGTAATCCCAGCTGCTCGGGAGGCCGAGGCAGGAGAATTGCTTGAACTTGGGAGGTGGAGGTTGCAGTGAGCTGAGATCATGCCACTGCACTCCAGCCTGCGTGACAAAGCAAGACTCCATCTCAAAAAAACAACAAAAAAAAAACCAAAAAAAAAAAAGAAAAAAAGTTAAGTAGATAAATAAACTATAGTACATCCAGACAATGGGATGTTAACTAAAAAGAAAAGAAAAGAAAAAAAAAGAGCTATCAATCTATGAAAAGACACAGAGGAACCTTAAATGCATATCACTGAGTGTAAAGGACCCAATCTGAAAAGGCCGCTCACTGTATGATTCCAACTCTATGACATTCTGGAAAAGGCCAAACTAGAAAGACAGTAAAAAGATTAGTAGTCGCTAGGGGTTGTGGGGTGGGAAGGATGAATACGTAGAGAACACCGGAATTTTAGGGTGGTGAAACGATTTGGTATGATATGAAAATGGTGGATACGTGTCATTACACATTTTTCAAAACCCATAGAGCGTACACTACTGGGAGTGAACTCCTACGTAAGTTATGGACTTTGGATGATAATGACATGTAAGAGGAGGTTCATCAATTGTAATAAAAGTACAGCTGTGGTGCAGGACGATGATAGGAGGGTTGTATGTGTGTGGGAGCAGGTGATATATGGGAACTGTACTTTCTGGTCAATTTTGCTGTGACCCTAAAACTGCTCTGAAAACAACTAACATTTCTGATGAACAGAGCATCATTTAAGCAACCTAATACATGTGTAATGGTAGTCTCGAATAGAGGGGAAGGGATGGAAAAAATATTTGAAGAAATAATGGCTCAAATTTTCCAAATCTGAGGAAAACTATACAGTCACAGATCTAAGAAGCTCAAGTAGAAGAAGCATGAAGACATTTGTGAGGTGTGGGCTGTGTGCGGTGGCTCATGCCTGTGATCCCAGCACTTTGGGAGGCCGCGGTGGGCGGATCACGAGGTCAGGAGATCGAGACCATCCTGGCTAACACGGTGAAACCCGGTCTCTACTAAAAATACAAAAAACTAGCCGGGTGTGGTGGCGGCGCCTATGGTCCCAGCTACTCGGGAGGCTGAGGCAGGAGAATCGTGTGAACCCAGGAGGAGGAGCTTGCAGTGAGCCGAGATCGCACCACCGCACTGCAGCCTGGGCGACAGAGTGAGAGTCCATCTTAGAAAAAAAAAAAGAAAAAAAGAAAAAAAGAAAACTATGAGGTGTGACATAATCAAATTGCTGAAAAACAGGGATAAAAATTCTTTTAAAAATTTCACTTTTCTGTATTTATTTTTACTTTGTCTATAATTGATACGTAATTATATATGTTTATGGGGTACAATGTGGTGTTTCAGTAGACATATACATTGCATAATGATCAAGGCAGGTAGTTAGCATGTCTGTGGCCTCGAAGCTTTATCATTTCATTGTGGTGATAACTTTCAAGATCCTCTTTTCTAGCTATTTTGAAATTTAACTACATTGTTATTGGCTATATTACCACGCTATGTAATTGAACGTCCCAACTTATTTTTCCTAGCTGTAGCTTTATACCCATTGACCAGCCTTTCCTTGTTTGCACTCTTTCTCCTAACCTCTAATAGCCACTATTCTATTCTGTACTTGTATGAGACCAACTCTCAGATTTCACATGTGAGTGAGATCATACTGCATTTGTCTTTCTGTGCCTGGCTTATTTCACTTGGTATGATGTCATCAGGTTCATCCATGTTGCTTCAAATGACAGGATTTCATTATTTTATATAGCTGAATAGTGTTCTATTGTATATATGTACAACATTTTCTTACAAAAAAATCTTAAAGCATTTGGGAGGCCAAGGCAGGCAGATCATGAGGTCAAGAGATCCAGACCATCCTGGCCAACATGGCGAAACCCTGTCTCTACTAAAAATACAAAAATTAGCTGGGCATGGTGGCACGTGCCTATAGTCCCAGCTACTTGGGAGGCTGAGGCAGAAGAATCACTTGAACCTGGGAGGCAGACATTGCAGTGAGCCGAGATGGTGCCACTGCACTCCAGCCTGGCGACAGAGCGAGACTCCATCTCAAAAAAAAAAAAAAAAAAAAAAAAAAAATCTTAAAGCAACCAAAGGAAAAAACAAAGTTGAGGATGACCATACATTTTTGTAGGATATATTGAAAGCAAGAAGACAGTGGACCAACATATTTAAAATACTGCAAGAAAACAGTCAATCTAGAATTCTATGCCTAACAAAATATATTTTAAAAAGGCAAAATGATGACTTTTTGGCCACTAAGAGTTAAATATTAAAGTAAGTCCTTTAGGGAGAAGAAAAATGATGCCAGATAGAAATGTGGACTACATAAAGGAATGAAAAGCACCCAAAATGGTAAATATGTTGGCAAATATATAATAAGTTTTTTTAAAAAGTCATTTAAATATATTTAATAGATAATTGGTTAAACACAAATAACAATGTAGCATAGAGTTTATAATATATGTAGAAATAGAATTTATGATAGTAGGAGAAAGTTCAGGAAGAGACAAATGTTATAAAATTCTTATGTTACACAGGAAGTAATATAATGACACTTGAAGGTAGAGTGTGATAAGTTAAAAATGTACTATAAACGATAAAGCGACTACTAAAAGAATAACAGACTTACAGTTAATAAGTCAACAAAAATGGGATGTTTAAAAGTACTCAGTTAACTCAGAGAAAAGCAGAAAAAGGGAACAGAGATGAGACAAACAGAAAGAAGAAGAAAAAGGGAACAGAGATGAGACAAACAGAAAAACAGCAATGTTAGATTTAAACTCAGTCATACCAATAATCACATTAAATACAAAAAGTATGAATATGAATATGTCAACAGCTGAGATTGGCATATTAGATAAAACAGAATGATGATGTATGCTGCCTAGAACAAAAACATTGTAAATATAAAGATACAACTATCTTGAAGATAAATCAAGAGAAAGCTTGAGTGTCTAAAAGCTGGAGGGCCAAAATAGATTTCAAAGCAAAGAATACTACAAGCAACAAAGAAGGTGATCTGTAATGGAAAAGGAGTCAAATAATAGAAGTGAGCATACAATCATAACTATTTATGTACCTGATAGTAGAATTTTAGAAAACATGATGCAAAACTGATATAATTACAGAAAGAAATAGACAAATCCACAACTACAGTCAGAGATTTCAATACTCTGTCTCAGTAAGTCATAGAACCCGTAGACTGAAAATTAGTAGGGATAGAGGTTATCAGCAAATCTTACCTGATATAAATTTCAAGAACTCTCCATCCAACAATAGCGGAATACTCATTATTTTGAAGGGCACATGGTACGTTTACCCAAGTAGATCATGGCTTCACTGGTAAATTTTACCAAACATTTAAGGAAGAAATAATATCTGTTCTACAAACTCTTCTATAGTGTTGATTAAACCAGCATATAATATTGATTAAACCAGCATTTTTACCATACCCAGATAAAAACGTTAGAATTAAAAGAATAACATACCCAGATAGAAATGTTAGAATTAAAATAATAACAACAACAATTATAGACCGATATCCTTCATGAACATAGATGCAAACATTCTTCTTCCTTTTTTTCTTCTTTCTTCTTCTTCTTCTTTTTTTTTTTTTTTTTTTTTCTTTTTTTTTTGAGACAGAGTCTTGCTCTTTCACCAGGTTGGAGTGCAGTGGCGCGATCTCGGCTCACTGCAAGCTCCCGCCTCCCGGGTTCACACCATTCTCCTGCCTCAGCCTCCTGAGTAGCTGGGACTACAGGTGCCCACCACCACCACGCCCAGCTAATTTTTTGTATTTTTAGTAGAGACGGGGTTTCACTGTTAGCCAGAATGGTCTCGATCTCCTGACCTTGTGATCTGCCCGCCTTGGCCTCCCAAAGTGCTAGGATTACAGGCATGAGCCACCACGTCTGGCCAGATGCAAACATTCTTAATACAATTTTAGCAAATCAATTACAGCAATATATAAAAGGATAACATATCATAACTTCATGGGATTTTTCCCAAAAATGCAATCTTAGTTTAACAGTCAAAAATCAATCAATGTAGTTCACCATTTAACAAACAAAAAAAAATTATAATAATCTCAATGTACACAGAAAGAGCATGTAACAGAATTAATATCCACTCCTAATGAAAACTCTCAGAAAATTAAGAAAAAACTGGAAATTCCTAAGCTTGGTAACGGGTATCTGTGAAAAACCTATGCTAACATTAAACTTAATGGTTTAAGATTAAGTACTTTCACTCTGATATTCAAAACAAGTCAAACATATTTGCTGTCATTACTTCTATTCGACATTATACTAAAGGTTCTAGCCAGTACAGGTAGGCAAGAAAAAGAAGTAAAAGTCATCTCTATTGTGGCGTGAACCCGGGAGGCGGAGCTTGCAGTGAGCTGAGATCTGGCCACTGCACTCCAGCCTGGGCTACAGAGCGAGACTCCGTCTCAAAAAAAAAAAAAAAAACAAAAGTCATCTCTATTGGAGAGAAAGAAGAAAAACTGTATTTGCAGAGAATATGATTCTTTAGAGAGAAAGTCCCAAGGAGTTAACAACAATAACAAAAATGTTGGTAGTATAATGAACAACCCACAAGTGAAATTAAGAAAATAATTCTATTCACAATAGCAGCAAAAAGAAGATAATACTCAGGAATAAATTTAGCCAAAGACATTCCAAACGTACACACTGAAAACCACAAAGGGTTGCTGAGAGAAATGTGAAAAGATCTAAATAAATGCATAGTCATTTGTGATGGTGAATTTTGTGTCAACTTTGTTGGGTTACGGTGCGCAGATATTAGGTCCAACATTATTCTGGCTGTTCCTGGGAGGCTGTTTTTAGATACGTTTAACATTGAAATGGGTCAACTTTGAATAAAGCATGTTCTCCTCCATAATGTGAATGAGTCTCACCCAGTCAGTGGAAGGCCAGAGTAGAACAAAAGGGCTGACCTCCCCTGAGCAAGAAGGGATTCTGCAGCAGGTGGTCCTTAGCTTAAACCTCTACCTCTACGTGTACAAAACCAACTACGTATACAAGACCATATACAAAAATCAACTCAAAATGGATTAAAGACTTAAACATAAAACCCAAAACTATGAAACTACTGTAAGAAAACATAGGGGAAGTACTTGACAACATTAGGTTGGATAAGGAGTTTTTAAATAACACCTCAAAAGCACAGGTAACAAAAGCAAAAATGGAAAAATGAGATTATATCAAACTAAAAAGGTTTCCAAGGCAAAAGCAAAAATAAAAAACAACAGAGTTAAGAGACAACCTACAGAATGAGAGAAGATATTTGCAAACTCTACATCTGTTGAAGGATTAATATCCAGAATAGATAAGGAATTCAAAGAACTCAACAGCAAAAAACAAAACAAAGCAAAACAAACAAACGAACAAACAAACAAAAATGCCTGATTTAAAATAGGCAAATTTCTTTTTGCATTTAACAGACATTTCTTAAAATAAGACACAGAAATGGCCAACAGGCATATGAAGAAATGCTCAACATCACTAATCATCAGCGAAATGCAAATCAAAACTGCAATGAACCACTATCTCACTCCAGTTAGAATGGCTATGATAAAAAAGATGAAAGAAGGCAAGTGTTAGTGAGGATGTGGAGAAAAGGGAATACTTACACATTGTTGGTGGAATTGTAAACTAGTACAGCCATTATGAAAAACAGTATGGAGTTTCCTAAAAATATCAAAAATAGAACTACCATATTACCCAGCAATCCTACTACAAAGTTTAAGTCCAAAGGAAATGAAATCAGTGTGGCAAAGAGATATCTGCTCTTTCATGTTTATTGCACCACTATTTACAATAGCCAAGATATGGAATCAACTTAAGTGTCCATCAACAGATAAATGGAGAAAGAAAATGTGTGTGTGTGTGTGTGTGTGTGTGTATATATATACACATTTCATCATATATATGATGAAATACTATTCAACTATAAAAAGGATGCAATCCTGTCATTCATGACAACATGGGTGGACGTGGAAGACACCATGTTAAGTGAAATAAGCCAGACATAGAAAGACAAATACTGCGTTATCTCACTCATATATGGAATCTAAAAAAATAACAGTTGATATTATAGAAGCAGAGAATAGAACAGTGATTACCAGAGACAGGGAAGGGGAACGGGAAGAAGCAGATGGGGAGGGGTTGATCAATGGGAGCAAAGTCACCATTGATGGGAGGAGTAAGTTCTGGTGTTCTATTGTATGGTAGGGTGATTATGGCTAATAGTAAAATACTGTATATTACAAAATAGCTAGAAGAGAGGCTTTTGAATGTTCTCACCACAAAGAAATGATAAATGCATGAGGTGATAGATGGGGTGTCATTAGAGAAATACAAATTAAAACTACAGTGAGATATCCTTTCACACCCACTAGAAAGGCTCTATAATAAAAAACACAGACAATAACGAGGGTTTGTGAGATTGTGGAAAAGGAAAAACTGAAACCCCCATGTACTGCTGGAAAGAAGGTAAAATGACGCACCCTTGAAGAATAGCTTAGTGGCTCCTCAGAAAGCTAACTGTAAATTTACGGTATGATCCAGCATGTCCACACCTAGATATCTGCCCAAAAGACATAAAAACATGTATCCACACAAAGACTTATATAGGAATGGTCACAGCACCATTATTCATGGTAACCCCAAAGTAGTAACAATAAAATGCCTGGTTAATGAAGGAACAAAATGTGGTCTATCCTTACGGGGAATACTATTTGGCAATAAATGGTACAAAATACGAATACATGCTATACAATGGAAAAACTTTAAAAGCTTTATGCTGAATTAAAGAAGCCGGGCCCCCAAAATCACATATTGTATGATTCTATTATATAAAATATCGCTAAAAGGCAAATCTATAGAGACAGAAAGTAAATTAGTGGTTGCCAGAGACTACAGGTGAAAAAGGGTGGTTACTCCAGATGAACATGAGGGATCTTTTGGAGTTGAAGAAATGTTTTAAAATTGAATTCTGGTGATGGTTGCACAAAGTGCAAATTTACTGAAACTCTTGGAATTTTATATTTGAAACAAGTAAATTTTATAATATGCAAATTATACTTCAATAAAGCTATCTAAAAACACACGAGAACTTCTTATAGAAATTGACAATTTGACTCTAAAATGTATAGGAAGTGGCAATGTCCAAACATAGTGAAAACAATTCCGAAAGGGAAGAACAAAGTCAGACAACTTATGTGAAGATTTCTATAAAGCTGCAGAAATCAAGAGGGCGTGATACTGTTGCAAGACAGATGGATAGATCAGTGCAGCTGAATAGAATCCCGGCAGATTCACATATGCATAGACAACTGCTTTCAGCAAAAACAAAAAGGTATTTCAATAAATGATGCTGGAACAATCCACAGGTGGGGTAGACAGAATGATGCTCAGCTATCCCTGCCCCAAGATGTCCATGTTCTAACCCCCAGAATACGAGAATGTTACCTTATATGGAAAAATAGGATGTCGCATGTGTGATCAAATGAAGGACTTTCAGATGGGGAGATTATCCTGGATTATTCAGGTGATCCCAACGTAAGTACGAGAGTCCTTAAACATGGAAGAAACAGGGAGGAAAGAGAGGAAGATGTGACCACAAGAGGAAGGCATAGAATAACGCAGTGTTTCTGCCTCTGAAGATGGAGAGAAGAGGTCATGAGCCAAAGAGTAGAATATGGGTGGCATCTAGAAGCTGGAAAGGCAAAGAAATGGAGATTATCTTGTAGGGTATCCAGAAAAGAACATTTATGACTTTGGTTAGGAGGTAGTTTCTTAGGTACTATACTAAAAGCAGGATCTATAAAAGAAAATAATTTTAAATTAGATGTGTCTTTTGAAGACCAGAAGTTTTTTAAAAAATTAATTAATTTATTTTTGGAGACAGAGTCTCACTCTGTTGCCCAGGCTGGAGTGCAGTGGCACCATCTCAGCTCACTGCAGCCTTCACCTCCCAGGTTCAAGCGATTCTCACGCCTCAGCCACGCCTGTAGCTGGGACTACAGGTGCGTGCCATCGTGCCCAGCTAATTTTTTGTATTTTAGGTAGAGATGGAGTTTCACCATTTTGGCCAGGCTGGCCTTGAACTTATGGCCTCAAGTGATCCACCTGCCTCAGCCTCCCAAAGTAGTGGGATTACAGGCATGAGCCACCATGCCCGGCCAGAAGTTTTTAATTTTGATAAAATTAGTGTTGTTAAGAAAATAGAAAAACAAGCCACAACCCCAAGAAAATATTTGCAATATCTGCAAAGTATCTCACATATATGTGAGAAAGGACTGATGTTCAGAGTACATAAAGAAATCCTGCAGCTCAATAATATGACACAACTCAATTGGGCAAAAGGTTTGAGCAGACCCTCCATAAAAGAAATATACAAATGGTCAATTAGCACGTGAAAAGAGGCTGAACATCATTTTTGCCTGGAAAAGGCAAATCGATACCACAATAAGATGCTGTTTCATACCCACTAGGATAGCTAAAATTAAACGGTATAAGAATGCCACGTATGGATGAGGATGAGGAGCAACTTGGAGCTCTCAAACACTGCTGGTGGGAATGTCAAATAGTACAACCTCTTGGCAGTTCTTATAAAGCTTAAAGTGTACTTACTATACAGCTCAACAATTTCATGCTAGGCCTTTGCCCAAGAGACATTCATTTCATGCAAAAACTGTAAACTTGTACATGAAAATTAATAGCAGATATGTACATAATTGCTCTGAACTGGAAACAACTCACATGTACGTCAACCAGAGAATGATTGACAAAATGTAGTACATCCATACAATGGACAGCTGCTGAACAATGACACTGTTACACGCAGCAACATGTATGAATCTCAAAACCATTTGCTGAGCTCAAGCTACACAAGAGAGTTCAGACTTCATGATTCAATTTCTTAAGAAATAAAATACTAGAATAGGAAAAAACCCCCAAAACCCCAATACTGACAGAAGGTAGCTTAGTGGTGCACTAAGCCAGGAGTGGTGGGAACTGAATGCAAAGGGGCATGTGGGAACATTTTGGGGTGATGGAAATAATCTGTGTCTTGACTGTTGTGATGCATGCACATTTTTCAAAATGTATTAAAATAGGATACTTAAATGACTATATTTTATTCTATGCATATTATATTTTTAAAATGTTGATTCAAATATGATTTTGAAATTCCAAATAACAACGGAAGGTCAGACAGTATTTATTCTATATAATTAGAAGCACTGACTGAAAATGTTTGAGAAATACAGGGGCACATAATCTCTAAGGTGACCTCGGCTCTGATACTCCATGACTTCATGAAAGAGGTTGAAAGCCTTGGAAAACAGGGTTAGGCTTGACATGAGGAAGAAATCCCAGCAATAAATATAGAATAATTGATTTTGGAGGAAGGTGCTTCGTGGTTATATTACGCAAACTTTTTATCCTATATAGGGATCCCTGTTACAGACTCTTTTATCAGGTTACCATAGATGATGGCGGAAGTGATGATGTGTGACTTCCGAAGCTTGTTGATGAAGGACATTGAAGCTTCTACTTGTTCTCTTGAATTGCTTCCCTGTGGGAAGCTAGCCACCATGTTGAGAGGATACTCAAGCAGCCTGTGGAGAGGCCCATGTGGAGAAGAACTGAGGCCTCTCACCATAGCTAGTCCCAGCTTGTCAGGCACATGAAGGAGGCCCTGCAGCTCAGCCAAGCCTGTAGATGACTGCAATCTGGCTGACCTCTGACTCTGCCTTATGAGAAACCATGAGCCAGGCCACCTGGCCAAGCCATTCTGAAATTCCTGACCCATAGAAACTATTAGAGATTATAAATATTTATTTTTAAGTCACTAATTTTGAGTAAAATTGTTACATAGAAATAGATTAATACAGGTAGCAAGTTCTTTTATCTTAGGACCCAACGTTTTATTCCTCAGTTCTTAGTCACAACAGCTTTCCTTACAATTACTCAAAGCCCTACTGAGGCTTTGCTAAATTTATCCAAAAAATTACTCACACTAGGATTTTTATCCTTTGTGTACCCAGGCCATAGATCCAGATGCGTCAGGTCGTCCCTGTTCTTAAAACAGCTATAGTTATTCACCGCGTCTTCCTCTTCTTCCTTTCTGTCTCCATCCTTTCTGATTCTGTAGTTACTCTAACAGTTGCAAGATTTTTCAGAACTAGGTCCTTACAATCACTCAGAGCAGGAGTCAGAAAACTATGGTCCGTCAGCCAGGTTGGACCTTCTACCTGTTTTGGTAAATAAAGTTTTATTGCAATAGCCATGTTTCTTTGTTTACATATCGTCTATGTCTGCTTTTGCAGTACAATGGCAAAGTTGAGTGGTGGTAACAGAAATCATATGGCTCACAACACTTAAGTTTGCACCACCAGAGTTAGCATTTCTAATATTTCATATTGTGTACCAGCCTACGTGGGGCTTCTGCTGCAAAACTCCTGGGCAGAACTTGGCACAACATATCTCCATGTGGCAGCATTCACCCTCACAATCTGGGGAGTCTGTCATTCCAGGGTCTCATTTTCCAGCCCGCAATAACCATTGGTATATCACAACTCACCCCTCTTCAGTTTCCTGCTTTGTTCACGCTAGAGTTCTCACTCCACATGTGAAGCTGTGGGATGGGGGCATGGTTCTTTCTGTTCTCCCTTATTTCCTTTCTTTCCTTTCTCTTTCTTCCTTCCTTCTCCCCAAAAAGGATGGGCAAGAGGCAGAATCATTTGAATTCATAACTTATGAATTGAGAAACAGTGCAAGGAGATGGGAAAATTTTGGCTGTGGGACACATACACGCACACACACACACACACACAAAACCAGAGCTGGGCGAGTTTGGCATGGAGATGCCATCCTCTGACACATAATCACAGAGCACTTCTCAGCTCTGACCCTTCAAAGAGGAAGAGGAACAAGGGTAATTCCAGCTATTACAGGTTCTTGGGCACCAAATGAAACACTCTGTTGTAAATTGCATATAATCAGAGAGGAAGACTTTTATTTCTCTGTGGTTACGAATGGGACTTTTCCTTCCTCTTGTCTAGGAGGAAAGGAACTGGTTTAGATCAGTCTGGGGGAGTTTCCTTTGACGGAGATGACCAGAAACTCTCTCTGGATCCTAACAGGGTTCCTGTCCTATATTCAGAACATGTGTCATGGAAATTCTTATGTCTCTTTTATTATACCAAAATCTCCCTTCCCCTTGCCACACAATTTCTGTCCTTAGGACCAAGTACAAAAACTACAGGATGGTGGAAACTTTCAGATGGTTGGAAGTGATGGATACAGAATATGAGCTCCTGCTCATTCTATAATGTTTTTGCAACTCTACGCACATAGTCCGTGTCCTCTGGGAGCTTGCCGTTTTGTAGGGGAGACGAATTATTTGTAGGAAAATACAGAGTTCCAGAGGTCTGACCCTTAAGAAGCACAGAGGGAAATATATTTCAGATACTGCATATATGTTTTTTTTTCTGTGCCAAGGCAGGCTGGACAAGTTTCTGCTATTGTATGCTTTTAGAGAGAGGACCCTTCCAGGAGTGGCTGGTGATGTTCTCCAGGTGATGACAGTGGGTATTTGGAGACTGTTGTGCCCCTACTGGTCCAACTTCTATACCAGGGCTGTCTTGCAACACATTTTCTCTTAGCCTCACACTGAGTAGGATACTAAGAGTGGAGTGGCAGATCCACTCTCGCTGGGGACACAGTCTTCTGGAATAAAGACAAAGAATTGCATACACAAAACCATTAGACAACCAGACAGAAAAAAACAGATTTCTGAACCGCTCAGAACAGAGGGTTCCTGACTGAAGGAAGAGGACAACATGGTCTAGAAGTTGGAGAAGACAGAGCTGAGTTAGTGGGGGTGGGGTGGGCAGAGAGGAAGGGGCAGGGCTAGGACAGCAGTCTCCTCCATCCCACAGACTGAAGCCACTTAATCCCCCTGACCTAGTTCTTACCTCCACGCTCCATTTTGCCTTCCCATTATGACTTATTTCCATTTAGCATTTAACACTATTTTTTATATACCACTCTGAGCATGTCGTTTATCTACATTAGTTGATCTTTCAGTTTCATCAGCTTGTTTTTGCCACTATTTTCTATTTCTATTATATTTTCATTGTGTGATATATTTACTTCTCAATCTTGTTATTTCATATCTATTTCCCTATCTATTGTCTGTGAAATAATGTATTTCTCTACCCCTATTTATTATCATCTGTTTTTACTTTCCTGCCCTTTCTCTTTTATGTCTAAATGGTTATCTGCCTTACGTCTTTCATTCTAAGAAATTAAACTGTTTCCATTTGCAGATGACACAATCTCATATATAGAAAACCCTAAAAACTCCACCAAAAAGCTCAGGACTAACAAATGATTTAGTAAAGTTGTGGGACACAAAATCAAGATAAAAAAGCAGTAGCATTTTCTACACACTAATATACAAAAAGGGAATCAAGAAAACAATTTTATTTACAATAATATCAAAATATGTATAATGTAAAAAAAGGCATAAATTTAAACAGGTGAAAGATCTGTACACTGAAAACTATAAAATATTGACAAAAGAAATTTAAGAAGACAAATAAATGAAAAGATATCCTGTGTTCATGGACTGGAAGAATTAATATTGTTAAAATGTTCATACTATCCATAGTGATCTGAGACTCAGTGCAATCCCTATGAAAATTCCAGTGGCTTTCCCCATAGAAATGGCAAAAAAGAGTTCTAAAACTTATGGAAGCACAAAAGACCCTGAATAACCAAAGCAATTTTGTTTGAGCACAAGGAACAAAGATGGAGGCATCACACTACTTGATCTCAAAATAGACTATGAAGCCATAGTAATGAAAAATCCACGGTATTGCTACAAAGATAGACATTATAGACCCATGGAACAGAACAGAGAGCCCAGAAATAAATCCATGGATTTACAATGAGCAAATCTTCCACAAAGGTACCAAGAACATACAACCCAGAAAGGACAGTCTATTCACAAAATGCTGTGGGGAAAACTAACATCCACATGCAAAAGAATGAAATTTAACCCCTGTCTCACACCATATATAAAAATCAACTTGAAATGGATTGAATGCTTAAATGTAAGACCCGAAAAGCTTCTTGATGTTGGTCTAGCAAAGATTTGATGGATATGACCCCAAAAGCACAGGCAACAGAAACAAAAATAGACAAGCGGGCTTTCATCAAACTAAAAGCTTATATGGCAGCATAGGAAACAATCAACAGAATAAAGAAAAAAATCTACAGAATGGAAGAAAATATTTGGGGATCATATACCTGCTAGGGAGTATGCAAAATATGCAGTGAACTCAAACAACTAGAGAACAAGAACACAAGTAACCTCATTTAAAAAGGACTTGAGTAGCTTTTTCTAAAAGAAAAAAAAAAAAGACTTAAGACATATAAATGGCCGAGTATATGAAAAAAATGCTCAATATCAGTAATTATCAGGGAAATGCAAATTGAAATGACAATGAGATGACACCCGACACCTGTTAGGATGTCTATTATCTATCAAAAAGATAGGATAACAAATGTTGGTGAAGACGTGGAGAAAAGAGAATCCTTGCACACAATAAAATGCAAGGAATATAGGAATATATATTCCCATATTCACAATGGAATACTATTCAGCCTTAACATAGAATTGTGAGGAATATAGGAATATGTATTCCTGTATTCACCATGGAATACTATTTAGCCTTTAAAAAGACAGCAGTCCTTCTATTTGCAACAACATAGATGAAACTTGAGGACATTATGCTGAGTGAAATAAGCAAAGCACTGAAAGGCAAATACTGCATGATATCATTCATATGTGGAATCTTAACAAGTTGAACTCATAGAAGCGGAGAGTAGAATGGTGGTTACCAAGGGCTGGGTGAGGGGCAAGAATTAGGAAGATGTTGAAGAAATTAGGGGGAGAATTAGGCAGATGTTCAGTTAGACAGAAGAAATAAGTTCAGGAAGTCTACTGTACAACAGGGTGGCTACAGTTAATAAAAATATATTGCATACTTGACAATAGCTAACAGAGTCAATTTTAAATGTTCTTAAGACAAAAAAGTAAGTATATGAGGTAATGAATATGTTAATTAGCTTGATTGAGCATTTCCACCATGTATACATCTATCAAAACATTTGCATACCATAAATAGTATAATTTTTGTCAATAAAAATTAATTTTTAAAAGTCTTGCATCCTTAATATTCCCTCTATTTTTCAGGTTTTTCTTCTTCATTACTCATAAATCTTTTCCTACCCTTGTTTCCACCCAATAGTCCTCACAGGACAACACTCCACCACCCTGTGCCAATGATTTATTTTTCTCTCATTTATTAATAGTAACAAGCAAAGCCTTATATAGCTTTCCTTATCTGACAGGCAGTGTTATAAGTATTTCACATATGTGCATTAGTTTAGTCCTCAGAACAAGATCATTGATTCTCATTATCCCCATTTCAAGGAAACCCAGATAGAAGTTCAGTGACATGCCCAAGGTCAAGCACCAGAATCTGTTCTGTTAACCACTGTGACATACAACCAGCTTCGGGGAATCTCTGCTCTCTCAGCTTCAGCTTCCACTGCTCCCAAATAGTCCCCTTTCTCCCCTCCCCAAATGTAATCCTAACACTTAGTTCAGAATTCCTAAAACAGAAGTCAGGAAAGGATTTTAGCTTAGCTTCCAGTACTGCTTAGGCTAGGGAACACAAACGTCTGGCCATGCTCTTGGCATGAGGGAGGAAAAATACAAGGAGAAAACGATACGGATTATTATTTCAGCGAATTATCCCACTATCATGGATGAGGTGAGAATATCATAGAAAGGAGGTGGCACTGTGACCTTTTCTGACCCGGGTTCCCAAGCCTCTGAGCCTGTTAGCTTCCTTCCATGTCCAATTCTATATCACACATAATCATTCCTGCTCTTGTAGCTAGGGTAATCTGCTTGAAAAACAATTTTATCCATAAACTCTCTGTTCAGAAATATTCAGAAAGATGTTATCTGTTCTGGAATTAGATCATGGTGATGGTTACATAACTTTGTGGATATACTAAAAACCACTGAATTTTACACTTTAAAAGGATGGGTTTGATGGTGTGAATTAAAGCCTAATTTTGAAAAAGAGGAAAGGTATTTTATCATCTCCCCCTTTGGAGTTAAATTCTAGTTCTTCAAGATCTTCCACAATATGATCCTTCATTATCTCTCTGGTCTAATTTCATCTCCCACTATTCAGCTGTCCTTTCCACTCTCCATACCCAGTCCTCCTCCACATCTCTGGTCATGTTATTTCTCTTAATTAAAATCCTTTTCTCCTTCCGTTCGTCTCTATCCCATAGTTTCCTCAAGCTCAGTTCAAGCCCTACATTTCTGAAAACTAGTCTTTGTTAATTTCTTTGGACTCTAAACCCTCTTTGCTTTTATAGTATTCCTACTTTGGCATACATTTTAGTATGACAGCTCCTTGAATGGAGAGACCCTTCTTTTTCATCTCTGTAACTCAGCATCCTGCACAGAGCCTGGCACTGAGTATACACTTTGAAAAGTGAATGTATAAACTGCATTTTTACTAATTTCTAAATGGTTCGTATGTGCTTGTCTTGTTTCTTCAACTTGACTATAAGGTCTTGCAGAAAGGGTCTACATCTGTATTTGAGATTTAGCACAAGTTCAGAACAGGACATCTGGTTGACCCCTGAGTGAGTTAGACCCTTCAGCTGCTTAATTACCTGATGGCTTGGCAGAGAGAGTTATGCCTTTGGCATTTTATTGGTGGTGCACTGACAAGGGAGGACACTGAACAGGCAGAGAGAGTCCCCAGGATGCCTGGCTGAATGGTGGTTGCTCCACCCTTAACCACAAATGGTTCATTGTCCACCACTTTTGGCATTTGCAACAGTATTTGGAAAGAGATGTAGCAATTTCCCCCTCAGGGCTTATTTTTAAAGTCAGTGGCTGAGAGTGCTTGTCGGAAGTGGGGTCAGACAGAGCTGAGGGCTCTGAGCTGCCTGGTGGATGGGACGGGTGCTGCCCAAGAAGAGATATAGTGGTTGGTCCTTAATTTTGGACCTACTGCCCTGGGAGAAAAGTCCAGGCCAAAGGAAAGGGATGACTTGCCCAAAACAGATCACAGCTTCCATGGAGATACAACTACATAGGCAGTGTTTTTTGCCAACCCTAAAGTTTTAGGACTAGAGCTGGGTCAGCCAGAGGGCTAGTCAGCTTCTACTCACTCAATGGGAAATGTAAGTTTTATTGAGGGCTACATGTGCCTGGTAGTAGTATTCTGCTAGGCACTAGAGATTAAAGTGTAGACATGGCAGTTTCTGCCCTTGAAAAGATTATAGACAAATAGGGAAAGCCAGACAAATGAACAGATAAATATATTAGCGTGGTAAGTGCAACAATGGTGGTAGAGGGATAAAGACTCTTTAGTTCCTTAAAGAAGTGGCCTGGTGGTGAATTGAAGGTAACCAGATCAAGGAGGGAGATATTTCAGATTGTGCAGTACTCAAGACATGAAAGAAAATGTCATCTACACAGATCTGTAGGTAGTTCAGTTGTCTAAAGCAGGTATCATCATGTAATAGCCCATAAGCCTAATCCAGCAAGCCATCTGTTTTTGTAATTAAAGTTTTATTTAAACACAGTCCCACTCATCCATTTGCATATTAGCTATGGCTGCTGTTGCACTACAACTACAGAGCTGAGTAACTGCAATGGACAACACATGGTTCTCTAATTCTAAAATAGTTACTATGCTGGTCTAGAGAATACTGTTTGGGGAAAGGAGTTGGAGAGTATCCAGAAATGAGGCTGGAGAGGTAAGCAGGAGACAGACCAACGAGTTCACTCTTTATTTTAAAAGCAACATAGGAGCAACTGACACGTTTGAAGCAGGAACATGGCATGATCATATTTGAATTTTAGATAATTATGGTGAGATTAAGAAAGAAGAAGAGGCAAAACTGAAGTTGGAGAAACCAGTTTGAAAGATGGCAGATAGGCAAGAAATAATGGCTTTAATTATGAAGGCAGCAATGGGATGGGAATAAATGAACAGATTTGAAAGATAAGGATTTGTTGATCAATTATGGGATTGTGTGAGAGGAATGGCACATCAGGGAAACTTTCCACTTGGAATTTTTCTAAGATGAGGAAGAAGCAGTAATGACCCAATAGCTCATTGATACTATTAGACTTCTCTCATTTACATGACTGTTCCAGTCTTTCTTGTCTCACAATATTGTTTTTATTTCCCCCCAGTCTACTTAGACTCAATATTACCACTTCAGTGGAATGTAGAAACCTTGTCACCATATAGGTTTCCATTTATGTTCTAGTTGTTCTTTGCATAAATATGTTGAAAACCTCATTAGATAATGTTACAATTTTTGCTTTCAATAATCAAACATACTTTAAAGAACTCAAGAGGAAAATATTGTATTTACCCAGGCATTTACCATTTCTATTCCTTTTCCCTCATTCCTTATGTTCCAATTTTTATCCTGAAAGTCATTTTCCTTTTATCTGAAGAACTTCTTCCAGCAATACTTCCTTTAGCAGGTCTGCTGGCAACAAATTCTCTTAGTTTTTCTTTCTTGGAGAATGTCTTCATTTTCCCTTCATTCCTGAAGGATGTTTGTACTGGATATAGAATTCTGGGTTGACAGTCTTTTAGCACTTTAAAATTGTTCCACCACCTTCTGGCTTCCACAAGTTTGGATGAGAAATCTGTAGTCGTTCAAATTGGTGTTTCCTTATGAGTAAAGCATTGGGTTTCTCTGGCTGCTTTCAAGATTATTTTATTTGTCTTTAGTTTTCAGTATTTTGATCATTCACTAAATTTGGAGAAATTTTGGTCAATATTTCTTCAAATATATGTTTTCTCAGCAATACATCTTTTCTCTTCTTTTGGGACTCCAATGTCATGAATTTAGAACTTTTTGTTTTTCCCATACAGCCCATGAGGCTCAGATCATTTTTTTCATTTTTTTCCTCTGTGTATTCAACATGGAAATTTTCTGTTGATCGATTTCCAGGTTCACTGGCCATTGACTCTTCTCTTTGTCGTCTTGATTGTGCTTCTGATCCTATCCAGTGAGTTTTTTTTTTTTTTTTAATTTTGGAGATTGTATTTTTTATCTCTAAAATTTCCATTTGGCTCTTCTTTAGATCTATGTCTTTGCTAAGAGTTTCTATTGTTTTACACATTTAAAATAAGAATTTTTTTTTTTTTTTTTTTTTTTTTGAGACGGAGTCTCGCTCTGTCACCCAGGCTGGAGTGCAGTGGCCGGATCTCAGCTCACTGCAAGCTCCGCCTCCCGGGTTTACGCCATTCTCCTGCCTCAGCCTCCGAGGAGCTGGGACTACAGGCGCCCGCCACCTCGCCCGGCTAGTTTTTTTTTTGTATTTCTTAATAGAGACGGGGTTTCACCGTGTTAGCCAGGATGGTCTCGATCTCCTGACCTTGTGATCCGCCCGTCTCGGCCTCCCAAAGTGCTGGGATTACAGGCTTGAGCCACCGCGCCCGGCCTAAAATAAGTTTTAAAAGGCCTTTTATAATGGCTGTTTTAAAGTCTTTGTGTTGTGATCCCAACATCTGCCATCTCAGAATTACTGTCTATTGATTGTGTTTTGAGAGTTGAGATTTTTTTCTGATTCTTTGTAAGGCAAGTAATTTTACATTGTATCTGGGTCATTTTTACCATTGTTATGAGACTCTGGGTTTTCAATCCTATGGAGAATGTTGATATTTTTCTCTTAACAGACAATCAACCAGTCTGTTTCAGGCCACACATTCAGACTGACCTCTTGTGGGTTATGGTTTCAATGTCATTCCCATTTTCAAAGACTTTGCAGTGTTATTTGAATTTGTCTTGCATGTGTGTCACTCAGTGGACATCTAAAATCTGGGTGTAGTCTAAGCTCTCAAAAGCTTTGGTATGAAGTTTAGAATTAGAGTCATGCTGGCACATCTCTAGTGTAAGCCCAGGAGTTCATAAACAACCTTATGGGTTGGCTTTCAAACTCTCCCTTTCTATAATTTTCCTTGTATTTACCTTGGGTCTCCCATTTTCCGCTTTCAAGACAGAAATCCAGGGCTTTAGTTTCCCACACTCATTTGTGTACATCCTGTAACTCCTGCTTTTTGGTTTCGTTTGTTTGTTGTTTTGTTTCCTCAGCCTGGGAAAGCATTTTCCTCTACTTTTTATCTGGCTAATTGCTACCGATTTTTCAGGTCTTAGTTTAAATATAATTTCCTCCTAAAAGCTTTGTCTTATTTGCGTATCAGTTATATTCCCCTTGTTATTTTCTCACAGGACCCATAATAATCTATAATTACTTATATAGTTGTTCATTGATTTTAATGTCTCTTCTACTAGACAGAGGATGAGATTATCTGTCTTATTCACTATTACACAATGTTTCCAGTAGCTAAAACAAGGCATGGTACACAAAAGATGCTCAATATTGATTTAATGCATAATTATATTCTTCCTTTCATCCATGCATCCATCTGTCCATGCTCTGCCTCATCCCCAAAAAAATATGAAGATTGTCACATTCAAGTGTGAACCTACTCTCAAGGATCAAAGTAAACTGTATCTTTTTGTAACTTATAATTTGTAAAGCATTCTTTTTTTTTTCTTATGTGGTTTTATGAATTAGAGAGAGGAAAATGTATTAATCATACTTTATAGACAAATTAATTGAGATTCGAAGAGATAAAACAATTTGTCCAAGGTCAGAGCTAGTAATGAAAGTGATGGGTAGGGCTTAAATGACAGATTAGTTGGTTATACATTTTTAAATTGGCAGTTATTTTCTCTTAATGCTTATCATTTTCTGGTGCTTATTGTTGCTGTTGAAAATTTGTAGTCTTTAAAATTGTCATGCAAATCTCTCTTCATTTGATTCTTAAAAAATTTTTTAGAGACTTTGAAGATTTACCTTTGTTTTAGGTGTTCTGTAATTTTACCACAAAGGGTCTAGCTGTATATTTATTTTTCTTTTTCTGCTTAGATGTCAACCTGCTTCCTGAATCTGAAGATTCATGTTCATCGATTTTGGGAGATTTTTAGTCATGTTTCATTATTGTCTTCTCCCTGTTTCTCTCTACACCCCTAATAAAATTGAATGCTTACCTCACAATATTCAAAAGATGGATTAAAGGCCCAAATAAGAAAAAGAAAAATGTTAAAACTCATAGGAGAAAACATATGAGTATTTAGCTATGATACTGGGGGTAAGAAACAATATCTCAAGTGAGATATAAGAAGTTTAAACTGTAAAGGAAAAGATTGATATGTCACATCAAAATTTAAGACCTCTGTGAAAATAAAACATAATAAAAAGTAAAACAACAAACCATAGCCTGGGAAAAAAGATTTTTTCAAGAATACCTAAGAAAAGTTTGATATTTGGGGCCAGGCGCAGTGGCTCACACCTGTAATCCTAGCACTTTGGGAAGCAGAGGTGGGTGGATCATGAGGTCAGGAGTTCGAGACCAGCCTGGCCAACATGGTGAAAACCTGTATCTACTAAAAATACAAAAAATAGCTGGGTGTGGTGGTGGGTGCTCCCAGCTACTCAGGAGGCTGAGGCAGAGGAATCATTTGAACCCGGGAGGGGGAGGTTGCAGCGAGCCGAGATTGCACCATTGCTCTCCAGCCTGGGTAACAGGGCGAGATTCCATCTCAAAAAAAAAAAAAAAAAAAGGGTTTAATATTTGGAATATAGAAAGAATGTCTGCAAATTCCATATGAAAAGGGAAAACAACTGAAGAGAAAAAAATGGACAAAGGATTCAAACAGATAACTCATGAAAAGGGAAATCCATGTGGGGAACAGTGGCTCACACCTGTAATCCCAGCACTTTGGGAGGCGAGGAGGGCAGATTACCTGAGGTCAGGAGTTTGAGACCAGCCTGGTCAACATGGTGAAACCCCATCTTTACTAAAAATACAAAAATTAGCTGGGCATGGTGTTGTACACCTGCAATCCCAGCTACTCAGGGGGCTGAGGCATGAGAATCATTTGAACCTGGGAGGTGGAGGTTGCAGCAAGCCAAGATTGTGCCATGACACTCCAGTCTGGGTGACAGAGCAAGACTCCGTCAAAAAAAAAAAAAAAAAAAAAAAGAAGGAAGGGAGGAAGGGAGGAAGGAAGGAGAAAGAAAGGAAGGAAGGAAGGAAGAAAGAAAGAAAGGGAAATCCAAATGGCCAACAAATGTGTCATGTTGCTCAACATCACCACTAACCAGAGAAATGCAAAATAAAACAGTAACGAGATACTATTTCATACTTATCAGAATGGTAAGAATTAAAATTTCCAAAAATTTCTGCCCAGTCTATATGAAGGTATGGAGAAAAAGGAGAGTTCATACACTGCCATTAGAAGGAAAATTTGGTACAACTATGGAGTTAAATTTGGAATTTATTAAGTTTTAAGATGTCAATACTATAAAATCCAGAAACTCTTTTCAGAGATATAAACCATGGAAAAACTGTAACATATGTACACAGTGATACATGTACAAGAATGTGGTTGCTGTGGCACAGTATGAAATGACACAAAAGTGAAAGCACCCTCACTGTCTAAATAGGAGAATGAATAAATACATAAATTGGACTATAGGCATATAATTCAGAGTCTTCAAATATACTGCAGCCAAAATTAATAAAGTAGCTATATGTATATTAGCATGATTAAATCCCAAAAGCATGATATTGGATTCTTAAAAACACAAATGTTGAATGATATGTAGAAGATAAAGCTTTCAGTACAATACTATATACATCTTATGGCTACACTCTATAGATATGCATTACAACTATAAATTAACCTATAAGAATGAATAACAACAAAGTCAAGATAGTGGTTACTGCCAAGGAGAGAGTATGACACATTGAAGACAAACTCCCAATTCTTTTCCTCATCCTGTGTCCATGCTCTTTGCAATGTGACTTTTTAGCACTTCTCATCGAAATGAGGAGCCTATTACTCCCGCTCTTGAGTCTGGGAGGGCTGTGTGGCCAGATTTAATCAACAACAGAATGTGATGGAAGTGATGGTGTGTCAATTCTCTTTTCCAACTCTACTACCACTATGTAAACACGTCTGGGCTAGCCTCATGGAGGATGACTCGCGGTGAAGAGAAGTCCAGTTGTCCCAGCAGAGGTCATCTATTCCAGCCTACAGCCAGCCAACCCCCAAACATGTGAGAAAGCCTGGCCCAGATAATCAGAGTGGCCTACTCGACCCACCACTGAACAAAGACTCAAAAATGAGCCCAGGCGAGACCAGAACTGCTGAGGTGACCACCCGTAGAATCATAAAGAATAAATGCTTATTGTTTCAGTGACTAAGTTTTGGAGTGGTTTGTTCCTCAGAAATGGCTGATACAAGGAGAGACTAGAGCTACAGGAGCAAAAGAGAACCTGCATCTGTGATCTTTATGTGATAAAAAAGAGAGCCCTAAAGCAAATGTGGCAAAATTTTAAGCTGGAACAAATGTAAGTAGTAGGCACATGGTTATTTGTTATAATTTCTCTAATTTCTTTTTTATTTTTGAAGTATTTCACGATAAAAGGAAATTCAGATAGCAGAGTCAATGTGCCGCACTAGCCAAGACAGTCAAGATGATTTTTTTTAAAAAAAGTATTTATCCTAGTGCCCTTCCCCCATCCCCATCACCACACACATAAAATATACTAAATAGATTAGTGATTTCTGAGTTCTGATCGTCTTCTCTCATCCCAGGACATCTCCTCTATACCTTCCTAGCATCTAATCCTCTTGCCTTAGTTGCTCATCTGCAAGACAGCAAACATATGATCAACTTGCTGACAAGAGAGTCATAAGAGTTGAACCAGGAAAGGATTACAGGGCCAAGTTGTTCATTCAGCTGCTATGTGGGTAGGAGACTTTAAATTCCGTAAGTACTTCATACTATTGTTATTTCTAAAATCTAGATTCACTTCATATAAAAATATGATAGTCCTTCCTGCTCTACTCAAATACAGGGTTAGTCACCTACCCTGTGACTTCCTCCTGACATTCTAACTCGCCCTGTCCTTTGTATCTGAACTTGTTGCCATTGCTGGCACAGGTGGCATTCTGCCCATCTGCCAGGAGGATTTGTGCTTCACCTGTTGAGAATAATGAGGGTTCAGAGGATACTCACTCAGTGCCAGAGAAAGGCAGGGATAAGCAGTCCGCTCTCAAGGGGCTCAACATCTCTCTTGGCCCAATGTATTGCTAATGTTTCTATTTTGACTTCCATAGCACTCTGTGCATGCTTTTTTCTGCACTGACTGTATACCTCTAGCATATGCTGGCTGGTACTGTGGTTACTGTGTGTTCTCTTACCAACTCAATTGGGTTGTAAGCTTCTTGAGGACACGGTGTTTTAAGTGACTTAGCATCCCTTCTATCTAGTGAAAGGAAGAAAGGGAAGAAGGAGAAAGGTCAGACAGGAAGGGAGAAAGGAAGGAGGGGGAGACAGGAAGGAATGAAGGAAGGAAGGATAATAGCAGCAAATATTTATAGAATGACTATATGCCAGGTAATGTGCACTTCTTATGCAATCCTTCCAACCACTCAATGAGGTAGATACTATTATTAATTTCCCTAGCTTACAGATGAGGAAACATGCTTAACGGGATTAGGTAATATGCCCAATGTAATAAGCCACAGCAACTAAACTGAAGAGTCAGCATTTGAATCAGGTTTAACTTTAGAGACTATGCTCCTGATCTCTGATGTTGCTCAGAGTAGAGACTTTTGAGCACAAATGAGCTGATGATAGGAAATGAGAATTTATTATAAAGAAAAGGAGAGAAGGCTAGAAAGTAGGGGAGAAAGAGAGATGCATCAATACATTCTCCTCCTGCAGATGTCACACCTAACGTATGTCAGACAGTACAGTTTCTGCTTAATTCCTGAACGTCTCTGGAAAGGATCTGTTTGCTTCTTTGGTAATGTGTTCCAGGTTTCATTCTCTGTGCACCAAAGATATCTACGAATAGCTCTTACACTCTCTTGCCAGTGACAGAAGACACATTCACTCGACTCTCACAGTTCACAGTAGTTATGTTTGACAAAGTTGCTGTGAACCCTGACTTAGTGAATACTAAATCATTGCTCCCAAGGGAGGTAGAGAGTTAAATTCCTGCAAGGCTCTGACCACAACCTTCTCATCAGCCCATCAAGATATAATCTTGTTTTATGTGTGCTACTGTTGAAAGACACCTTATTTAATACACATCACTGACTCATTATCATTGAACTTTCGACGAACAGCACTACATTGCATACCTGGACAGAGCTTATCTAGACATGTGCTGTCTTCATCAGGGACATCACAACCTTCTTGCACTTGGGAACACCAGATAGCACTTGACCACTATGCTTGGACCATTTTGAACAACAAAATGACCAACACAAAGCAATGGAAAAAAAAAAAAAACAACAAAAAACAACGTGGTGCTAATGACCCACGAAAGGGACATTTATTTGCACTATGAAAGCTAAAATAAGGCAGCAGAGCATCACCTTGCTGCATGTAAGCTGGGAACATATGTGTTGGGCGACTCAAACATTTTGGTGCTCTGAACATGTCCACAGATAACCTGAAAGTGCTGCCACAGGCCCTGCTTTTTATTCTGTTGGCCAGTTACAACATCCCCATGACTTTGATGGGATGAATCTATTGTCTTTGTAAATGACTGGATGCTTTTGTAAATGTCTAACGATTTTGGAGTTACAAATAAATTTTAGTGAATAGGTGATTTCACAAATGTGGTATCTTCAACTAATGAGGATTGACTGTATATAGTATGAAGTTCAGCCAGCCTTAGAATCGGATATATGAGAAAGCCTGATACGTCTTCCATTTGGACATATCCAGAACCGTTTTCCTGTAGGAACACAGGAAATGAACCGCAAGACAGATCTGAAGTGTATGGTAATTTTATCCGTGTATCTTTAAATAGGACATTATAAGCACATATCGGTCCTGCAGGCAACCTCAGGAGGTTACTCCTCCTTTCCCCTGCTTTAGCTGAAATTTTATTTTAGTTATTAGAGATCATCAGCATCACAGATCACAGAAAAGCCTGCCAAGTCGTCTGTCTTTACAAGTCCCATTGCCTTTGTATAACCTTCTAGAGGCTGAATCTTGCTTGCACTATGCCTTTGTGTATAGAAGAAACTCAGTAAACACTGGCTGTTTACTGAACGAGAGTCTCAGGGTCAATCTGCTATTTATGTTTTCTTGATCTCTGCTTTCCCTTTGTAACATACTCTCATGTAAATATTTCTGTCCAAGGTTGTGGTTCCTAGCTTGGGGTTCCTGGAATTAGTGATCCTTTAAGATGTTACTGAGCTAAAGAATCTCTCAAAAAATACATTTCACTTGGATGATGTCCCACAGGTTAAGTCAAACACCAAGGCTTTGTTTTTGCAAGTTTGCGTGGGATCGCACAATGATAATTCTTGCATTTTATGTGGTAATACTACGCATGAGAATGCACGGTGATCACTGTAGGTGACAATACTATGTACCATTTGCTAATCAGAAGCTTCTCTCCAGACATCCTGTCTTTGATTCAATAAAAAAGATTGCTCAAATAATTCCAACTGTTTATGTTCTCAAAACATTTCGGGCAAAGATGGGATGGATAATGAAAGGTTCTTGAATAAAGGATAGAAAACCACTCATTTAAAAGGTTCTGACAACATGGTACTTTTTCCAAATAGGTGTTGTATTCTTTTTGTTTCACATTATTTTATACTTCTATTCCTCCTACTGAGCAAATTAGTCCAACTTCATATAATGGAAAAACTTAAGTCACAGAAAAGCAGCCATTTTCACCTAGAAACTGAAAAATAGAAAACAAAAGAAACTGGAAAATAGGCCTGAGGCTCCAGTCTCTAACTTTGGTGGGTCCTTTCTACAGTTCTGTGAATTTTCCCTTAGAGCTTTTAGAAATGTTTCGTGATTTCATCTTTCTTTTGCGAAACATGTTTTCTTCTTGTGAGAATTAGCCAGGATCCAACGGAAGTGACACAAATGATGGTGTATACTGTGCCAGTAAGAGATCTGCCAACTCCCAGGCAAGCTCAGTCTCTTCCCACTGACATTCTTTCTCATGCATTTCTTCCATTCTGGTCCCAGTCATGCTGAGAAACAGCTGGCGCCACACTTCTAGATCAATGGCTTTGCTTGTGTGGTGCTTTGAGAGCAGAAATGGGGGAAGGGAGGGAAACAGCAGCACAGAATGGAGACCTCAGGTTCAGTGTCTCTGCCTGATTCCCAAAGCACACTCTTCAGGCCTTGAGGGCCATTTAGGAATATGTAACTGTTTATACAAATAGAAAACTTCTAACTCACAATCCTCACCAATGCCAATGTTTGTGCTCATCTCCCCATCTTCAAGGACTCTTGTGGTCAGCTCCTCTCAACTTATTGGCCATTCACCCCGGCCTCCATTCTATTTCTGCTCCTATCTGCGCCTTACTCCGTTGTCCGTTGGTATCTGCAGGAGACTGGTTCCAGACCCCCTGCCAATATCGACATCCCTGGATGCTCCAGTCTCTTATATAAAATGGTGTAGGAATTGCATATAACCTATACACAGCTTCCCATATACTTCATCTATACATTACTTATACCAAACATAAGGTAAATGCCACATAAACAGATGTTATATTGTATTTTTAAAATTTTTATTGTTGTATTATTGTCATTTTTCAGAATATTTTCCATCCACAGTTGGTTGAACAGAGAGCCACCTATACCTAGAATGCTGTCTCAGCCTAAGGTACCTTCTTCACATCATTCATGAAGTGCTTGAAACCACTCCCGGCCAAGAAGCCCTTTAGAACACTCAGAAAAAGATCCTTGTCTCATAATTCTTGGTCCAAATACAGAACTCCAGACTCCTCAATTACTGCATCACTAAAATTCCCACCATTTAAGTGCATATAATTAGCTTTTAAAATTATATATTTATTATTAGCTTGGTGTTTGTGTGTTTCCATCAGTGGCAACACCGTAAACATGATTTTTCCAATTTTAATACTTCTATAACACAGTTGCCTGTGAAAAACGGACATTGGATAAATTTATCCTGATTTCATATGCCAGATAGTACCTTTACACAGCCCTCAGTTAAAGCCACCAGTTTATAAGTAACTTAGTAGAATAGCCTAGCAGTGACAAAGGAAGAGTTGGGCAGCAGCATCCAACAAACATCCGTGAATGAAACTTCGCTCCTCCATTCTGATACCTCGGCTGCACTGATCTACCACTCTCCTGGTTTCTGCCTCTGTCTTCCCTGCTTTGCATTAGAATCAGTCTCAGTGGTAACAGTGGTGCCTGAAAGACAATTTCTCCAAGAGAACTGTATAGGCTCGAAGGGCGGAACACCTGCCTTCTTGGCAGAATCGCCAGGCTCCCTGACAAATAATCTGGAGAATTTTAGGGTCTAATGGACATCCTGCTGGAGTGGGTGTTCTCCTTAGGGTTGTCTTTAGTGTTGTTACTCGGACACACCTTCCCTTGAGTAGAAAGTTAAGACACATTCTGTTACAGGAAAGCACTCTGCTCGCCAACAGTGTTTCTATAATAGTTATTACATTGAGGCATATTAATGAAGGACATTTTGTTTCTTGTCATCAAGACATGCCATCTTATGACACCAAATGCCCTCCATTTCATTCTTGTGGCCAGTTACAATATCCACACAACTTGGAATTGATGAAACTATTGCTTTTCTAAACACCCGTGTGCTTTTGTAAATGCCTTTGTTTAATGGAGTTGCCACTCATAGAAAATATGTTATAGATGGGACAAATATATGACATGCAACACCTGAGAAAGTCGTGCTGTAAGGAAAAGGAATGGAAAAGGAGGGGAAATAGAGAAGAGGCAGAAATGGGGATACATTTATCCGCAAAGAAATGCAAGAGGTAGAAGAGTGGTTAAGCAAGCTGAGAACACAGGGAGGACAGAAATATAAAAATGATCTTCCTTGTCTCTTTGTCACAATGTTGATGAGCACTAAAATACTGCCAGGGGCTGGTTTAATCTTGACACCAAGCTTGCAAAAAAGAACACTATTTCTCAGTCCATGAAATGTTATCAACACGCAAATGCAAGGTCACAGAGGGAGGATGAGAGAGACGGAAAAAATCCGAAACGTCTTCTGACTCTAACTTGTACATCCTTAGAAGGAGTAGATTAAAAGGAGGGTTCTGAAACACGAGAGTTTAAAAGAATAAGCACATTTGTCTCATACATTTGTGTTTCTATAAAAAGATTTTCACAGGAAATTTGTACTTGCAATGTATATTTCAGTGCTTTTAAATTTTGTTTTGGCAAATAAAGTAAAAGGAAGATTTTATCTGCATGTTTAATTAAGGCTTGCACCTGATATGAGTCAAGCCTTCTGAAAAAGTCAAATGCCTCCATGTAAATATAATCAAGCTTCCTTTTGCAAGTATCCATGTGTGATAAATACAAAGTTTTAGATTACTAATATTCACAGGTAACATGGAGAAGAAAAAAAAGAGAAATTCATAAAGAAACTTTAAGTGTTTAAGTTAGGGGTTGATCACTAGTTTGTGCAGTATATAAATTTTTGGAATGGTTTCACAGACATGTATCTTGATTTGTGGATTCAGTTGCAGGTTCTCTTTCTGGGCATCTTTTGCTTGACAGATTCCCAGCATAGCACAAGTTCCTGGAGAGTTGAACAATCATCTCCTGCCAGCATGTCAATCTATAAGGGTTTAGTGCTTGGATGTCAGAGTGAGTGTTGATGATACTCGGAAAATCTGGGGAAGCATGTTACTAAGTTGATAAAACATTTCTTCAGAAATACTCTGTAAGAGGAAAAAATAATAATTGCACTTGTCAAATCATTGATTTTTAAAATAATTTTAGAAGTATTTTAAAATATGGACCTAGTTCTACAAGGAATATGTGAGTGCAATATGTGAAAATTATCTTTCATGACTGATATAACTGCATGGCTATGGACAAGGGCTGGTTTTCTGGCTCCATCTTCTGAGAACTTATGTCCTTTCTGTCAAATAGTAAGTTTGAGTAATAGAAAAACCTCTCTGTAACACTAGTGTAATCAGTAATATAAAACCACTGATTTTGCTAAGTTCTTCACAGAATACAGAATCATTATCGCTAATGTCCTTATTTAAGAACCCTTTATAATCTATATAATACGAATGTGGAGAAAAACAAAGGAATGATGAGTCAAGTTTTGTTTAGGGGTTAAACAACAAATCCCTTGAGTGGTAGATGCTGATATCTTTGACAATAAACTAAGTGCCTTTATCACATCCAAATACTTCTCTCCTTAAAAAACAGAAAGCGATTCGTATTTTATGTTATATTTAGGATTTTAGGGCAGGGTGCCTAGCTCTATCTGTGAGAAATCTAATAAAAGAGATTAAATTGGGGTGAGATCTATTCAGATAACATACCTGTGGTACTAGAAACTGCACTGTCCTAGAAATTCCTCCATCCCATGAAGCCATTTCCATCATGAAACCTAAAATAGAAAAACAGATGTTGCTGCACTACAAGTTCCGGCCTTCAAACCTACCCGTCGCTTACTGAAATTAACTGAATTTTCATTGTGGGGCTTCATGGCTTGACTTTTTAGGGAGCCATTTGCCTGTAGGATAGGCTACGCCTAAAGGACAAACAAATGTTTGCAATCCCTAATTCTTCGTGCCAGAGAGGTTTAACAGTTTTGTCAACATGCTCTTATTTATGATTTCTCCAATCCAATTTAGTCTCCATACAATGAAGCCAAGACAGCTTATTAAAAGTTAATAAATATGTGGCTCGAGTTTTTTCTTTTTAAGAGAATAAAGGTAATAGCAAGCTAGCAGCAGAACAAAATCTAATTAATGTCCAAATAGCCTTGTATTTCAAAGGGGCTGGAGACTTATTTTGTGACTAGAAAAATAAAACTAAAAAAGCCTATTATGAAATATTTACTTGCTAAACTATCTAACGGAAGCAATAGATGACAGGGGTATCTTTCACTTCTTTCTTCTGGGTTGCTCAACTTTCCATATTTGGGAGGAAATACAGGTGGTGGTTGTCAGAGATAAGATCATGCTCACCTTTGACACACTTGAACACAAGTTCTGCTCTCCTTAAGCACCAGGGTATAGTCATTTCCTAAAAACAGAAATAAAACATAAGATATGTTTTTAATAGACCTTTGTATAAAAAATAAAGTCAGATCTTTATTTATCTATAATGTTGATCATCCACGTTGTGAACAGATTTAGGCAACTGTTTGCTAATCCCAACTGGATTTCCTCTAGTTTTTAGGCATGCAGCTTCTTCCGGCTGTAAGACTATACTTGTGGAATACAAACTAATTTGGTTAGCCCCATAAATAATTTTAAAAAATCCTTAATTTTTCTGGATAATTCTAAAGACAAATATAAATGACATAGGAACTCTACCTACTAACCTCAATGTTAGCATGAATAATTATATTACATTGTATATTTGCATAAGCAATAAAATATTTTTACTGTATAATACATTATTATAAATGAGTGGAAATAAACAAATGCCCCATCCCAGCCACCTAACAAAACAAATGCATTCATTTTTCTACGTTCCTTTCTAATCTTCAGTCAAATATGGATGTGTCACTGCCAGTCTATAACCAAAACATTGGTAATTTTCCAGAGTATGATTAGCATGTATACCATTTAAAAATCTATTCCTCTTCACAAACACCAGAATTGGTTTTCCCTGTCTTCATAATCATAACTATAAAACATGTAGATTATTTCATTATTGTGATTATCAAACTTTGTGGATCTCAGGATCTTTTGCGCTCTTAAATATTAGCCTGGTGCAACGGTGCACATTTGTAGTCCCAGCCACTTGGGAGGTTGAAGCAGGAGGATTGCTTGAGCCCAAGGGTTCAAGTCCACCTGGGCAACATAGTGAGACCCCCGCTCTAAAATAATTTTTTAAAAAATTACTGAGGACACCAAAGAGTTTTTCTTTATGTAGATTATATCTCTTGATATTTATTGCATTAGGAATTAAAACTAAGAAAACATGAATTTAAAAACAATAAACCCATTCATGTTAATATAAATAACATTTTAATGAAAAATAACTATTTTCCAAAACAAAAAAAAAATTTAGTAAGTGTAATAATGTTTTAAATTTCTGCAAATCTCATTAAAGCCTAGCCTATCAGAAGACATCTGAATTCTTATATCTGTCTCTGCATTCAATCTGTTATATTATCACACAGCACGTAGCTTCTGAAAAACTCACTGGACACACGTGCAAGAATAAGAATAAAAAAGGCAAATGATGTCTTCCTTACCAACTACTCAGTCTTTCATCTTTTGTAAGCAGGCTTCCACCCCATCACTCAACTGGAAATTCTTTTTTTTTTTTTTTTTTTTTGAGACAGAGTCTCATTCTGTCGTCCAGGCTGGAGCACAGTGGCGCGATCTCGGCTCACTGCAAGCTCCGCCTCCCGGGTTCACGTCATTCTCCTGCCTCAGCCTCCCGAGTAGCTGGGACTACAGGCGCCCGCCACCGCACCCAGCTAATTTTTTTTTTATACTTTTAGTAGAGACGGGGTTTCACCGTGTTAGCCAGGATTGTCTCGATCTCCTGACCTTGTGATCCACCTGCCTCGGCCTCCCAAAGTGCTGGGATTACAGGCGTGAGCCACAGCGCCCGGCTGGAAATTCTTTATGTTAGATCATCAATGATTATCAATTACCAAACCTTTTCTCAGTCTTCTTCTAATTGCTGTTGACTTATTGCTGTAATTCACATACCTTGTGACCACTCCTTTTCTTCATGACATTTTCCCCCTCCTCTGCCCCGGGGCTGATGATCAAATTATTCCAGTTCTTCACCGATCTCTCAAGGTCTTTGTGACCTCATGGCTACTTACCGCTATGGCTTCCTATCTAGTGTCCTGAATTCTAGGGTTTCCCCTCTAAACCACTAATTTTGGCTATCTGAAGTACATTTCTGATCATATTATACTCCTGTTTTAAGCACTTACAATTGCTTCCTACTGTCTCACACATAATATGTAAGCCTTTCTTTTACTATTTAAGGCTACATACTTTAAAGCCAAAGCTACTTTAAGCTTCTGTGACTTTTAAATTTTTAAAAATGAAGGTTGCATTCAAGTATATCTGCTCACATTTGCCTAAACATGGTCTACAGTGCCTGTCACCCACTTCCCTCCATTCTTCCTCAATCTGTTTCTTCTACCCACAATGCCCTTCTCAGTAATTCCATCTACTGAACCTGATCTTCATTCTTCAATGTTCAGCTTAATTGCCATCTCCTCCATACAGTATTTCTTATTTTCCCAGCTACAAATATGTCTCCGTTTTCTGAACTCCCAAAGTACTTTACTGTTCTTTTATCTCAATGCTCAAATTTTTATCCTGTCGTTTTTGGGGAGAAGGGCAGAGGAACGGGCAGAAGGATGGGATTTATTTCTTTCTCTTCTTTATTAAGTTGTGTGCTCTCTGAAGGTAGAAGCCACTTTTTATTCACCTTTATTACCCTTACAATGCCTTCTATAATAATGAGCAATACACATGCTCAAAAACATAGGTAGAGTGAATTAGCTTTTATCCATGGACATTTAAAAAGAATGTGACTTTCTCTGAGGCCAGAAATAGGGTTTAATAGGAAGCTACTTTTAAATTTGTGTCCAAGACACTTGGTTTTAAGATTGATTAACAAAAGAGGTGTAGTTTTTTGGTTGGCTAAAAAGTAAAGAATCCTCTTGGGTTAGGTCCTGGAAGCTTCTAAAAATTCACTAGAATTTTCTGATATTCAAGTTTAAGTTATAACACTTTGGCTTCAAAGTTCACAGAAAGAAGAGTATTTCCTTGTAACTGCAAAGGCTGCTGCAAAAGAGCTACAGTGGTCTTATGGAGTACACACATGCATGGAGGGACAAGTGTTTGGTTTTTCTGTCTTACTTCCTCCTGGTGAAAAGTGATGTACAGAGAGAACAAGGTCACAATGTCTACAGTTGGCTGGGCACAGTGGCTCACACCTGTAATCCCAGCACTTTGGGAGGCCAAGGCAGGTGCATCATCTGAGGTTAGGAGTTCGAGACCAGCCTGGCCAACATGGTGAGACCCTGTCTTTACTAAAAATACAAAAATTAGCTGGGCGTGGTGGCGCATGCCTGTAATCTCAGCTACTTGGGAGGCTGAGGCAGAAGAATTGCTTGAACCTGTAAGGCGGAGGTTGCAGTGAGCCGAGATCACACCACTATACTCCAGCCTGGGTGACAGAGTAAGACTCCATCTTAAATAAATAAATAAATAAATGTATGTATGTATGTCTGCAGCTACAGAGCAATGCTGATGGCTCTGAAAACTATAATAATAATGTCTTATGTTTACATGAAACTTTACAATATACATAATCTCACAAAAATAACCTTTATAAATTAAAAAAAAAAAGATGCTCAGAGAAGTACAGTGAATTGCTCAAGGTCATGTGACAGCCTGAGGCTTGAATTTTCATTTTCTTAATAGCATCTTTTGATGACCTAAAGTTTTGAATTTTAAAATATAATTTATTACATTCTTTTTTTAATGGCTTATGCCTTTGTGGCCTAACAAATTTTAACCAGCTTAACCTGACGTCATCAGGATTTTATGTTTTCCTCTAGAAGCTTTATAATATTAGCTCTTTTGTTGAGGTCTAATCCATTTTAAATTAATTTTTATATATGATATAATGTAAGGGTTAAGACTGTTTTCTATATGAATATCCAGTTGTTTCAACAACACTGAAAAGATTATCCTTTCTCCCACTGCATTGCCTTGGCATCTTTGCTGGAAATCAAATGACCATATATGTATGGATTTATGTCTGGATGCTTTATTCTGTTTTCTGATCCACAGTCTATTCTTTTGCCAATATCACATTGCATTGATTACTGTAACTTTATGGCAAGTTTTGAAATTAGTTAGTGTAAGTTCTTTAACTTTGTTATTTTTCAAAATTGTTTTGGCTGTTTCAAGTCCTGTGCATTTCCATATACCTTTTAGAATTAGCTTGTCAAAATCTCAAAATTACCTTGTAAGAATTCCAATTGGGATTTAAATCTATAGATCAATTTTAGAACTATTATCTTGACAATATTGAGTCTTCCAATCCATGAACACAGTATATATTTCCATTTATTTAGGTCTTTTAAAATTTCTCTCAGCATGTTTTATAGTTGCCAGGTCACTTTTCATAAAATCTTTTTACTTGAAGGCATTTTAAGCTTGTTTTCAGTTCTTTAAACACAGTAATCAACTATTGTATGGTCTGTGTTTTATAATTCCAGTGCTAAAAGTCTTTGTGCATCTGTTTCTATGTTCAGTTGTTTCTGCTGATTCTCATTCATGGTATCTAATTTCATTAAGGACCTACGTATTCACTTATGTTAAACATTTTATTCAAGAACCCATATGTAGGAATAAATACTATTGTATAACTGAGTATTTGTATCATCTTAAAATATTACTCTAAAACCAATCATTTTTTGAAATACTATGACAGTAATTAGAATCAAGGAATTAGTACTATTTATACTGGTTTAATGAAGCACTCATTTTTAAATATAAAAAAGCATTTTCTGACAGTAACTTGTCTTATAATCTAGAATTTACTGACATCTATGATTAGCCTTGAATTATTTCAGGCTAAGGTCAAGTCTAAACACCACTAGTCACATGAGGACAACTAATGTGAACTCTAAGCATAGAGTTTATTGAAGGGCTAGTTTTGAACACCAACAAATAGAATACATATTATTCCAATGCATTAAAATCAGGATACTAATGGCAATAATGAAAGATTGTAACACAAGTTAAAACAGGGATGGGTTAAATGGTATGACCAAAAGTAGGTAGGGGAAAAGTAATCAAGTTCATTGTCCTACTTGTCCAAAGATCATCACATTTTCCTCATTAATACCCTGCTTTCTTGCTTTTTGTATATGTGGGGTTAATAGCATGGTCTAGAGCAAGTATTTGTGATACAAATTAAGAACTTCACACTTTTCAGAATGGTGTGAATTAATGACAGAGTTTCATCAATGCTATTTAGAGAATATACCAAAATACCAACCTGTGACAGGACCCCAGCAAATCTTTGAAGTGATGGACACATTTTAAAAATAAATTTAATTCTCAGATGATATAAACTCCATATTCAGTATACTTGAACTTAATGACACTTAGCAGCGTATGACTCTAAGAGGAAACTAGACAGCTACCTGTATATGCATGTGCACGCACACACACCCAACCGCCCCCCAACACACGTCTGAGTTGCTTCCAATCTTCCAGGTCCCTCCATAGAGACTCCACCGTAAGTTTAAGATAGATGCTTGCAAGAGTTTTTTAATCCTGTCATTTTGTCTCTGACTAAAACCAGCACCAAAAAGAATGGTTTTGGGTACTTAGAAAAGGTAAACTGTAAGCTTTAGAATTCAATCACGTCATGACGAGAATGACTTATTGAATGCCATCATGAGTTGTGGTCAGCAGTTTCACAAGGAGCTCACTTCTGGAAACAAATCTTAGTATATATGATACAGTAGATGGTATAGACAACATAGTGGGCCAGGTAACAGTACAGAAAGTTTTCGATCGTAAGTTCTAAATAATGGAAAAGTGACTAAATCATAGTGACATGCCTGTGAGAATGCACTGTTAGAGAAATCCAATGAAGCTGGAAGGCTCATGTGAAACATTATAGACTTTATAACTGGCCACAAATTGGGCCCTACTGTCACACTCTAGATGACAAGTGCACAGAAGAGATTCTACACCTACGAACATGAACTTAAAATTTCAGTTCTGACTACAACTGAGACAACGCCTTCTGTCTAAAGCTCATGGTTACTCAACTTGAATCCTCTCATTAGGGTAAGGCTGAACTGCAGAGTTAGCCAGTATGTTCTTTTAAGTCTTCACTGTATGTCTTGGAATTTAGATATAAGAATTATCATCTGAGTTTATGCACCAATGGGGAATATTCCACGATTATTCTTTACTTCTCAAGTATGTGCCTCTGAGGTACTTGAAACACCTGTGTTAATAAGTTTCACAACCCTTATCAGAAGATGAGAAATAGTTTGGCTTTATTCAATATAACAGCATAGGTATAACTACTTTGAAGAACTATTTGGCAGATCTACCAAAGTTAAACATAAACATACCCTGAGACCTAACAATTCTATCCCTAAGTATATTCTCAACAGTAGTGTCAAAAGATGTCTATTGGAATGTTCATAGCAATACTACTCATAATAATAAAAATCTGGAAAAACTACCCAATTGTCCATAAATAGAATGTATAAATAACTGTGGTCTAGTCACACAATGAAACAATAAAAAACAACAACAGTGAACAATCTATAACCATGCACAATATTATAGACAGATCTCACAAACATAATACTGAATGAAAGAAGCCAGATATAAGATAAACAGCAGAAGCAAGCCCAACTAATCCATAATTTTCGGGATGAAAACAGTGGCTACCCTTGAGGAGGGAGTGTGGGTTAAGTGACTGAAAGGGAGGTGGCTGCTGGGGTGCTGGTCATGTTCTGTTTCATCATCTGCATATTTGTTATATATGGGTGTTCAGTCTACGAAGAGTTGAGCTGTATACCTATGTGTACCTTTCTATATGTGTGTTATACTCCAATATAAAAGTTAAAAACAACAAAATCTTCATTAGTAACAACAGTTACAAAACTAAACAATTTGGTAAGCCCCAAATTATTCAACAAGTTAACAGCAAAAATAAAAGCAAGTTGAGAATTCAATATTCTTGCTTTGTAGCTTCATTCCATAAGACTGACTCCAATAAGACAGTATCTTGAGATCACAAAGATCTATTGAGATAAAACGGATAGTATGTCTTTCTTCTTGCTGATAGGTTATTTTTCCTTTATCCTTTTTAAACTGCAATTAATTTCTATAGCTCTTTTATCTGACATAGGACATGGGCTATTTCAGTCATCTTCATTTTCTTGCAACTTCTAACAACTCTGTTAGAAGAGGAAAATGACACCTGAAAATGCTTTGGGATCCTTGCACCAAAGCAAAAACAAGTATTACCTCTATATCCTGTCTAGTGTCTGAGTTTATAAACTTCTTGACCTGAATGGATGTTTAAATACAACAAATGGGAGAATCATAGCTCAATATACTTTTGTGAATTAAATTGGACACTTTGGAAACAAACTTAATGTTCTGCAGCTGGCCTTCCCAATTTAAAACATGTAACTTTTGTAACATTGTGGGAGAGGGAATGCTAGTAGTATCAGATGTCTGGAAGTAAATCTGAACTTAGTGACTTTTGGAAACACTGTTTTTGAGGTTGTTTCCCACCTACATAAAACCATATTTATAAACTGGTTAACCAGGAGTCCAGCTGCAGGAATGTTTGGATGAATTCCTTGTGGTAAGAATTCATCATAAACTTTGTTGCTCCCAAAGACCCTTTTATAGATAAACTAGTTAGTGATGATGATTTAACAATAGCTAAAAATTCCTGATGGAACTAAAACTTCATAAAGCTATGGTGGGGAAAAAAATGTTTGTCCATCTCTCTTGATATCATATTAGGTATGACTGAGGCTACAGAAGTGAATGGAATGAGAAATTAGTAAGTCTGATGAAGCTTTCATAGGACAGTGCCAGGATTCTCCTAATCCAAACAACAAAGTGCCTGGTAAAAATATACCAGCATAGATTATAAATGGGAAGTCATTTAAAATCACCCTGTCTCGGAAGGACAAGAATTATTTTTTTGTGTTTATATAGAAGCAGACCCCAACCTTTCTGGCTCCAGGAACCAGTTTCACGGAAGACAATTTTTCCACAGACTGGAGTTGCGGGTGAGGGTGGGGACAGCAGGGATGGTTTCAGGATGAAACTGATCCACCTCAGATCATCGGGCATTAGATTCTCACAAGGAGCACGCAACCTAGCTCCCTCGCACACGCAGTTCACAATAGGGTTCACGTTCCTATGACAATGTAATGTGGCTGCTGATCTGACAGGAGTCAGAGGTCAGGCAGTGATGCTCGCCCTTTGACGCTCACCTGCTGTGTGGCAGGTTCTTGGCCTGGCGGTTTGGGACCCCTGTTACACAGGATCCGAAATTTAAAATGAGGCCCCTGTAATATAATGAGTCTAAGTGAGGACTTAGTCTAAAAAGTAAAACATAAAATCTTTTATACTGTCCTTTACAATGTATCATTTTTCTTTTGGTAAACAACTATACATAATCAATAATCAAACTTCCTTCCTGACAATCACCATCTCCACTTCCTAGTCAGCAATTTTTTTAAGAGATACAGTTTCACCATGTTGCTCAGGCTGGTCTTGAACTCTGGGCTAAAACAATCTTCCTGCCTCAGTCCTGGGAGTAGCTGGGACTACAGGTGCCAATTTTGCTTTTCAATAAATGCCTCCTCAAAACAAGTAGGCATAGAGTTGCTGATAGGAGTCCTTATCACCAAGTTGAACACTGGCTCTCCTATGACTTGTCTGGACCTGTTTGGTTTGAGGCTCATTTGTTTCTCCAGACTATGTAAAGTTGAATTTTAGTCTTTGTATTATTTCTACAATGTATGCCTTCTAACCAGTTTCTATGTGGGTGAAGGAAGAAAGAGGAACACCAGTCATGGGAAGAGACTGTTAAAAATTAAATTATAGTACACAACAAAATGGAAGAATGATTATGCTACATCTTAATTGCAGAACTGTATTATCTAAAAAGAACCTTTGAGAAAAATGTTAAACGAAGGCTGGTTTCTTCCTGTCATCTAGCATCTCTTTCCATTACCTATTAATGCACACTCAGAAAATGCAAACTAATTTTCATGGCAGCCTAAGCCAAATATATACGTGTATGTAAATCTATAGTTGAGGCAAAAAAGAAGAAAGGGGTAAGAAGAGGGAAGGGGAGAGGGAAGACAGGGAAGAGGAGGAAAAAAAAGGAGGAGAAAGAGGTGTAGAGGCACATATCTTATCCAAAGCTAAATATTATTTTGATTTTCTAGTCTATTTACTATAGGACAATGCTATAGCTCTCTGAACATAAATGATTAAGGATTACTCACCATTTTGTATTATATGTCACTCAATTCTACTAACCAGATAGGAGATGCAAAAATCCATTAGTTTAAAAAAACGTAAAGTGAATTATTATACAATATTGAGGGTTAAATCAATATTACAATTATGTTAATCATAAAATTCCAGGATTTTTCTATCTGCTTACCTCTGACATATCATGTACCAGCAAGAGAGGAATGCTTATTGTTGTGATGTCATGGGTACAGCAAACTTTGAGTATATTTCGGAGTCCCATAATGGCAGGATCACGAGCAGTGATGTTTCCCGATTTCACATGGTCATCCACACAAAGATGGAAAGCAACATGGATTTCTGAGAGATTCGAATGCCGTGTAATATAAAACTCCCCTGTGAACAAGAAATACAATTATGATTATCAAATGCCTAAGTCACATTCATCAATGGGCTTTATAAATAAGTGTAATTGGCAATCAATGTGCTGAACTAGTGGGGTGTATCATGAACATTTACCGGATTCAGGAATCAACTGTGATTACTGCTCCTTAATTCTCAGAGAGAGGGTAATGAAAATAAGAGACAATAGCCAATTATGCAATAGGCTCATAAATTGGCATGAAGTGACCACCAAGTAGTAAATAAATCAAATAAGTGCTCATCTTTATTTTGATGTAAATGCCTAAAATGTCAAATTGATTAATTAATTAATGTATTTCGAGATGGAGTCTTACTCTGTCACCAGGCTGGAGTGCAGTGGCACAATCTCGGCTCACTGCAACCTCCGACTCCCTGGTTCAAGCAATTCTCCTGCCTCAGCCTCTTGAGTAGCTGGGATTACAGGCACGTGCCACCACACCCAGCTAATTTTTGTATTTTTTTGTAGAGATGGGGTTTCACCATGTTGTCCAGGATGGTCTCCATCTCCTGACCTCATGATCTGCCTGCCTCAGCCTGCCAAAGTGCTGGGATTACAGGCATGGGCCACCACGCCTGGCCTAAAATGTCAAATTTAACATGTAAGAAAGGTTACTTCTTGTGTCTAGGCCCTAAATCTGCTCTTCCTCATCTCAACTTATGAGACCAATCTGTCCAGTTAGTTGCCCGGGACAGAAAGATAGGTGTCCCTAATTCCTGTGCTTTCCCTGAATGCCTAACACCTCATCCACAATCCAACCTACCACCAACTATTTTCAGTTCTATCTCCAGAATAGCCCACATCTGAGTATTCCACTTTTATTGGTGTCACCCCAGTTCATGCTACTGTAATTTCTCACCTAGGTTTTTGTAATATTCTCTTAATTGATCTCCTTACTCCCTGCTTGTCCACCTACAAACCAATTCTTCATGCAGCTATGACTTAAATATGTATCATATCCCTCCCCTACTTAAAATCCATACTCTTTATCATGGTCTAGAACAACGGTCCCCCATGGATGGCACCGTCCATCACCTGGTAGGAACCAGGCTGCACAGCAGGAGGTGAGCGCCAGCAAGGAAGTGAAGCTTCATCTGTATTTACAGCCACTCCTCACTGCTCACATTACAGCCTGAGCTCCACCTCGTGTCCGATCAGTGGCGGCATTAGATTCTCACCGGAGCATGAACCCTACTGTGAACTGCGCATGTGAGGGATCTAGCTTACGTGCTCCTTACGAGATTCTAATGCCTGATGATCTGTCATTGTCTCCCATCAACCCCAGATGGGATCATCCAGTTGCAGGAAAACAAGCTCAGGGGTCCCACAGATTCTACATTACAGTGACTTGGGTGATTATTTCATTATATATTGCAATGTAATAATAATATAAATAAAGTACACAATAAATGTAATGCACTTCAATCATCCTCAAACCTCCCCAATCCCCGGTCTGTGGAAAAACTGTCTTCCATGAAACCGGTCCCCGGTGCCGGTGCCAAAAAGGCTGGGGACCACTAGTCTAGCAGGCCAAGATGACTTGGACCCTGCCTCTCTCTCCAGTATCTTCTTGTCTCACTCCTTCGTCACTCCAGTTACACAAGCTTTTGTTCCGTTCTTCAAACATGCAGAGCTTGTTCCCAATTCAGGGCTGCAGCCTGGAGGGCTTTTCTCCAAGATTCTCACAGGGCTGACTTCTTTTCATCAATCACATCTCAGATCAAAAGTCACCCCCTCAGAAAGGTCTTCCTTGACTATCCTATCTACTAGTGGTCTCCTCCACCCTTTACTCTTTCACCTTATTCAGTTTTATCTTCTTCTTAGCACTGAAATTCTTTTGTGTACGTATTATTTTAAAGAGACCACTGTGTACATGCCATAATTATAGGAGTTTTGTTTATCTTCTTCAGTGTTCTATCTTTAGCAAGTAGAACAGCACCTGGCACGTAGAAGATACTCAATAATTATTTATTGAATGAATATTTTAGGCTGAACGCTGGAGCAGTCTTTCTCAAACATTAAAATCCATGCTTCCTACCATCACTCTTTTTTCTGTGTAGCCCCACAAGCCAAGAAAAATCTCATCAGCTTGTATTTTCTGTAGTTCCTATCAATATAAAGAAATAAAATAGAAAGCATAGGATATGTTCTTACCAATACATATACCTCAGTGGAAATTCTGATAAGTCCTTCTAGGAAAGGTCTGCATATCTCTACTCTCACACTCTTAACCTCTGCCCTCACAAATTCTGCTCGCCCTTGCAGCAACGTCATTATCTCAGGATCTACTTAGAAACATACAGTACACTTAAAATACTTAATATACTTTAGCCCTATGGTTAACATTTCTAGTTACCAGTGTGCATCAGCTGTATCCACAGATGCCTCTGACAGGTCCCAGGCAAAGGTCTTTTATTTTTTATTTTAACTTGAACGAGATAAAGGAATTAGATAAACAGAGAAGGAAATTAAAGAAAGGACAGCAACAGATATATCACAATAAACTGGATAAAGAGAAAGTAAAAAAGAAAATTGGTGAGGAATAGTTTAGTTATAATTTTCTAGGAAGGCAACAAAAGACACAGACTGCTTATCAGAAACTCAGTGGACTATGTGATAAGACAGTATCCTTCTGGCCCAGTACAGTGTATTACCTTCTAAACTGCTACTGATTATTCACAGGATGGAAGTCATAGCTTGAGATATGGGCCATGATCCAGGAGTGTGGCAGGATGACTTAGTGAACAAGTCAGGTGCTCCTAATCCCCAAATTGGCACTGCTTTCTTTGACCTTAAATGACTTGTTTCTTGGCCTAATTTTACCCATTAATAAAATGGGGGCCGTGGGGCTGGCAGTAGTAATCAAATTAATATGCTATAGTAGAAAAAGGACTAGATTGGATGTTAAGAAGATCTGATTTCTAGCACATTGGCTGAGTGATCTTGGGCAAATCAATTCAACTTATTGATCCTCTGTTACTTAGTGTATGAGATGGGGAAAATAATGCTGATTGCTTTCCTTACAAGGTTATGAGAATTAGATGATGTAAACTGGAAATATTTAGATCATTATTAAGTAAACTATAACTGGCTTACAAGTATATAAATAAAACTGTTTTTCTTTGCAATTTAAAAATTAAAATAAGTTTTGATTTAGATTTTTTCATCTCCTGTAAACATCCTGGTTGTGTAGGTATACTTTAACTAAATGGAAATTAATATGCTATTATCTCTAACTGAATACTTTAATATTCCTCTTCTGACTCAGACTTATGATATATCCTCCTGATTTGGTTGTAACACAGAGACAAAGTATACAAATAAGATAGTCCTTGTTATGTTCTGTGATACAAACACTACTAAGGGTCATCAGAGAGAATTCAATCAGAAAGAGGACTGAGAGATTGAATTGCCAGTTGTTCAACAACCTATAGGCTTTTTCCAGAAAAGACTAAGAAAGGGAATACATACAGCAACAAACAGTTATGTTTAAAAAAACCAGACTTCGGTTCTTCCAGAGTAGAAATAAGATTGGCACATTTTAAGAAAGCCACAAAATATGGATGATTTAAATTGTGGATCCATGAAGAGAAATACAATAGATCCTTCATTGAAGGTATTTTTAAACGAAGAGGAGGATGGTTTCCTGTTCCACACAGTGGAGGAAACAACATGTGGTGATTCTAACATTATCCACTAAGGTGGGATAACTGAAGGTGGAAGGAAATTTCGAGGCTGATGACCACAGGCTAACAGACAGGGCCCGACAAGATGGATACCAGAATTGGGTATAATATTTGCTTAGATTAAATGTAATGTGTTCCAACTGAGTGACAGTGGTTTATATACATATACATATATATATATACACATATACATATGTAATGTGACCTACATGTCAAAGATCTGGGGAAAAAATGTGATAAAATTACCTTAAGGGAGAATAAAAGACCATCAAGAGATGGCTATTTCTGAAACTGTAAAATATACCACTTACTTAAAAAATTTTATAAAGTATACAAATAGTCCTTGTTATGCTCTGTGATATAAACACTAAGGGTTATCAGAGTGAATTCAATCAGAAACAGGATTGAGAGACTGAATTTTCAGTTGTTAAACAACATATTTAAGAATAATAAAGGAAATAAAATGGAAAACAGAAAAATGTAAGGGGAAATGAAAATAAAATTCTAAATAAGATGACCCATTTTCTTTATATTTAAGTTCAACTGTTTATATCTCTATGTACTATTGTTTATATTTCACTTGATCTTAGCTATAAGGCTGAGAAGTGTATAGTTAATATTTCAGAGTAAAACTTATTTTTTGGTTTATTTCTTAAGAAACTAAGAAATAATGTATAAGAGAAAATTTGCAATAAAAAACAATAAAACTTATGCAACTTCTTGAGCAATTTTTCTTTTATGGATCTAGAAAAAAGTGAGTACTAGTATAATATTAATAATTAAGTTTTAGGCCAGGCATGGTGGCTCACGCTTGTATTCCCAGCACTTTGGGAGGCTGAGGCAGGTGGATCACTTGAGGTCAGGAGTTCAAGACCAGCCAAGCCAACATGGTGAAACACCATCTCTACAAAAAACACAAAAAAACTAGCTGGGTGTGGTGGCGTGGGCCTGTAGTCCCAGCTACTCAGGAGGCTGAGGCAGGAGAATCGCTTGAACCCAGGTGGCAGAGGTTGCAGAGAGCTGAGATCGCACCACTGTGCTCCAGCCTGGGCAACAGAGCATGGCTTCTCTCAAAACAAACAAAAAAATCAAGTTTAACATTGGAAAACATCTGTGAAAGTGTATTATAGGGGTACAAAGTGTTGTTTCAAAGTGATATAATGACATATACTAAAATCATAGATTTAAAACACAAATTCCTATGGTGTGCATTATAAAACATTTTTTTGGTATAAGAAAACAGTAATTTAAAATAAAAAAAAATACTTACCAGGTAAAACATTTAAATAGTTCCTCTCAGCATTCTTAGTCTTATCATCATTTCCTCCATTTTGGTTTCCAGAATCTATTCATAAGACAATGCAATATGAAAGAACAACATATGAGAATATGTTACTATAACCACTCCCAAAAGAATCACAGCAACAGCAAAAATTCACTAAGGGCATTTATGTGCCAGGCGTTCTGCTACATGCTTTACATGGATGACGTCATTTAATTCTTACAAAATCTCTATAACCACAGCCCTGGGAGGTAAATCCTACTACTATGTCCATTTTATGTATGAGGAGACAGAGGCTTGGATGGGTTAACTAACTTAACCAAGCATGCACAGGTAAGTGGTGGAGCCAGGTCTTGAATTCACATACTCAGATTCTAAGTCCTATGGTATTAACTATGCCAGTATCCTATTTTTCATCTGGGAGGTTCAGGGCACCAAGTTAACCACATATAAAATAACTTCATTAGGTAGTTGTGGTGTGGCCATCTTTATTTTTAGAATCTGAGTCACTGTTGTTGATATAACTTGTTCAGGGTTACAAACAAACGGCTAGTGGGACTAGGAATCACTGTATATTCACCCCATTCCTCAAATTTATTTCTTACCTGATGCTATATACAGTTATAACAGATAGGTGAAACTGTTTCAAATGGAACATTTTTTTTTTCAGATATTTAACAGTTTTTCTTCTTTTTTGAAGGCATGCTATTTCTTAGAAGAATAAATGTTGGTAAAAAAAACATTATGATTGAACATACATTATAAAGATCGAATGCAAATCATTTTACATATATATTTTAATAAAAGAGACATCTGAACTTTATAAGAATTCCATCAGAACTCACATAGGCAAACTGAATATTAGCCTTCATATTAGCTGTCTTTAAGAGGTTGCATATTTATTCCAATTAAAAACTATTTTGGAATCTATTTGGGAATGGCTTTTAGCATCAGAAAATCACATGAAAACAGACCTTCAAACAAGTAAACAGCAAATATCAAAATATTATAATTTTAAAAGAGATCTGAATAAAAGTAACAATATTTTTATCTAGTGACTACTTTGATAAATTGATTTATAACACTGTACTTCATAAATGCACACATTTTATAAATCAAGAGTCAGAGAGATAGAAGGCTCTGATGCTAGAATCCATATTTAATGAATTATCGTTTGTAATACAGAGCCATGTGATTGACAGGCTTTGAATAAATGTCTAATCGTAGCACAGATTATAAGGAACAATAAAGAAGGACTCTAATGTTGTTCACATGGAGTATGAACAAATAGAATCTCTGTTAAGTAAACAAGAGAGAACAGTTCGTAGTCCGTTTCCCTTTCCATATTTTCATGGCAATGCCTTGTTTAGTAATAGCAAGAAGATGGCCAGTTTTATTTTTTTTAAAACGTATATAAAATGTACATAAACATTTTTGGCTTTTTATCATGGACCAAAGAAATACAAAGATGTTAATATAACAACCATAGTAAGAAAAATAATGGAATGTCTTAGAATAAACAATTGCATATCAGGATGTAAACGTGCAGAACAAATACGTAGGTGTGCACAGAAAAAGATGGAGAAGGTATTTTCACAAAGTTCTTCTGTAACAACATGCAGCTTTCTTTAAGAAAGTCTTTTATAAACCTACTTGCATCACTGACTCACTGAAACCACAAAGTAGTTGCTTGAACAAGAACAAAATAAAGTCATGATATACATGCACTGCCTTAGCCATATGTGGTTTAAAAACTTCCTGTCATTGACTGCACACTTTCTATCTCTCATAAATATACTTAGAATCCTCCTCCTCCTTCCACACCTGTCATGATCTCAATCTTCACGCTTTTAGTCACTACTAAGAATAATGTTAAAATGTTTCTGATCACATCATTGCTAGTTTGTATGAGAAGAAGGAAACTATTTTTACGTAATATGGATATGAGTTCTTTTGGCAAGGGTTGATAAAAGTAATAACAACTGGTAGAAGAAGAAGAGGGTATACCAAGATATTCTGAAAGGTTTTGTTAGGATATACTTCTATAGGGATTTTCTAATACTCAGCTGGCTCTGTTATATATAACACATATTGCCACAGCAAACCCTCAACTGCCTTTAGTGGGAATATAAACTGGTAGAAATACTACACAGAGTAATTGCCAATGCTATGAAAATTATGAACTTTAACCTGGGAATTTAGGAATCTCTTCTGTAGATATGCTTACTGCTCACACACATGCACATTTATTCATATGCAAGGTTATTTACCATTACTAGGCATCACTACTTATAATAACAAAAAATAAGGACTAGATCAAATGTCTATTAGTAGGGGACTGATTAATAACAGGATATCCTGCAATGGACTACTATGCAACAGCATAAAAGCATGAGGATGGTCTTTATGGACTGATACGAAATGATCTCCAAGATAAATTACTCGGTGAAAAAGGCAGAGTACAGAATAGTGTTACATAGAAAGCTGCCATTTATGTAAAAAAGGAAAATAAACAAGTACACGCATACACTTGCTTATACATACATAAACATCTGTCTGCAAGGGACATGTGTGATAGCACTGGCTGCCTCTGAAGAGGGAAACTGGATGGCTGGGAACAGAGGGACACTTTCACTGTATGCTCTTTTGTATAGTTTGAATTGTGAATCTTCAGAATGTTTGACCTATTTAAAGAATGATTAAAAACATATAAACCATTCTTTTAAAGTTTATTGAATAGATAAAGAAACTGTAGTGAACCCTAGTCAAGTTATGACTAGATAGCCACATTCTAGCTACAGGAGAAAGGAAAGAATTCTATAATTTCTGGGAGAGAGGAAGATGGGAGAGGGGAACAAAGACCCTTCAGAAAGGTCTTCCTTATACCAAGCAAAGATATAATATCTCTCTGCTACTGTACAACAAAAATACATGCACCTGAAATACTATAATGGTTTCTTTTAAACACAGCAGGTGAAAACAAAGACAAGAAAGAAAGAAAAAAGCATTCAAAAGTACCAAACGCAGATTTAAAGGAGAAGACAGCCCCAATTTTAAAGCCTACCATGTTTTATTTCCTGGGCACCAACATCAGGTTTTTATAAGAAATAATAAAAATACTGGCCAGGTGCAGTGGTTCACGCCTGTAATCCCAGCATTTTGGGAGGCCAAGGCGGGTGGATCACATGAGGCCAGGAGTTTGAGACCAGCCTGGCCAACATGGCAAAACCCCATCTCTATTAAAAATACAAAAATTAGCCAGGCATGGTGGTACACACCTGTAATCCCAGCTACTCAGGAGGCTGAGGCACGAGAATTGCTTGATCCCAGGAGGCAGAGGTTGCGGGGACTGAGATCGCGCCACTGCACTCCAGCCTGGATGACAGAGTGAGACTCTGTCTCAAAGAAAAAAAAAAAAAAAAAAAGGAGAAATAATAAAATACTGTGTATGCATTCAAGCCAGACAAGAGGATGTTTATGATTTTATATCTGTGATATATGAAATAAAAGAAAAACACAACTTAAAACATATTTGAAATGACTATTACCCTAATATTTAGGTCCTAACTAAACAAACCAATGGTACCAATTTAATTTACAAAGAAACCACTCTTTAAACTTTCATTTTTCAATTAAAACACAGCTAAATTACTCTGGGATTTGAGCCAGAGATTTTTCTTTTTTTTTTTTTTTTTTTTTTTTTGAGACGGAGTCTCGCTCTGTCACCCGGGCTGGAGTGCAGTGGCCGGATCTCAGCTCATTGCAAGCTCCGCCTCCCGGGCCTACGCCATTCTCCTGCCTCAGCCTCCCAAGTAACTGGGACTACAGGCGCCCGCCATCTCGCCCGGCTAGTTTTTTGTATTTTTTAGTAGAGACGGGGTTTCACCGTGTTCGCCAGGATGGTCTCGATCTTCTGACCTCGTGATCCACCCGTCTCGGCCTCCCAAAGTGCTGGGATTACAGGCTTGAGCCACCGCGCCCGGCCATCATTTTTCTTTTACCTGACTTCCCTTAACCCTCTTCCTATGTATAGATAGAAAGCTTCTGAAGAAAGATGCCATTAACTTTTCAATAGCTTTAAAAACCATTTCCAGGATGGAGGTTTCTTAAAAAAATTAAAAATAGAACTATCTTATGATCCAGCAACTCCACTTTAGGGTATATATCCAAAGGAAATGAAATTAGTATCTTAAAGAGTTATCTCCATTTTGGCATTAGTCGCAATAATCAAGATATTAAAAACACACCTAAATGTGCACACATACACAAACAGACACATAATGGAATATTATTCAGCCGTAAAAAAGAAAATCCTGCCATTTGCAACCACATGGATGGACCTGGAGGACACTAAGCATCCTGGAGGATGCTAAGTGAAATAAGCCAGACACAGAAAAACAAATATTATATCATCTCACTTATACATGGAACCTAAAATAGTTGAACTCACATTGGTAGAGAGTAGAAGGTGGTTACCAGGGCTGGGGCGGGGGGAAATGGGGAGATTTTTGTCAAGGGGTACAAAGTTTCAGCCACACGGATGGATAAGTTCTGGAAATATAATGTATGACAACGTGATTATATTTAACAATATTCTAGTGTATACTTGAAATTCATTAAGAGGGCAGATCTTAAGTGTTCTCACCATGGACACAAAAAAGTGGTAACGATCTGAGGTAATAAATATGCTAATCCATTTGAAGTGATTATTTTACAATATCTGTGCACATTGAATCATCAAATTGTATACCTCAAATATATACAATATTGTCAAATATATCTCAATAAATTAAAAAAAATTTTCCTGTAAATTTCCTAAATACAAAGAATGTTATGTTATGGATAAATATAGAAAAAGCAGTCATTTGAGGATACAGAGTTTTTTTTTTTTAAGAACCCAAAATAATTCATTTAACTGACTTCATGCTACTTAAGCCAAAGATATAACATACAAAAAGTGTATATTTTGTGCTACCTTTTAGTCTACGTTTCCAATCCCTCTGTAGTAATACTTACGTCCACTTTAAAGATATAGAACTTGGATCAAAAGATCACCAACTTTCTACCGAGTGCCTACTTCAAGTATAACTATAGTACTGAAATTTAACAATAGTTTTCACCAAGAACCTTGAAGAAAATCATTCCCTTAAAAAAGAAAATTAGGCACAGAGTTCAAGCTTCTGAAGATCTGGATTTATATCCAAAGGAATAGAAATCGTTCTATATAAAGATACATGCACACGCATGTTCTTTGCAGCACTATTCACAATAGCAAAGACATGGAATCAACCCTAATGCCCATTAATGATAGACTGGATAAAGAAAATGTGGGACACATACACCATGGAATACTGTGCAGGTATAAAAGGGAATGAGATCATATCCTTTGCAGGGACATGGATGGAGCTGGAAACTGTTATCCTCAGCAAACTAATGCAGGAACAGAAGACCAAACACCACATGTTCTCACTTATAAATGGGAGCTGAATGATCAGAACACATGGACGCATGGTGGGGAACAATACGCACTGGGGCCTACTGGGAGAAGGGAAGAACATCAGGAAGAACAGCTAATAGACAGTGGGCTTACTACCTAGGCGATGGGTTGACAGGTGCAGCAAACCACCATGCACACGTTTACCTATGTAACAAACCTGTGCATCCTGTACAGGTACCCTGGAACTTAAAATAAAAGTTGAAGGAAAAAAAAAAACCCCAAAAACCAAAAAATATTTTGATGTTCTTTTTAAAGAAAAAAAAAAACTTAAAAATATCTTAAATTTTGTTTTTAATTTCCCTCTATCTTCCACCAATATAATTTTCTATATGATCTTAATAATGATCCATATACTATTACAGCGGTTACAGACAGAATGTAATAAAAGTGAGTTTTACCCACCAAGTGATTCTTTCAACTTACTCCTGCGCTGGGTTCTGGCATAAAGTACCACCTGTTGGACAACTTCTAATTGCTCTTCAATTCGGGGAAAATGGAAGTCAGTGCATTCTTGGCAAACTGTGGCAAAATCTAAAGGACCCAAAACATTTACAAACTTCTAAATGCAAATTACCAAATATTTAGTATTTACTTACAATGAGATTTAGTAGAAACAGAAAATAATACTTATTTTTCTTAAGATTTCTTATACTTGTCCTTTAAACAATTATGCCTTAAGTTAGGGCACAGTAATTTTATTTTGATTAGAAACTTAACCTCTCACTCACTCAAAAGAGTATACAATTAAGAGACAAAGAAATGTTAATTCCAGGTCTTCTTTAAATAATACTTTGATCATAATCCACCCCAAAAGGTGCTATAAAAATACAAGAAGGTTCTTATATTTATGAGAGGAAATAAATTCTACTTAAGCTTCTTTCAAAAAACAGGTATACATTTCATATATTTTATATATTTTACATTTTATATATTTACAAATTTAGAAATAATCATAAAAAGTGAGTTGTACTAAGAGGGAAGGTAGAATTTTACCTAGCAAATTTAAGAGGTAGGTTATTTAAAAAATATATATATATAGGCCGGGCGCGGTGGCTCAAGCCTGTAATCCCAGCACTTTGGGAGGCTGAGACGTGCGGATCACGAGGTCAGGAGATCGAGACCATCCTGGCGAACACGGTGAAACCCCGTCTCTACTAAAAAATACAAAAAACTAGCCGGGCGAGGTGGCGGGCGCCTGTAGTCCCAGCTACTCGGGAGGCTGAGGCGGGAGAATGGCGTAAACCCGGGAGGCGGAGCTTGCAGTGAGCTGAGATCCGGCCACTGCACTCCAACCTGGGCGACAGAGCCAGACTCCATCTCAAAAAAAAAAAAACAAAAACAAAAACAAATAAATATATATATATACATACACATACACACACACACACACACACACACACACACACATATATATAGATAGACAAATGGATGAGCTAAAAATCACCAAGCCAGGATTTGCTTCTAAACTGAAAACACGTGACTGCTTTTTGTTTTACCTTGTAATGAGAATTCTATAAAAACATTATTTATAATATAATAGCAAAGAAAAATAAACATCATGAAGCACTCGATCAATGCTACAGTTTGAAATAAAATAAGTATGGTTGGGTATGTTTGTTTGGTCTACTTGAATGTCAAGGTGATTAAAATTTTTTTTCAGTTTCCCCATAATTCCTTTCTTTGTAAGAACAGTGTTACAGCGTGAGATTTAACAAAATAAACGTGTGTGATGTTAACTTACCTCTTTTAATACCACTATATGAATTAATTCGATTATCTACTAGTAAAACCAGGCCACAGAGAGATGTAGAATAAAGTGACAGAGCTGTTTGGAGCCGATGAAGTTTCACACCACTTCGATGATTTCTTTTATGCTTACAGAAGTCCAGCATATCTGCTCTCAGCAATCTCAAATTATGCATGGTCTTTAACTGGGCTCCTGGGGGTAGGCAATAGTCCAGGAAAGATACTTAAGCAGCTGCAAAAAGTCCAGTATAACAGGATGCGAATCTCTATGGCAAGAATCCAGATAAATCCGTACTACAAAATAATTAAAAATGGGCCTTGCAACTTTCCATTTTAATGACTATTTCAATTTAATCTATCTGAAAAAAACATTATATAAATATACAAAACTTAAAGCCAACAAAATATAGTCTTTCTTAAAGCAAAACATAATTTGGAATTAAAAATAACATAGGAACACTCTACTCATGTTAGGGATTTTTCTCTTACAGCACATAAAAAAAGTTTCAGTGGCCAGGCACGGTGGCTCACGCCTGTAATCCTAGCACTTTGGGAGGCCAAGGTGGGTGGATTGCTTGAGCCCAGGAGTTCAAGACAAGCCTCCGCAACATGGCGGGACCTTGTCTCTATTATTTTAAAAAACTAATAATTAAAAAAAAGTTTCAGAAGTTACAATAAAATATAACTGGAAAAAGTTAACACACTTACCTAAGTGAATGGTAAAACTTTCTTCTAACTTTCTCTGTTCCTCATAAATCCTTCCAATTGCTTCTACAGATTCTCTGAACTGACTTGGCTGAACTTTAATTTCCTCACTAAAAGTAATAAAATTATTGATATACTTTTGTGTTTGTCAAAAACTTTTCTTAAAGGAAAGCTTTATAATGAGAGAAAACTGAACAGCTGAAAGTCTTGCTAATTTCTTCCTAAACTCATCCTTAATCCATGGTGACAAGTAAGACCATAAGCACCAATAGGTTCTAAATTCCCACTTGTTCTTTCATTTCCTCACAATAAATAAAGCAGATTATTACTTTCAATCATTATAATGTCAATTAATATACTGCCATTTAACATTTTTAGCAGCCTAAGAGAATGATTAAATGAAGCAATTAACTTTTACTTTAAAATCACATTATATTTTAAAATACATAATACATCCTATACCAGGGCTAGCTCTAGGCAAAATTAGAAAATAGACAAAGTGATAGCAATAAAAATTTAAAGTCAAATAAAATAAATAATAAAAAAGATGAAGTTCATTTTGATGTATACACATCCTTTATTTTCACCATTTCTTGTTTTTTTTTTCGAGACGGAGTCTCGCTCTGTCACCCAGGCTGGAGTGCAGTGGCCTGATCTCGGCTCACTGCAAGCTCCGCCTCCTGGGTTCACACCATTCTCCTGCCTCAGCCTCCAGTTTGTTTTGTTTTTTACCTCCAACATTCTCCTCCTACTAAACTGCCTTTCTCTTTGCTCTCCTCTTTATAGTTCCTGAAAAGACTTCCACAAAAGAGCAATAACTATATCATTGTTCAATTCAAACAGTGGTATGCTGAAGATGACACAAGTCTGTACGAGTCATCCATTTCCCTAAATTTTTGGGGCTAATCCCAATAGCCCCATTAGACTCAATGACTGACTTCATTAGTAAATACGGTAAATTTAAACCTAGCCATACAATCTACAACAGGGGACCCCAATCCCCCCCGTACTGCCCTGTTAGGAACCGGGCCGCTCAGCAGGAAGCAGCAGGTGAGTGAGCATGACCACCTGAGCTCCACCTCCCATCTGATCAGCGGCAGCATTAGGTTCTCATAGGAGCGTGAACTGTATTGTGAACTGCACATGCAGGCAATCTAGGTTGTGTGCTCCTTGTGGAACAGTTTCATCCCCAAACCCTCCCCGCCTCTCCTGGAAAAAAACTCTTCCGTGAAACTGGTCCCTAGTGCTCAAAAGGCTGAGGCCTGCTGATCAACAAAATCACACCTTTCTGGAGTCCATCAGATGTGTGATAATAAGGCAACCTTGTAAACTGAATTCCACACCGGGACATATCCCTCCAAGGACGGACAGGACTTATAAGGAGTTTCGTCTTTGCTAGAGCATAGCTGAAATAGGATGCTGTCACACAAGCGGGTAAAAAGCAAGCAGCTAAAATTGTAACAGATTCTTGAAGGCCAAGTGGGCTAGCATATCAAGCTAGAATAGGGTTGGAGCCACAGACATAGGAACTTGCAAACTCTTTTCCATTGGCCTCCATCAGGTATTTCCAGAAAAGACCAAAGGCAGGAGACAAAAGAGCCTTCTCAAGGGCACAGGCAGAAATGCTGAGAATTAAGATACATGAGGCTTGACCAAACTAGGAGCTGACAAAGACAACAGAGAAGGAGAAGAGTTCAACAAAGTGACCTTCCTGACCCCCAACTATGAGCCTAGATTCAAGTAACAAGTCTGCTGCTGGGAGGCAGAGGAAAAGGATGGAGACAGACTCCACTCTGCAGCTCTGGCATGTGAAGACTGCTGAAAGCAAGGGATGGAGCAGAGAGACAGCGAAAAATCCTCCTGGACCCCCAAGTGCAATTCTAAGCACAAAGTAGCACCAGTAGAAAATGAAGCCTGCAGTACATTGAAGGTCCTGATAGACACGAAACCAAACTGGGATAAAAGTGGAATAAAAGACTACACATTGGGTACAGTGTACACTGCTTGGGTGATGGGTGCACCAAAATCTCAGAAATTACCACTAAAGAACTTACTTGTGTAACCAAACACCACCTAAAGAACTTATTTGTGCAACCAAATACCACCTATTCCCCAAAAACCTATTGAAATAAAAAAATTAAAAAAATTTTAAAAAGAAAGCCAGAAAGTCTAAACATTATATGAAAGCAAGATCTCTAACAAACTTGCCAAGCATTTTCAGACTTCTCCAAGCATCGTTCCAGTGAATAAGCTAATAAAGAAAGTCTAATGCTAAGGGAAAAAAAAAGAAACCAAACTTACCTCAACTGCTAATAATAAGATGTGAACAACCTTCACATTAATACGGTTCATTCCTGGACGTAAATACTATTAACCTCAGTCTCTTCTAATACCCACAATATCCAGCATTCAGTTAAACAAAAAGAAAAGAAGAAAAATAGGCTGGGTGCAATGGCTCATGCCTGTAATCCCAGCACTTTGGGAGTCTGAGGTGGGCAGATCACGAGGTCAGGAGTTCAAGACCAGCCTGGCCAACACGGTGAAACACCGTCTCTACTAAAAATACAAAAATTAGCCAGGTGTGGTGGCATATGCCTGTAATCCCAGCTACTTGGGAGGATGAGGCAGGAGAATCGCTTGAACGCAGGAGGTGGAGGTTGCAGTAAGCCAAGATTGCGGCACTGTACTCCAGCCTGGGAGACAGAGAGAGACTCTGTCTTGGTGGGTGGGTGGGTGGCAGGGAGAAGGAAAAAGAAGAAGAGACACCCAGAAAAGCAAGAAGAAGACCCAACCCACTGTCAAGAGATAAAGCAATAAACAGAAACAGATTTAGAAAGGATCCAGATATTGAGACTAAAAGAAAGGGACTTTCAAAAACTATAACCAGCATGTTAAAAGATCTAGTGGAAAGGTAGACAACACACAAGCAATTTTAGCAAAGAGCAGAAACAAAGGGAAATACTAGAAAGCAAAACATGGTATCAGACTAATGACCACAGATCAACTCATTTTATAACGCCACCATTAACCTGACACCGAAACCAAATTAAGATGTTATAAGAAACAAATAAACAAACTATAGACCAACATACATGCATAAATATATGAGTTGGTGGATATATGTCATATACATACATATGTGTGAAACAATACATATCATGACCTATATGTAAAAGCTAAAACAACAAAACTTCTAGAAGAAAAAATACAGGATAAAATCTTTGTGATCTTCCATTAGGCAAAGATATCTTAGACAAGATAGAAACCATTTAAAAATAGATAAATTGACCAAGCACAGAGGATTTTTGAGTAACAAAACTACTCTGTATGGTACTATAATGGCAGACACATGTCACTATACATTTGTCTAAACTGACAGAATATACAATGGCAAGAGTGAGCCCTAATGTAAACTATGGACTTTGAATGATTACGTCAATATATGTTCTCAATCACAACAAAGGTACCACCCTGCTCGGGGATGCTGATGATGGGGAAGACTATGCATTTGTAGGTCAGGGGGTAAATCTTAGTACCTTCCTCTCAGTTTTGCTGTGAACCTAAAAATACTTTGAAGAAATAGTCTTTAATTGATAAACTGCACTTAACTAAAACGAAAAACTTAACTCTCTGACAGACACAATTAAGAAAATGAAAAGACAAGCCACAGAGTGGGAGAATATATTTGTAAAACACATTATTGGATGAGGGACTTGTATCCAGAATATATAAAGAACTCTCACAGCTCAATAAGAAGACACATTTTTCCAGCACATGAAAAAATGTTAACATAATTAGGCATCAGGGAAATGCAAAGTAAAATTATAGACATCACTGCAAAACATACTAGAATGTCTAAACAGCAATATTGAGTGCTGATGAAGATATGGAACATTTGGAACCCTCATACATTGGTGGTGGGAATGCAAAATTGTACAGTCACTTTGGAAAACAGTCTGGCAGTTTCTTCTGAAGTTAAATGTACACTTACCATATGACCAAGCAATCCCACTCCTAGGGGAGAGGGATTACATATTTATGAAAGAGAAATCAAAACACCTGTTTACACAAGACCTGTTCATGAATGTTTATAACAGCTTTATAATTGCTAAAATCTGGAAATACCCCACATGTCCATCACTGAGTAAATGGATAAATAAATGGATGATAGAGTATTACTGAGTAATAAAAAGAACCACTGATAAACACAACTCAAATGAGTCTCAAAAGTATTATGCCACCTGAAAGAAGCAAGATACAAATTGCTACACACAGTTTGATTCCATTTATGTGACATTCTAGAAAAATCAAACTACAATGAAATAAAACTACAAAAAGGGAAATTCTGTATCTTGATTGCGGTGATGATTTTATGACTAAGTTTGTCAAAATTCATCAAACTGTACACCTAAAACAGAAGAACTTTAACTTTATGTAATTTATTCCTCAACTGACCTGACTTTAAAGAAAACAAAGCAAAAATAAATTTTAAAATACTACTTTTATCAATCTCATATAGGAGTTCCACATATAGTTGTGTTGAAAACAGATCTCTCCTGCCCAAAGAAACATCTATCAAAAAGAAAAGCAAAGTAACAAAGTCACAATAAAAACATTATTTCCTAGGAATACCTGATTTTTAAAACCAGCAGCAGCTACAGGCCAATATTTATGCAATGAAATTGATTCTAAAGATTGAATTTCTGAAACTCTAGCAGCAAAGTAAGGGATAACTTTTTTTTTTTAAGAGACAGTTTCTCATTCTTGTTACCCAGGCTGGAGGGCAGTAGCATGATCATGAAGGGATAACTTTTACAGCAAAAAGGCTTTCACAGCTTCCTTAAATCAGTGGCTTTCAATGTTTCTGACTACAATATATAGTATACATTTTACATTTTGGCTCAATATGAAAGGAGCTGGGCACATTCCTCAGCCCCCGGGCTCGAAACTCCCTGAGCCCAGTACAAACACCACCTGGAAAGTCTCCGATAAGGAGACAGCCGTTCAAGGTTACTGAAAGCGCGGGAGCCAAAAGAATTTCTTTGTTCCCCTGCAACTTTCGGGCTATAAAAAGCAAACGCTCGCATTGATCGGGGCCCTCTTGTATACTGTGTAAAGGAGGGACCAGGTTCGAACTTGTAGTAAAAATCCTTGCCGCTTGGCTTTGACTCTGGACTCTGGTGGTCTTCTTTGGGGAACAAACAGTCTGGGCATAACATCTGGGGGCTCGTCCGGGATTCCCCAAGCCCACCAGACCCCTGGTCAACGGATCTGCTAAGATCGATCTACTGATAGGTGAGCTGGCTCGTCTCCGTTTGTCTGTCTGTGTCTGTATGTCTGTTCTGAATCTGAATCTGTGACTCGCGAGGTCTGAAACTGAAACTGGCACAGTCCTGGCGGACGTGCTATAGGACAGCCAGTGGAGACCGGTGGGAGACGTCCCCTGGCTCTCTTCTGATTTAAATTCCAATCTGAGCTGCCGGAGCACGTTTGCGATCCGGGCAGCAGCTGCGCTGGCGATCTGAGTTGCCGGAGCACGTTCGCGATCCGGGCAACAGCTGACTCTGAATTGCCCCGGTCCCCGGGTGCGCGCTTGCGGTCTGAATTGCCCCGGTCCCCGGGTGCGCGCTTGTGGTCTGAATTGCCCCGGTCCCCGGGTGCGCGCTTGCGGTCTGAATTGCTGTGGTCCCCGGGCTCCCGGCTTCCGGCGCCGCGCGCTCCCGGCCCCGGTCCCCGGGCTCCGGCTTCCGGCGCCGCGCGTGCTCCCGGCCCCGGTCCCCGGGCTCCCGGCTTCCAGTGCGGATTTCCTTTACAGGGATTCTAACCCACATTCCTTTACAGGAAGAGACACAGAAAGTGAGACTGGGGAGAGGGAAAAAGAGAGAAAGTAAAAAGGGAAATCGGAAAGAGAAAGGGGAGGAAACGGCAGACGTGGAGAGTCAGAGAGACAGAAAGAGAAAGAGACTGAGTGTAAAGGAGAAAGGACACGGGATGACAGAGAGAGAGAGAGAGCGCGAGCGAATAAGATAGAGACTTAAAGAAAAGACCCTGTGAGTCTGTCAATCAAAGATTTGGACAGAAACGGAAAAATTAGAGAGAAGGATAGAGGGAGGGAGCAGGCGGAGGGGAGGCGGCCGGCACCACGGGCCCGCTAAAAAAAAAAGTAACTTTGAAGGGCCGGCGGGGCAGACGCGAGGGCGCACTTCGCAAACTAGCCCCCCCCCAGCCGCCTGACTCCACGGTGGCTTTACCCCTTCGGGAAATAGGACCCCCAGATGACACAGGAATCCCCAGGCTCCAGTACTAGCCATTCTCCACCAGTGATCTGTATAACTGGAAGACGCAGAGTGCTCGGTTTTCAGACAACCCCAAAGATTTACTGGCTTTACTGGATAGTGTCATGTTAACCCACCAGCCCACTTGGGATGATTATCAGCAGCTCCTCCGAATCTTGTTTACCACGGAAGAGTGAGAGAGAATACAGGTAGAAACTAGAAAGCTGGTCCCAGGGGACGACAGTCAACCGACTGCCAACCCCGACCTCATAAACGCGACCTTTCCTCTGAGCAGGCTGGCGTGGGACTACAACACGGCAGAAGGTAGGGGACGGCTACACCTTTATCGCCAGACTCTAATGGCAGGTCTCCGGGCAGCTGCTCGCAAGCCCACTAATTTGGCCAAAGTATATTCTACTCTATAGGGAAAGACAGAGAGCCCAGCCACCTACTTAAAAAGATTAATGGAAGCTTTTAGACAGTACACCCCCATAGATCCAGAGACTCCAGGAATTCAGGCAGCTGTTGTAATGTCTTTCGTAAATCAGGCAGCCCCAAATATTAAAAAAACTCCAAAAATTAAAAGACTCGGAAGGAAAGCGGATTCAGGACCTCCTTCAGATAGCCCAGCAGGTTTATAATAACAGAGATACTCCAGAGGAAAGGCAATTTAAGGCCACTGAACCAAGGTCCTGGCAGCAGTAGTACAGAAAAAACATCTACAGCCAGAGTACACCCAACCTAGGCGGCCCCCCCAGGCATGATAATCTGAGAAAAGACCAATGTGCCTACTGCAAGGAGGCTAGCCACTGGGTAAGAGACTGCCTCGCTGCTGCCCAACCCGGACCTGGACGCCCCACTCCACGACTGCACCGAGATACTAACTCAGTTGCACGGAGTTCGAAAAGACCTGCAGGACCGCCCACTTCCTGATGCCGACCTCGTCTGGTTCACTGATGGGAGCAGCTTCATGCATCAGGGCCAGAGGTATGCTGGAGCGGCAGTGACTTCAGAGACTAAGGTAATCTGGGCGGAACCCCTGCCCCCGGGGACATCGGCCCAGAAGGCCGAACTAGTAACGCTCACCCAAGCTCTTACCTTAGGGGTGGGGAAAAAGCTGACGGTATATACAGACAGCCGATATGCTTTTGCAACGGCACCTATACATGGGGCCATTTACAGGGAGCCGGGGTTACTGACGGCTAAAAAAAAAAGAAATAAAAAAACAAGCAAGAAATCCTAGCCCTGCTAACAGCCCTATGGAGGCCAGAAAAGTTAGCCATTGTGCATTGCCCAGGGCATCAGAAACTAACTACTCCAACTGCTCAAGGCAACTTTCTGGTGGATCAAACTGCAAAAAAGATGGCGAAGGCTCCCAGCCAACTCCTTGCACTCCGGCTCCCTGACCCGGGCCCCCGGGACTTGCCATATTTCCCTGATTATTCAGAACAAGATCTCCAGTGAACTGACAAACTTCCCCTGAAACAGATCCAGAATGGGTGGTGAACTGATACTAATGACCAAACCATCCTACCAAAAAAATTAGGACAACAAGTGTTAAAACACATCCACCGAACCACCCACCTGGGTGCTCGGCGGATGATAGACCTGATCAGACGCTCTAAGCTCAAATTCAGACATACAGCCGAGATGGCCAGCAACATCGTGACAAGTTGCAAAGTCTGCCAGCTTAACAATGCCTACCCCCAATCCCAGGCTGCAACGGGAACAAGGCTCAGGGGAACTAGGCCCGGTATCTACTGAGAAATAGATTTTACTGAGATAAAGCGAGGAAAATACGGGTATCGGTACTTACTTGTCTTTGTAGATACTTTTCCAGGGTGGACTAAAACATTCCCCACCAAGAAGGAAACTGCTCAGGTTGTAGCAAAGAAAATCCTGGAAGATATCCTCCCGAGGTATGGCTTCCCCATCCAGATAGGGTCAGATAATGGGCCGGCCTTCGTCGCTAAGGTAAGTCAGGATTTGGCTTCCATCCTTGGGGCAAATTGGAAACTACATTGCGCTTACAGGCCCCAGAGTTCAGGACAGGTAGAGAGAATGAATCGGACCTTAAAGGAGACCTTAACTAAATTAGCTATAAAGACTGGCGCTAATTGGGTGGTCCTTCTCCCCTACGCTCTGTTCCGGGCCCGTAATACCCCTTATAGACTGGGCCTTACCCCTTATAAAATTATGTATGGCAGACCCCTACCCTTAGTTCCCAGCCTAAAAAATGATCTGCTCAAGTCTGAAACAGAAAATGTCTCTGAACTCTTATTTTCCCTACAAGCCTTGCAGAAAATTCATCAAGAAATCTGGCCCAAGCTAAAGGAACTATATGAGACCGGTCCCCCGCCGACACCCCATCCATACCAGCCGGGAGACTGGGTCCTAGTCAAGCGACACCGACAAGAGACCCTAAAACCCAGGTGAAAAAGACCACTCCAGGTACTCTTAACCACACCCACCGCCCTAAAGGTAAAAGGCATCGCATCGTGGATCCACTACACCCACGTCAAGCCAGTGGACCCAACCTCCGATCTTCTAGGACCAATCACGGCGGCGGCTAAAGCACCGGACGCGTGGACTGTGGACAGAGCTAGGAACAACCCCTTAAAACTCACCCTGCGCCGGCAGCATAGCTCACTGCAAACATGCAGTTAGGTAGTGTAACCCTAACGTTAGTCGCCCTAGTGGCCGCTAGAAAAATCACAAAACCAGCTCATAATCCCTTTGTCTGGAGATTCTGGCTTTATGAAAACCGAACCCACCCTGGGCAACCTCATAAGCCCGGAAAATTATTGGCCAGTGCTGATTGCCCTTCCTCAGGGTGCAACAGCCCAATTCTACTAAATTTTACTGGTTTTCGAATAGCCAAACCTATGACACCAATAATATGCTTTGAGTTTGATCAGACTAAATACAATTGTAAACACTATTGGTGGCACCAAAATGCCGGCTGTCCTTATAACTATTGTAACATCCATAGACCCCGTTATTAGGGAAAGAAAAAACAGTTAGACCCTAAGTGGCCCTTCCATCGTAGACGGGATAGAGACTTTTCATATACATGGATAGTTAGAGACCCCTGGAACTCCCGCTGGACCACGCCTCAACATGGGGCTGTATACTACTCCCCCTCCTCCACATGGCCTAGCAGTCACCTCTATCTGTGGCGAGACCTAGTACAAGTACTGCCCCTGGTCCACGGAAATATCCAACGACAGGAAAACAGACTAACACAAAACTTGCGTCCTTTCTCCTGGTTAAAGTTATTACAAGAAGGACTAAAACTTGCTAACCTTACAGGACTTCATAGCCTGTCTGGCTGCTTTCTGTGCGCCACTCTAGGGCGTCCACCGCTAACCGCTGTCCCTCTGCCATGGGGATCCTCTACCTTTGCCCAAGCTAACAACCTCCGAAACCTCTCGTATGCTCCTATCCTGAACGTGCCCCTATACCTAAACCCCAGTCAGGAGAAGTTTCCCTACTGTTTCTCAGGAACCAATTCCAGCCTCTGCAGCATCACTGCAACGCCCCCTAATATCACCTTAAGGGCTCCATCAGGCATATTCTTCTGGTGTGATAGAACCTTATCTAAGAACCTACCTAGTCCCTCTGTTAATAACCTACTGTGTCTCCCTGTCACATTAGTTCCCCGGTTGACTCTACTAACTGCTGGCGAGTTCCTAGGGTATACCGGTAACTGGACTAGTGCTGTTATTCACCCAGACCCTAGACCGAGACCTGCACGAGCCATATTTCTCCCCCTCATTGCAGGAATCTCCCTCACCGCATCCTTCATTGCGGCCGGACTGGCGGGGGAAACCCTAGGTCACACCCTCATAAAAAGTAACAAGTTGTACCAACAATTTGCCGTTGCTATGGAGGAGTCGGCTGAGTCCCTTGCCTCCCTTCAGCGACAGCTCACGTCCCTAGCTCAGGTAACCTTGCAGAACCGGAGGGCCCTAGACCTACTCACTACTAAAAAAGGTGGTACATGTATATTTCTAAAAGAAGACTGTTGTTTCTACATAAATAAATCAGGACTTGTAGAGGACCGGGTCCAACAGTTACGCAAGTTAAACACTGAAGTAAAAACACGACAGTTTGCTTCGGCTGCAGACCAATGGTGGAATTCCTCTTTGTTTTCTCTGTTAGCCCCCTTCCTTGGACCCCTGCTAAGTCTACTATTTCTGCTTACCGTAGGACCTTGTGTTGTTAACAGAATTTTATAATTTGTTAGAGAAAAATTTGACACCGTACAACTCATGGTCCTCAGAGCCCAATACCAACCTGTAAACGCTGAAACAAAATCAGACTCATAAGACCCAAGATTGGCTCTAAAGATACCTGAAAAAAAGGGGGGAATGAAAGGAGCTGGGCACATTCCTCAGCCCCTGGGCTCGAAACTCCGAGCCCAGTACAAACACCACCTGGAAAGTCTCCGATAAGGAGACAGCCGTTCAAGGTTACTGAAAGCGCGGGAGCCAAAAGAATTTCTTTGTTCCCCTGCAACTTTCGGGCTATAAAAAGCAAACGCTCGCATTGATCGGGGCCCTCTTGTATACTGTATAAAGGAGGGACCAGGTTCGAACTTGTAGTAAAAATCCTTGCCGCTTGGCTTTGACTCTGGACTCCGGTGGTCTTCTTTGGGGAACAAACAGTCTGGGCATAACAAATACACACGTTCATTTTAGAAAGCTTCACGTATGATGCACTCTGATTTTTTTTCCCTATTCTATTGTTATTTTTAAAAGGCTGGTTGGAAAATAAGGGATGTAGAATGGTTCATAGCAGGCTGCAACAGACAGTCTGGGGAAAACGGTAAGGCAAATGAAAACCCGTAATATTTAGATAAGAGATGCTACAAATGTCAGGTAAAGAGTTAACGATAACCTATCCATCTGTCCATCCATTCATCCCATAAATTTTTACTGAGCATGTCTTATGTGCTACTGTCAAGAGCTAAACACTTGGCAAGGGACTGGGTATATGACCAAAAAAAAAAAAAAAAAAAAAGACATGAGACTGACATTACACAAATAAAATGCTATTTAAAAATACTTATAGCATACACTGGCATATGCTGGAAATAGGATTATTATACTGTACTCAGTATATTTCCAACTGAATATACTTTAGGATTTGAAAAAAATTAATTCTCGAACATACAGATACGTAGCCAGGAAATAATATAGGCATGGCCAAGCTCTAAGGGAATATGTGAAACACAATTTATTTAGGCCATGAGATGCCACACAAGTTATAATTCATGAGAAATCCTCCATGCTATTTCTGTACCTTCTACATGCTTCTGTTACTGCACATACCACTCTATACAGTATTATTTATTTATAGATCAGTCTCTGTTTCAAGAATATAAGCTCCATATAGGAAGGTTTTTTGTTTTGTTTTGTTTTGTTTTCCTGCTTAGAGAGTGTTTGGCGTTCAACCAATGTTTACTGCATGGAATGGAAACTAAAGAAATAAAGATAGTATTTAAGTATTTAGGTGTATGTATCTAGAACATAAAACTAAAGTTCTATTTCAAACTAATCAATAACCATTGCCCCCCAAATAATCCACATAAAGCCTATAATGCAAAAGGTGGTAAAAGAAGCATAAAATTATCTTGAACTTTCACTAGCAAATTAAAAATACATGCAGATGGCCAGGCGCGGTGGCTCAAGCCTGTAATCCCAACACTTTGGGAGGCCGAGACGGGCGGATCATAAGGTCAGGAGATCGATACCATCCTGGCTAACATGGTGAAACCCCGTCTCTACTAAAAAATACAAAAAACTAGCCGGGCGAGGTGGCGGCGCCTGTAGTCCCAGCTACTCGGGAGGCTGAGGCAGGAGAATGGCGTGAACCCGGGAGGCAGAGTTTGCAGTGAGCTGAGATCCGGCCACTGTACTCCAGCCTGGGCGACAGAGCGAGACTCCGTCTCAAAAACAAATAAAAAAAATAAAAAAATAAAAATAAAAATGCATACAGCTAAAAGGTTTAAGTTTGCAGTAAATATAAACCATTACTAACAATAGACCATTATACAAATAAGAACAACACATAGTAAATACCTAAGGGAGCTGTTGTTGGGGTTTTTTAGGTCTTGGTGAAGTTTTATTACCCATTCCTGATACTCTTGTTTTTGGATGGCAGTTGATTGTTTTAATTCATTCGACCATTTATTTTCTAGGTCCTAAAAGAAACAGTGTACCAACTGGTTAATTTTTTTACCCAAACAAAACAAAACAACAACAAAAAAACAACAAAAGAAAATGCAACTGCATACCTAAAAGTCACTGTATTTCACTTACTTGCTGGGATTCAAAATGCTGAGCAGCCAGTGAATTTACATCTTGATCTGTCAGTGATTTTCCCAACTCCTGCATCACTTTTTCCATTTCAATACCTTGTCTAAAACACAAATAAGCAAATCAGGGATATTCATCAAACTTTCAAGGTATATGATCCTTCAGATTCATCGAACACTCTCTATAAAGTGAAAATAAAAATTTTTTTTTATAGAAATGTGTCCACGAATGAGAATTATAACTCGAAAGTACTCAGAATCCTTGGAAATGGAAACTACCAAATTATGAGGACAGTGTCATATAATATCAACATCATTTGTGCAGCTAAATTTTCATCTAAATTTATTGCATAGATGAATGCAGTCAAAATCTAAGTTATCTTTCAATTACCACGGCTAATGTTAAAAACTTTGGACCTTCTTTTCACCTGCAAATTTCCTCAAAGAAGAGACTCTGCAAATTCAGCTTAAATGGATTTTCTATTTGTATATGAACTGAAGTGACTTCAACCTCTGAAAGTTAGTTTACATTATATCCAGAAGCAGATAATTAGATCCTGAGTCAAATTATTATTAAGCCATAAAATTTACAGAGGGATGTAAAATACAGTCTGAAGATGTTGGTCACAGCTTCTGCATTTATCCAAAGAAACAATGTGTAAAAATAAAAAATGGTTTTTCCTACAGGAAAAACTAACCAGTGGTGTTAGAAGTACAGATAATGGTTATTTATGAGGGAAAGGGTAAAGGACTAGAAGGGCATGAAAGAGGCCTACGTAATGCTGGAAATATTCTATTTATTGATCTGGGCAATGGTTACGTGGTTGTGCTTAATTTGTGATAGTTTCCTGAGCTGTACACCCACAGTGTGTTGCCTTTTCTGTATGTATGTTATATTTTAATAAATAAGTTCACTTAAAACATTGAAATTAAAGATTATCTTTCAATACAAATGTATGCAAAAAGTTTGTTCTAAAACAAATTTCTAACAAACTGGGAAAGAACAAAACACAGATATAAACTAAAAGGATTTTATCATCCTAGTTAATTCAAGTAAATTGCTCTTAAGAGTGAATTTCTGGCCAGGCGTGATGGCTCACACCTGTAATCCCAGCACTTTGGGAGGCCGAGGTGGGCAGATTACCTGAGGTCAGGAGTTCAAGACCAGCCTGGCCAACATGGTGAGAAATGCAATTTTTCTCTATTAAAAATGCAAAAATTAAAATGCAAAAATTAGCTGGGCATGGTAGCGGGCGCCTGTAATCCAAGCTACTCGGGAGGCTGAGGTAGGAGAACTGCTTGAACTCAGGAGACGGAGGTTGCAGTGAGCTGAGATCACGTCACTGTACTCCAGCCTGGGAGACAGAGCGAGACTCCATCTCAAAAAAAAAAAAAAAAAAAAAAAAGAGTGAATTTGTACTTATTTATAACACTGATTAAGATACTTATATATATATATGACAAATTAAATTCAAGCAAGTTATACATATATACATTTCTGTATATACATTCTGGTAGTAAATATTTAATATCATTTAAATCCCACTTAGTTCTAAAGCAGATGACTCCATTAATTTCTAATAACTACTACAGGTCAAGTGAAAATTATGCTTGCAAGTGAGATTCTTATTTAGAAACAGAAATAACTGCTAAACATTTATAAATACAAACTTAGATATAAATATATATTACTATTTTACATTACACATGTTCCCTCTAGTGGATAAAAGGTATCATTGCCATTTTTAAAGTTTAAAGAAATATCTAGAATCTGGTTTGCTTAAAAAAAAAAGCACATTTCTTGTGAAGGAAAAGATAGAAATTCAACAAATAAAATTTCACGAACATTTATTTCATCCTAAATATGTCCGAAAGGCAACTAGCTAATCATATAGCTGATGATACAATATATATTTTCTACGATTAAGATAGAGGAAAATTTTATTACATGATGAAATACTAAATATAGCCTGGCTCAGTATGTCAGATGTGACAACTCTGGCATCCTGTATATTATCTTGAAGATACTTAAAGAAAAAAGATCATTATAACTTGTACTATTGATGCTATGCCGAGAAACTGTCTGTTAAAGATGTACAATGGCATTAAAATGAAATAAGAAATAAGAAAATGTGTCATTTCTGCTCATGAACTGGATAAATAAATTAAGCACCAAAATATCGGGTCAACCTCCACAGACACTAGTGAATTATAACTTACCTTAAGTCATACTGTTCACCTTTGCAATAAATAGTACCTACCAGAGGAATATAGCTTATTTTTTTTTTCAAGCTAGCAGTTTGGACAAGTGAAAAATAAATTACAAAACTTTAAAAAATAGATGAATTCAAGCATTATTTATATGTTTAGAAAGAAAAAAGAAGGCCAAACCCCATCAAGAAATATGGCCAAAGATCATTCCAAACAATGAAGTAAACCCAAACAAACCTCTACTAAAAAACTATTCCATGAAAAAAAAAGTATGAATACCAGTAAATGCAGCTAATTAGTAAGTTAATTCAACTTCCCAAAAGATGAAGAATCATGTAGAACAGAAATCTTCTTCTGATTTAGAAAAAGGAACCATTATAGACTATTAATGGCTAGATATAGAGTTTTCTGGGGGGTACAGGCAGCAAACTATGCTGCAAGTTAGAGTCACTCAACAGACGAACTGAAGTACTAGGAATGGAAGCATAGGGAGCCAAAGTGGGAATTTATCAATATACCCAAAGAGGCAGAATGAGTCTAGTCACAGAAGACCTGAGAGCTAATAACAGATTCAGGATGACTTTAAGGTTATATTATTTGAAGGCCTAGGAGGAAAAATCAAACAAATTGAAGTTCAACAGAAAGTAATTAATTAGTATTAGGTAATTCTATTTTTATGTATTTTTAAAAACCTAATTCTATATTTTGTTCTTCTTTTTAAACTATATTCACAATTTTATTGGTTACATAATAAAGAACTAGAAAGAAACTTTTGTCTTCCCCAGGGAAATATGTTTCAACTATATACCTAGTGGCAACCACTCACTACAGGTATCTCATCGAAAAGGAATAAACTGCCTCAACACAGCTGGTCAACAAACCAAACCTATAAACAGTGACAAATATCTCAAAACGTCACGTTCTTTTTGACAGAGATCATTCTAATATTTTACAAAGTATGAGCATAAATGTCCAGAGGAGTACAATTGTTATGAAAATTTACAAATCTATGCCATATAATAAAAATGCTAATTTGGTACACAGAAGAGGGTATCCCTCAGGAACAATTATTAAACACATTTGTTTATTATTTTTCTGTACTTAAAATTTTCTTAACCATGACAACATTCCAAAGATCATTCTCATCTTGCTAGCCTTACTGTTTTCTAACGGGAAGCTAATGAGAACCAGGAACAAACCAGCATATCTTTTTACATTTACTCCTTTGGGACTATTAAATCAGTTACACTAAAAAAAAAAAAAAAAAAAAAAAAAAAAGTGATTTTGTCCTTATGTACTCTCACAATCAAAGCAACACTAAAAATATTACCTTCATTGCATATACACCCAATGTCTTAAATAAGTGTTTTTAAGATAATGAATGTTATTAGATTCTGCTAAATTATAGTGGATTATCTAGAACGACATATCCTGAATTCCTATCACAATTTATCTAGAGTTACTAGAAAGCAGTCAGGGAGGCCACTTCTTATTTTAAAATACACAATGCTAGAAGTTTTTGACATACTCCGAAGAAAAAATAAATAAGAAAAGCATTGTTTGTATACTGTGTTAAGTAATCCATACAGTAGGAATTCAAATCTAATTACAATGTCTTGGAACAATACTAGCGTTATTATTTTTTTCTAAGGTACTTGAGCATACAAAATGAACTGAAAGAGCCATGGACATAGTTAGAGCAGGGCAATGCAGAGGTTCTGAATAGGGAGACAGAATGGTACAGTGGTTAACAGTTCTGAAGTCAGATTTCCTGGTTTCAAATTCCAGCATGCCCTTGGACAAGTTACTTATTTAAACAAAAACTTCTTCATCTGTAAAATGGAAATAATAGTAGGGTTATGGTAAAGATCAAATGAGACAGGGTATCCAAAGCACTTTGCACAGTGCCTGGAACAAAGCAAACCTTCTAAGGAAGTAATCTATTCCTCTTATTAGAGATAAGAATATACAAGGCCACCAGCATCATTTATTTAGGTAAATCACTTAGAAGGTGTATAAACCTATGAGGACCCTCCCAGTTGTAGTTACACATGTAAACATACAAGAAAATTAATTTCTAATATTGAAGTATTTTTTTCTATCTTATCCTTTTTGTAAAAAATAAAAACAAGTTGTTCTGCAGGCCATCTATTTGACAATGTAACATTTCATTCTGATAATGCAAGAAATTTGAAATACCTCTCTCGTAATTTTTTCAGTTCCACATCTCTTTCACCAATCAGTTCTGAGATACTAACAAAGTAATTATGTTCCAAATTTAAGAGCGTTTCAGAGGCAGGAGAATGAATTAGGTCATGGTACACATCTGCAAAATCTTCATCCCAACTGGGTTCTTCAGGCCTCGCGTGCTCTAATGTGGTCTACAAGACAATATACAGACATTCTTAAATCATGACCTAGTATTTTTATTTAACAGACTACCAGAAAAGTACGTATATGATTCAATTTTTGTACATCAATGACAGAAAGACCCTCTTTTATATATATATATGAATGTGTGTGTATTATATAGGATTATCTAAGTACAGAAAAAAAAATGTGGAGAGACACAGACTAAGTTCTTAATATAAGTTACCTGGAAGCAGAAATGAGAAAGAGGTACTAATGCGGAGGAAGGGATAGGAAGTGTCCATAATAAAAGCGTAGGCTATGACCTCATTTCTGTGAAATCACACACACACACACACACACACACACACACACACACGATCAACAAAACGCCAATGGTGGCTATTTCAGGACAGTGGGATTTCTGATAGCCTTTATTTATATTCTAACATACTGCATACTGTATGGTAAAATAACTTGCATGCATTAGTTACATAATCAGAGAAAACTTTTCATTATGAAAAAAATACTGCTAAAATAGGTTACATATTTAGAAAATAAGGTGACCTATTCATGCATACCTATATCAAGATAAATGTGTAATTATGCATTTAGTTTGACCTTTTCTAGTGTTACGTTTTCTTTTTAAAATATAAGCAGGCTTTTAAGTATATAAAAATGGTAGCTATTAAAATGAAGAAGGGACTGAGTAAATGCTGATAGACAAGAAAAGCAGAAACAGGGAGAAACAAAATGGGAATGCCCTCAGCACACACAGATACATCCAGGGAGGTACAGATGCCTATTCCAAGGGCAGCCTCCTCAACTCGTCAGAGGAAACTGATAGCTGAGAAGGCCCCTGTCAAAGATCATATGATTTAATGGCATGAAACAGCAACAAAACAAAGATTTTGATGTTTTTTCCATTATAGATCTTTGCAAAAGATACCTGTAAAAAAAAAAAAAAACTAAACTAAATTCTTCCCTTTTCTTACCCATGAAAATATTAAAAACTGGAATTTATAATATGACTTAAAGAGTAATAATTTACCTTAAAACAACTGAACACATCACAGAAACATGTATATTGAACTCAGTCAGTCAACAGGGAAACTTTCCTAATTTGTTCTCTTTCACTTCAACCAGTGGCCACATCAGAAGGCAGGAGACTAGCTGAACCTAGGAACTAGGATTTCATCTCCTCTATGCCTCTGAAACCCCAACACTGTTCTGATAACTGTTCATCTTTAGAGGTGGTACTGCTGTAGGAATTATAACCAGCCCATGGGACTTAATTTCTGTTTAAAATTCACTTCAGGGCAAAGTTGAAATTTTGTAGGGAGGAACTACTGCAAGACTGTAGGGATGTGCTTGGCCACACGTAACACCAGATGTTCAATAGCCCCACTACCAGATCATTCAACTACAATAATCTGCAGCATTAATTTTAAACTCAGTCTAAGGCAAGCCTTATGAATAGGTAGAAGATACCTACGTGAGAAGAACTAAGCATAGTTTTTTCCTTGATCTAATTTATGCCACTCCCTCAGGACAGATGCTACTAGAAAGGGGACTGTGACAGCTGAGAGGAATGGAGCACTGAGGAAGTGGCTGCACAGAGAAAGCTATTCAATGTCCAGGCCATTATTTCTCCACCTCCACTTCCAGGCATAACATCTGACTTCTCTGAGGTTCAAACCATTCGGCACCCCTTATCTTTCATGGCCATTATTATCTAACAACCTACCTGTCCATCACTCACCCTCATTCCTGTAAAGCTTTGGCACCAAGTTCAAAGACTTCCTCTCTGCCCCACATCCTGCAACCTGGGTTACCTGGATATCCATGTGGATACCCATCCAAGGCCCTGCCTTCTTACTTTCCTGAACTCTACAGTCTTTACTGTGGAGTCCCAGTTAGGGCAAAGGAGTCAGGCTGGCAGGACCAGGGGAAAGCAAAAAGAAAAAGCAGAGAAGCTATAAGTCTGGCTTTCTTCATGGCCAGACCAAGCTTGTCCAATCTGTGGCACAGGATGGCTTTGAATGCCGCCCAACACAACAAATTCATAAATTGCCATGTTTTTTTTTTTTTAAGCTCATCAGCTATCCTTCACGTTAGTGTATTTTATGTGTGGCCCAAGACAATTCTTCTTCTTCCAGTGTGGCCCAGGGAAGCCAAAAGATTGGACACCCCGGTCCAGGCCATGTAGCCCTCCTGCGCCCAACTTTCACCAGACACCTGCAAGATAGCTGCAAGACTGCAGCTCACTGCAATCTTGGGGTTATCAGTACTGTATGCAGCACTCTACAGCATACAGCATAAATGCTGTCCTATAAAATCTCCAGCAAGCCTTTGTTTCCTTGAAGTCAGCTTCTCTTCTGCTGGCCTGCCTATTGCCTCCTCGCAATGTATTTTCCTGCTTTCTCTAATAAATCCACCTTTCTTTATCTACAACTGTCTTGGTAAATTCTTTTACCCCTGTACCACCAGCCCAGATAGTCATTGTTCACATGCAAAATTTACTAGTTCTCCACACCACCTCAGCCAACCATTTAGTATCCTCATCAGAAACTCAGTCAGTCAGTATTCAAACATTCTAGTCTCTGACTATAACCTCCACCCAAGATTTCTCACTCAATAATTCCCAGGTAATTGATATTTAACCTCATTAGGACCTCCACTTCATAAGTTTCTCAATGTTTTCATTTTTTTATCAGCCATCAACTGCCACCTAGCTTCACTTCCTTCCCTATGTAGCTTACGTTTTGTGATTTGGCATTCAACCACTGTCTTGCCGATATCCTCAACTCCCTTGACTGATGTACCTTATCTTACCTACCTAACAAAACCCGAATCTTACTCCTCTTCTCTATGCCTGCAGTCAGGCTTTAGAGAGCTGCAGCAGAAAAATCACAAAACTCTATAAAGTTTACAGTGACAAACTGGTGCCACTCTTAATCTTGGCCTCAATGATGCCTGGCAATCCTATCACTGCCTGCTCAGTTTTCTCCTTAAATATCCAACAATCTTACTATACCTACCGCCTCATCTAAACAAATAACCTGTCTTTCCTTAAAGTTGAAACAATCAGAAGAGAATATTCTCAACTTCCTGCTACCAAATTAATAAAATTATCTAGATTTATACCCAACCTTTCCTGCTTCTCTTTGGCTATAACTGGAGAAGTATCTGTCTTCCCAGTTATGATTAATTCTCCATTTGAGTTCTGGATTCTATCCCTTCTAGTCCTAAACTCTGCCATCTTAAAAAACAAACCTTTGACCTTGTGTTCCCATTTAGCCAGTGCCCCATCCTTCACCTCTTTATATTCAAACTTCTTCAGTTAGTATACTAATTCTTCCTATTTCCACACTCTCACATTCTTAAAGTCAATGAAATCTAGTTTCCACCACCACCAACTTACTGAAACTGATCTTGCCACAGACAAGATTACTTGATAAATGCAATGGATATTTTTGAGTCTTTTCTTTGCCTCTTATACTTGAGGTCATCTTGGCATGCTCTCATAGTTTAATTTGCAGTGCTCTTTCTTAGTACCTAAAATCATTTGTGGTACACCTAATGGCACCTTAGACGTTATGAAACGGTATATTATTTAAATAGAAAATGATATTATGTGACTACACAACAATAATGAAGATAAGTTTATAAAAGTAAACCAAAGGTTAAACGAATTACTATTGCTGGTTTAGGGCTGCCAGATAAAACACAGAACCCTCACTTAAATTAGAATTTCAGATAGTGAAAAATTTTTTAGTATAAATATGTTCCATGTAACGTGTTGACATACTAAAAAAAATTCATTTATCTGGAATTCTAACTTAACTGGGTACCCTATATTTTTAATTACTAAATCTGGTGACCCTATGCTGGTGAGATATACGCAAGTAGCCTCTTGTTTTACGAAGGTATTACATAGAAAGCACTTTGTCTTACGTGCTCACCCTGATATAGGAAGCACAGAAGCAGCAACATATTTATTATAGAATGTTGGTATGTGGAGAAAAGGGATCTTATAACTATTTCAGGATTACCATAGCATTTTACAAATTTTCACCCAAATCCAGAATATCCCTGAAATTTACGATCTGACCTATTTTCTTACCTCCGCATAAGCTTTGGCCCACGTACTTGCCAGCTGATGTAAATCCACCTCACCTGATTTCACAGCTTCCAGGGATGCTTCAGCATCTCTATCATAATCTCTGAGGGATTCTTCTTCTATAAATTGAGTCAGAGCTTCTTTTAAGTCTGTTACAGGGACATCAAACACCATCATCAGCAAAATCCAGGTATAAATAGGGAACATTTTACCTGGCTGAGAATTCCAACATGAAATCTTATTTTTAAATTTTTATTGATTTATTTAGAGATGGGTTCTCTCTCTGTTATACAGGCTGGAGTACAGTGGCATGATCGCAGCTCACGGCAGTCCTGAATTCCTGGACTCCAGTGATCCTCTCACCTCAGCCTCCCGAGGAGCTGGGACCACAGGTGCATGCCACCATGCATGGCTAATTTTTGTATTTTTGGTAGAGATGGGTCTCGCCATGTTGCCCAGGCTGGTCTCAAACTCTTGAGCTCAAGTGATCCACTTGCCTTAGCCTCCCAAAGTGCTGGGATTACAGGTGCGAGCCACCTTGCCTGGACATGAAATTTTATTTTATCAAGCTGATACTCTTAATAGAATCTCCAACTAAAATGAAATCAGCTTAGGGGATCATTTAACTAATTTCATGATTATTTTCCTTTACTATGACAGGCTGTTGTATAGAGAAAGGTCAAAAGTCTTAACTCTTATGTATTCCCTTGATACTAATAAAGTAATGTTACTTTCTTAAGCCTGATATTTCAGTTTGAAGCCACGGGGGTATGAGGACATAAAGAAAATGCTACAGATTTTGAGGGTCTGAACATTACTGTATTTAGATTAAAAAGAGTTTTCCATGTAACTTTAAAGGGTACATTGTTACATCCTTTGAAAGAGAAGTTGAATGACTAGCTTATTAAAACATTTAACTCAGATGACTGACCGATTTCAGTTTTACAGACACCACTTAGAGAATGACATAATGGAAGAGCACTGTGAGAGAAGTTAGGACACCCGTGTTCTGGTTCTGGCTCTATCATTATCACTATGTTTGCAACTTTAGACAGTGGTTCACAATCTTAAGTGTGCATTAGAATCCCCTGGAGGCCTTATTTAAACAGACTGTTGCATGCTACTCCAGTTTCTGATTCAGCAGGAATAGGATGGAGCCCAAGAATTCACATGCCTACCAAGCTCTCAGGTGATGCTGTTGCTGCTAAATGATTAGAAACCATATTTCAACAACCACTGTCTTGGGTAAATAATTTAACCTCTTTATGTCCCAGTTTTCTTGTTTGTACGATGTGATTGGGCTATAAAGTTTCTAGGTTCTCTTATAACTCTAACCTATGATCTAACATATTCTGAATTTAAAATTTTTCCTAGACTGTGAGATAGAACACAGACTTTTAAAAATGGGTTTAATACATATTACTTTATAAAACTAATTTAGGTAAGCAAAGACTATTCAAAAATTAGTACACTTTCTGTCCTATGGCATCTCAGAAATTAATAACCAGATTATTAAAAGGGCAACCAATTTAGCACTATAATGCTATTACCCCAATTTAGCACTATAATGCTATTACCACAATTAGTGACACCTAAACTGCCTTATAACTTCACCCAACTAAATTCAGAAGAGCTCCTCTAATTCCAAACTTGGTAGCTAATTTTTCACTATAAAATCCAATTTTTATACTTTATAAACAACTACCACTTACAGAAAAAAACACTTAATAAAGCTCTGGGGAAATGTTTTTATTCTTGGAATCAGTTCCTATTTTATGGCTGTTTCCAAAGCTTCTTAGGTTTATGCTTTCTAATATGAAACTTCTAATGACAGACTATTGAAACTAATAAAGCGATGTTACTTTAAAAAAAAATCAGTCCTCACCTTTTTCTATAAAGCACGGTAAACTGTGCAGCAGCATCAGACGTCCATGTAAATGACTGGCATTCTCTTGAACAGGAAATCTGAGTGGCACTCTCAGTTCTAAGCACTGACTTCCTACTTTAAATTTATATACAAATTCTCTCTCTCTATTGCAGAATCTTTCTCTGTTTTTCTTCATGTTCTTTGACAGGATTTCTAAAGAACAAAAAAGCAGAAGGTTGTAAGTCCATAAAGAAATTTATTTCATTATTGCTGTCCTACTTCTAAGAAAACATTCCACCATTCAAGCGATTTTATATGTGTGACTCTGAGCCAATTATTCTAGTTTTTCCCAAGTGTTTATCCCTGTACTTCCATGGAGAAAACAAAGTGCTTCTTAAAAAAAAAAAACAAAAACAAACAAACAAAAAAACACTTTGTTTTAAACTTGATTTAAGAAAAAAAAAATTATGGCCATAAAGTACTTTATATTCCAAGGCAGGGTTCTCAATCATAGGGAAGGACCATGGAGAGATGAGCAGAAAGAATTCTTAGGGAGAGTTCATGGGTGGGGAAACACAAAGCTTATGAAACCGCTGGTAAAAAGAAAGTCAAAGAAGCAAATCAGGGACCAAGCAGTGATTCCGGAGAACTTAGAGGTTGTGGTCATGAGATGTGACTGGGGGAAGGGGAGTAAGAAAGTGTTAGAAAGATTTCCATGTGGGAAGAAGATACACAGAAAATAGAGCGTACAGAACCTCCACTTCTGGCCCACACCCAAAGGCAAACTAGACACTACTAAGAAAGAAGAAAATCTAGTTAAAGGAAGTAAGAATCAACATCAATTAAAGATGTATTTATTCATTAGCCTTGTAACTGGACTTCCTATGGCTAGGCTTTCTCCCATCAAATCAGTTCTCACGTTATTTTCTACACTGAAGTTATAGTAACCTTTCTTTTAAAGAAAGGAATATACTTATCTGATCATGTTGTTCATCCGTTTAAAAACTTTCTATGACATTCCATTGCTCTTGGGATAAAATGTAAACTCCTTATCCCAGTTTACAACACCCCTGCTTATGTTTCCACTCTCTTCTCAGAAACTGCACCTCTCCTTGCTAACACACAAATTCACAAATTTTATTTCCCAGCCATTCTGAACTTCTGTCAATACCAAACTTCTCTTTCCATGCCGAATCTTTTTGAATGCCTTTTCCTTGGCCTAGACCACTCTTACCGATTTTAATTCCGTTGGATAACAATTGCTAATTCTTCAGGTCTCAGTTTAGCCTCTAGGAAGACTTATTCAACTTCCCAAAACTGGACTGGGTCCCGACAGGCTCTCATATTAGCCTGGACTTATTTGAATCATGGCACTAACCACGCTCTATTTCTTACTCTTGCTAGAAAACAGTCTTCTTGAAGGGGGAGGAATACTGTCTTGTATTCCATGTATTAAGCAGGATGTTGGGAATGGCAAAAACTAATAAATAACTGTTGGATTGTGTGGCGTTTTTATTTTATGGTGCTCACGGGAAAAATAAAGAAAAGCAATTATTCATATGGTTCTTTTAAAAGATATCACCTGAAATATAAAAAAAAAAAAACTCAAAGGACTTTTGTACGTGTGGTGGGGGGAGGGGGGGCTGGTAAGTTGAATTATCCAGACTATATTTTCAAATCTGTATGTAGGCTATACACAAAAATCTCCGTCTATTTCACCATAATGCAAATGATAGGGCATTTGTTTTACTCAGGAAGAATTAACATTAAACGTAAAGCAATAAAAATTTTTATAAAGTTAGAAAACTACCGAAACTACATAAAGGTCTATTTTATCTAGAAATTTCACTCCTAAGTATATATCCAAATACACACACACGCATACGTTCGCTGAAGTATACAGGGAAGAATGCCCATACAAGTTTTATTTATAATAGCCCCAAACTGGCAACAACCAAAATGCGTATTAGTAGAATAGTAAACTTGTTTATTTTATGAGATAAATACTACACAGCAATAAAAAAGCACCAACCGCTAATAAATGCAAAAAAATGAATGAATCAGGAACGTTGAAAAAAAAAAAAAGAAGGCAGACACAAAAGCTCTGGTTCAACATTCAGATTTGTGTTTCAAGAAACTGGTAGCTTTAGTTCTTTCTCCCCTCACTCTTTTTTTAGACTAATGGTCTATCCTGAAGCCTTGGCTCAGTTTTAGCAACCGTGATCCAGGAAAGTTTCCCAGAAGAAAACGGGATGGGAGGAGGGCTGGACCGAACACACAGCCAACAGAGCGGAGGCTCTGAGGCTCACATTAGGCAAAAGGAAGGCAGACGGTCGAGCTGAGAAACTTCAACCGGGTGAGGGGACTAATCCCTTTGCAACGGGTGTCAGTCTGAAAGGGCGTCCTCACTCGGTTCTGGGCTCACCTCGCCTAGTTCCGAAGTCCTGAGCAGTCCGCTCACTCGAGCTGTCAGCGCGTCCTGCACTGGGAAACCAGCTGACTTGCCCACTTACACTTTCCAGCCCGCGGATCCGCGACCGCAGATTCGCCACAACTATTTCTATTTCCTGGCATCTTGTAGAAAATTTCTCAGTCCAAGTGCCCGTAGGTCCCAACCTGTTTCAATTTAACCATTTGAAAAGGGCAATAAGGTGTATTTCTACTGTTATTCTGTATTTCAGAGACAGTGCAAACCCGCCCTTGTGACGAAAGTGCAGAGACAAAGCACACACTCGGCTCTGGTGGACCGGATACGGAAAGGTGGTGCCTTAGGAAGGGCGGGAGCAAATTCGCTTTCCCCACAGCGCGTGCGCCGCCGCAAGCATGGCTGGTGATGATTGGACGACTGGTAACAGGGGGCGGAGGGCGCCGAAGTCTGGTTTTGGGCGCGAATTGAAACCGCCGCTGAAGCCAACAAGAATTTGAGAACTGTAAATATCAAGCCTTGAAAGGGACCATGGTGCGACCCGTGAGGTGCGTAGTTCCTGACATTCGGCGGGGGTGGGAGGAAAACTAAGGGGAAAGACATTCGACTAAGGGGAAAGGATCGAGTAAGACCGGAGGGCAGCGATGGTGGGGTTAGAGTGCACGGTTATCGAGAACCCAGTCTGCAGTGAGAGCCACCCGTTGCTCAGAAGCATCCTAGCATCGTAGCTTTTCCCTTCTCTTTGCCTCCCTTCACAGCCGTTGCCGTTTCTTTTACCAAGACCTCGTTATGTTAGCGTTTGAACAGAGCTTTACATTTCACCGAGCGCCCATTATGTGTAATTTTATTTGTTCATCACTGTAGTTATTGGATATAGAAAGAGCAAGCATTCCTGTTTGATTGATTTAACATTTCTACGTATAAAGGGTAAATTACCTGAGTCATACAGCCCGGTAAGTGACAGGGCAATACTCAAACCTAAGTCATCTCACTCCAGATCCTCTGTGCTTTCCATTCATTATGCGTTAGAAACGATTCTTCTTATTTACACAGTTGAGTGCCATGGAAGCCTACGGTTAGCCATTCATTTAGTAAAATTATTGAATATATTCACTTCTTTATGTATGAGGTGCTGGAGCTTACATTCTAGTGGGAGGTGAGGTTAGGGGGCCGAAAATAAGCCTCGAAATATGATAGAGTGCGAAGGAAGAAAGCACTACTTTAAATATAGTAGTTAGTATGTGACTTTGAGGCGATATTACGTGCACTGAGTCATGAATCAGGGTAGAGGAAATAGGAGCCAAGGCCCCATACTTGACCATATTTTAGGGACAGTCTAAAGCTGTAGGATTAACAAACAGTGGGGAGAATCGTAGGGGATTAGGCCAGAGAAATAGGCAGGTGCCAGAACAGATAGGGTCTTGTAAGTCTTAGAAAGGAGTTTAGGTTTTATTTTAAGTCAATGGGAAGTCAGTGGAGGGTTTTAAGTAGGAGAGAGAAATCTAAGTTTGCTTTTGTAAAGGTCACTGGCTGCTGGTGGAGAATAAATGATGGATGGGGCGACCAGAATGGGAGCAGGGAAATCAGGCTATTATATCATTGGAGAGTGGTTTGGGATAGGCTATCATCGCTGGGCATGGAATGGAACAGATGAATTTGGGATGTATTTCGGAGGCACTGCAGACAGAACTTGCTGATGAAGTAGATGTACAGGTAAGGGAAAGAAAGAATCAGAGATGTCTCCACAATAGTTTTGGTCTGAGTTACAGAATGGATGATCTTCGTATTAAGATAGGGAAGACTAGGAAAAGGAAGGTCAGGAGGTGTGAGGGATCAAGATTTCTGTTTCGAACATGCTGAATTTGAAATGGGTTTTAAGCATCCAGGCAGTGAAGTCATAATCCCTTTGTATGGAACAGTTGTTAGAGTATGGTCTGCAGATCTCTGGGGGTCCCTGGAAACTTCTCTAGAGGTCTCTGAGGTCAAAACTCTTTTAATCACAATACTAAGACATGATTTGCCTTTTTCGCTGCTTTGTCGTTTGCACTGCAGTGACGATAAAACTGCTGGCACCTCAGAACAATTAAGGCAATGGCACCAAATTGTACTACTAGTCTTTGCATTGTTTACTGCCATACTCTCAAGAGTAAAAAAAAATATATAAAATTAATTTCAGTTAGGGATATGCTTGATGAAGTAGTGGAAATTATTATAGTCATCATAGCTTAACCCTTAAGTTTTCTTTTGAAAAATAGGCTATTGATTTTATTTTACTGTTATTCAAGTTCAGAATTTCTAAAGGAGTTTTCACATTTTATTCAGCTCTAAATTCTTTAACTCTGAAGAGTAAGAGAGTGATATGAGTGCACTTTTTAATATTTTGTGTGAGGAAATGGGAAGTACACATAAAGCACTTCTACATACTGATGTATGATAGTTATCCCAAGGAAAAGCACTTGTGAGATTGTCTGAGTTGTAAGCTGAGCTTACCTCTTTTTCATAGAACATTATTTTCACTTGAAAGAACAGCCAACTGACAAATTAGGTTATTCACATTTGGCCATTTGTCAAAATATAGAAATAAAAACTAGAAAAACATTTTATTTAGTGCCTAGAGGAGGGAGGAAAAAATTTATTTTTTTTCACTTTGATTATCATTTTCTTCTAATGCCCTCTAAAGTAGTACAAGTTGAGCATCCCAAATTTGAAATGCTCCAAAATTTGAAGCTTTTGCAGTACCTACAACACTCAAAGGAGATGTTCATCGGAGCACTTTAGATTTTAGATTTTCAGATTTGGGATGCTCAGCTGGTAAGTATATAATACAAATATTCCAAAATCTGAAAAAATCCAAAATTCAAAACTTTTCTGGTTCCAAGCATTTCAGATAAGGGATACTCAGCCTGTATAAAGATTCATCTCAGATGGCAGGAACAATGTCACTCACCATTTTTAGGTGTCCATTGCATAAAAACATTATTTGGTATTGTGGAGAGACTGAAAAAAAAGAAAGTAGCTTTTAGTGTCAAGAAATTTATAATCTAGTAAGGAAGATAGAATGCACACACAAAACAGAAGAATACATATAATGGGAACTTACAGATGCCCAACAGCAATTAAACAGTATAGAAATTATAAATGTTAATTATATAGATTATTCTTTGTAAGTTATCTGAATTTTTTTCCTTTATCATATAATTGAAAAGCTAACAATACCCAGGTATACCAGGTATAGTTGTAATTCTTTTAGCTAATGGTAAGTGCCTGCAGTAAAATGCAAATCATATTTTAGATTTAAATGTTCTTACGAGAACCCAAACACATTTTCATTCATTCAAACACATTTCATTTATTTAACACATTTTTATTTATTTCACTTATCTATTCATTATTTATTATTAATAAATGAATAATATTAAAATAAATATTAAATAATATTCATTAATAGCCTTAAGTAATCGAGGTGAGAAATTGACATTTGTGTTAATGAAAAAAATTCTGTTTTGATCATAGACATAAGAAACCAGTCAATTACTCACAGTTTGACCACTCTGACAGTGATGGTAAGTCAAGCTTCTTATTTTTGCTCTAAAGATTTGGAAACTCATTTCCTCAGAATTTATATGACATATATAGCTCAAATACTGACTACATTGCCCAACTGCCCATATGAGGTAGGTCTCGAAAGATAGTTTTCTAATCATTTGGGATAATTATGCTGATAATTATACTGATAAAAATTATGTTATTAGGTGATAAATGAACAGGGGCAGGTGAAAAGTCTTTTTAGATCTAAACTACTCTAAGTCCATAGTTCTCACATAGAGGTTTGTTTCCTATCCCATCCCCGAAGAAGGAAAACATTGTCTTTTTGAGATACAAAGATGTTAGAGAATATTATATAAAATCCCCATTAATTGTAATATAAAACACGACCTTGAAGAAAGGTTAGGCTTATGTTATGCCTTTTAAGCATTAGTCATATATTTACTTGACTCTGCTATGATTGAAGAGTTTGAGGAACATTGCATTAGATTATGTTGAAGTGGATTTAATATTTCTTTCTCAGACCACTAGAGTTTTCTGTAAGTCAAATGTTTCATAAGTCTTTGGTTTGAAGGAGTCTATTTTTGCCTTGAGCCCAGCCTTAACTGTATCTACCACTTGGGAAAAACAGTATAGACTATAACATCTAGATTTTTTTTTTTTTTTTACTGTCGTCAGTCTATCACCAGATACTTATAAATTGTCAGGTGTGTAGTAGGTGGGGGGTGGCAGTAGGTGGGGGAGTCATAAGTTAACTTATTTTTACATGGGGAAGCATATAAGAGACAACGAGTATTCGTGCTTGCTGAGTATGTGATTAAGACTACATAGACCCTGAAAGCGTGTATATATGTGTTGTATACATGTTGAAAAGCCACAGTAGTAGTTTTACGTTGACAGTCAAGAGTAGAACTACAACAGTTCTGAGGATTGATAAGACAGAAAAACCTGTGAGAAACAGTAATGGACTGGAAAAGAACATCCTTTTGCCAGAAAATAAGAAGTTACTCTGGTAGGATCATAGGAAGATCATTAAGGTAATGGAAAGAGAAAATACTACTATTGTAAAAATCCTCAAATAGGAGCTACTTTCTCTTCCCCCATAATGCTTCTTATTTTCTCTAGCATGGTTAATGTACTAGGAATAGGTAATGGACTTTTCTTTTTTCTCTTTTTGAGATGGAGTCTTACTCTTGCACCTAGGCTAGAGTGCAACGGTGCAATCTTGGCTCACCGCAACCTCTGCCTCCCGGGTTCAAGTGATTCTCCTGCCTCAGCCTCCTGAGTAGCTGGGATTACAGGCGTCCGCCACCATGCCCAGCTAATTTTTGTATTTTTTAGTAGAGACAGGGTTTCACTATGATGGCCAGGCTGGTCTTGAACTCATGACTTCAGGTAATCTGCCCGCCTTGGCCTCCCAAAGTGCTGGGATTACAAGCGTGAGCCACTGTGCCTGGCCCAGGTAATGGGCTTTGAAAAAAGATATTTGGCTACATTGTGAAGTTCCAATAAAAATAATTTATTTCCACTTTTCAATGTGATTACATTCTACAATTTTTCTAATGGTTTTACAGGTTTTTAATCATTTTGTCTTTGACATTTATATGCTGTCTTAATTGCTTTTGCAGTTTTTAGTGAATTGGTTTTTGATAGACTGATATTTTTAAATATAAAGGACATAAAAACAAAAGTTGAAATAGATGAATGAGAATAAAGATAAACAAAATACTAACAATGATTTTTAAGTTGTGGAAATTAAACAATTTGCCTAGCCTATAAAAACTTGAACACACATTGTAATGATTTTCATTTACTAAGAAAATAATCTTTTTCTTTTGGTTTTAATTCACATATGAATAGATGATTTTGTTTCTGCAACTGTACCTTTGAACAAGAAATCCAGAACAACACCAAAGGAGTTAAAACAAGATCAACCAAAACCTAACTTGAGCAATCTCCAGAAAGAAGAAATCCCAGTACAAGAGAAAACCCCTAAAAAAAGGTGAGAGGTAAGACATGCAGTAAATATATGACATTAGATGTGTTAATTTTAAAGAGACACAGATTCAAACCCTTGGTTTAAATTAGAACTTGAGCAGAGTCATAGGTCTTATTTTACTAGGTGCATGTCAGAAAACAGGATGTACTATTTTTTTCCGGCTTTCTGACTTAAAGAAATTCACAGTCGGCCGGGCGCGGTGGCTCATACCTGTAATGCCAGCATTTTGGGAGACCGAGGCGGGCGGATCACGAGGTCAGGAGATCGAGACCATCCTGGCTAACATGGTGAAACCCCGTCTCTGCTAAAAAATACAAAAAAAATTGTAATAATAGCACCTGTGGTCCCAGCTACTCAGGAGGCTGAGGCAGGAGAATGGTGTGAACCCAGGAGGCAGAACTTGCAGTTAGCAGATATCGTACCACTGCACTCCAGCCTGGGCAACAGAGCAAGACTCCGTCTCAAAGAAAAAAAAAGAAATTCACAAGCATATAAGAAAATATCATTAAATATTAAAACAATAACGATTGTGGAATTTAGAAGTTATGACTGGTTTTGACAGAACCCAGCACTTGCCTCTGAAGTCCTCAAATCATACTACTTTGCTGAAAATGACATTAGATGACTTAAGATGATTAAGACATAAGATAACTTAATGTGAGGACAGTCTTTAAAATATAAAACTATGTATTTTTTGGCAGAAAAAGATGTCTTCTCCCCATATTGTTAAGATTTATCCAGCAGTGATAAGTTCCCATAGTTTCTAGACTAACCGTTGGAATTCCATTAGATAGTACCAAGAGGGAGAAAGGAGTGAAGGAAGTCCTTAGAGACCCAAAACTTGCAGTATGAAGAAGAAATGGATGGAAGAGGAATATCAACAAATGGAACATGGCATACATAATGTTTTACTGCTACAAGTTTCTCTATGAAAAGTTAGCATGGAGAAACTTACCTCATGTCATGCTCTTTTTTTTTTTTTTTTTGGTTTTTGTTTGTGAGTTTCTTGTATTACATTTAAAATATATTGAAAAAGGAACCCACACGTGGGAGAAAATATTTGTAAATCAGATAACTGATAAGGGACTGTATCCAGAGTATACACAGAACTCATAAAACTCAACAGTAAAAAGACTAACCACACAATTTAAAATATGCAAAACATTTGAATAGACTCTCCAGAGAAGATACACAAATAACCAATAAACACATGATGATACTCAACATCATTAGCTGTGAGGGCAATGCAAATCAAAATCAAAATGAGATAATACTTCACATCCACTAGATGACTTAATAAAAAAGACAAGGATGTGGAGAAATTTGAACCCTCCTATATTGCTGGTGGGAAAGTAAAATAGTGCAGCCAAATTGGAAAATGGTTTAGCAGTTCCTCAGAATGTTAAACATAGAGTTATATGACCCAGCCTATGTATGTATCCAAGAGAGATGCAAACATGCCCACACAACCTGTACATGAATGTTCTTAGCAACATTATTCATAATAGCTTAAAAAAAAAATGGAGGCTATCTAAATGTCTATCTGCTAATGAATGGATAAGTGAAATGTGGTATCCACAAAATGGAATATTTTTCAGCTATAGAAAGAAATGACTACTGATAACTGATATATACTGTAATATGGATGAACCTTGAAAACATAATTCTGAGTGAAAGAAGCCAGATATACAGGTCACATATTATACGATTTCATTTGCATGAAATGTCCAGAATAGGCAAATCCATAGAAACAGAAAGTAGATTCATGGCTGCTAGGAGCTGGGAGAGAGGTAAACAGGAAGGGAATGCTCATGGGTATGGTGTTTCTTTTTGGAGTAGTAAAGATGTTCTGAAATTAGGTAGTGATGGTAGTTTTACAACTCTGCGAATGTACTAAAAACTGCTGAATTATTTACTTTAAAAGGTAAACTTTATGATCTGTGAATTATATCTTAAGAAAACTGTTCTAAAAAAATAAATTGTTTAAGGTACGTCTCAGTGCTGCTTCTTTTATGGAACTTTTCCTTCTTTGATGTTTTTTTCCTCTTACACTCCATAGCACTTTTGACCAACTTGAATAGGACTTTATGATCTGCCTTTTATAGTATAATTATCAGCCTGTCTTATTTCCCCACCCTCCTCCTTTAATTGCAGACTCGCTGAAGGTACTTTTAGTATTCCAGCTAGTGCAGTGCCTTGTACAAAGTAAGTGCTTGGTAAAATACTTGTAAAAGTCTGGATTGGGAAGAATAGATGTAAAAAAGTGATAATAATTTTAATTTAATGTAAGAGCTGTAATATCTGCTAAAGGGGAGTGGGTGAGGTCAAGGAAGAGTTTTAAGCGGAAGTGATGTTTGAACCAAGTCTGTTTTGGGTTGAGTAGATGTTTCCCACCTGGACACAGCTGGTAGGTGACACAACAGTCATTACAAAGAGGCACATGCTCCTCCTATTTCAAACATCTTATTCTGTATATAACATGATACGGTGACATTTTAAGAATCCCATCATCAAAGATCTATTAATGATGATGATTGTTTAAAAACATTTTTGTGAGGTTAGCAACTCTTGGATAGTAATTTAGGGAAATCTCAAACTTTGCTCTTTAGTTGCGACTGATATTTTGAAGAACTCATTATTACTTGTGTATCTATTTTAGGATGGCTTTAGATGACAAGCTCTACCAGAGAGACTTAGAAGTTGCACTAGCTTTATCAGTGAAGGAACTTCCAACAGTCACCACTAATGTGCAGAAGTCTCAAGATAAAAGTAACTTTATTTTCTGTATATTTAGCTTTAAAACCTTCTTAATGCTTTTGTAAGTATTTCTTTGGGTGGGCCTTCACAGAGGAAAGAGTAAAACGTGAATACTTTGTACTATAAATAGACCCATTTGCAGAGGATACAACTGGATTTAGTTCTTAATTCAGCTGCCTAAATCTCACACAAACAGATATACGTCTCTGCTTCATACCCAGAGTAAGCTTGAGGGCGTGGACTGTGAGCCTCATTGTTCACATCGCCTGTTGTTGTACAGTGAACATTTAATTTCTTCATCAGATGGATTGATCTGTACAGTCCTAACAGTGCATCTCCTTTTTTTCCAGATCAGTTGAACATGCCCTAATTATGGTAATTTTTATTTCTTACAAAGGTCAAAGGTATTAATTTGGTTAGGAAGCTCAGTAGACTTAGAAGAATGGCTTCTGGATTTCTCTGTTGATTTTCTCGTTTGATTTTTCTGGCAACTATGCAGCAGATGATATATTAATATTCTAGAGGGGCAGAAATCATTATTCCTGAAAAAGATACTCTACTGCTAAAATGCTTTTTGGCTTAAAGTTTTTATGTGGGGGGATATTTTAGCTTATTATCTTATTCAGGGGTATACATGGGCTTTTTTTCTTTTTTTTTCTTTGTTTTCTAAATGAGTACTCCTCCTTATTTAATTATTTGAGACAGGGTCTCGCTCTGTCACCCAGGCAGGAATACAGTTTCTTTTTCTTTTTTTTTTTTTTTTTTGAGATGGAGTCTCGCTCTGTCGCCCAGGCTGGAGTGCAGTGGCGCGATCTCGGCTCACTGCAAGCTCCGCCGCCTCCCGGGTTAACGCCATTCTCCTGCCTCAGCTTCCCTAGAAGTTGGGACTACAGGCACCTGTCACCACGCTGGGCTAATTTTTTTTTTTGTTTGTATTTTCAGTAGAGATGGGGTTTCACCATGTTCGCCAGCATGGTCTCGATCTCCTGACCTCGTGATCTGCCCGCCTCGGCCTCCCAAAATGCAGGGATTACAGGCATGAGCCACCACGCCCGGCCAGAATACAGTTTCTTGATCATGGCTTAATACAGTCTTGACCTCCTGGGCTCAAGCAATCCTCCTGCCTCAGCCTCCTGAGTAGCTGGGACTACAGGCATGTGCCGCCATGCCTGGGTAATTTTTTATTTTATCAAGAGGGGTCTCACTTTGTTGCCCATGCTGGCCTCAAACTCCCAGCCTCAAGCAATCCTCCTGCCTCAGCCTCCCAAAGTGCTGGGATTATAGGCAAGAGCCATCTTACCTGGCCGCCTCCTCTTTAAAAAGAAATGAAAGTGACAGAAGCTACATTTCTTTGAATATACTTTTTTCTTGTAAATTTGACTTTGCAACCATGTAAATATTTCCCACAATCATAAAGCAAAAATAAAATTTTAAATTCCTAAAAGAAGAAGAAGAAAAAAAAAGAAACGAAAGTTTGATTAGGAAGACTTTTAGTAACCAAGAATCAAAGAAACAGCAAAAGAGAATTGTCATAAATTACATTTAAAATGGAGGCACTGAAATTCATCTGTCTCTTTTAAGACATTGTAGGATGTATAAGGGGACTTCCTTAGAAGTATTAATATTATACGACTTCTTATTAAATAATGTGCCTTATAGCACTGGAATTTAATAGTACCACTATTAAGTCTTAAAGTCCTCTTAGAATGCTTTGGATCATCTTAAGCTTATTATAACGATTGAAGAGTTCTTATGTTACTAAAAACATGGATTTGCCTACACAGAATTGATAGTTAAAATTTATTGACCATTTCCTGTGCATGTCACAATAATAAGCAATTCCCATGTGAGATCCACGTTTGGTCTTCTGTAATACCACTGGGCAAGACACTATTTTTATCTCCATGTTATAGATGAGGAAATTAAGTCTTAGGATAAGCAACTTGGCCATGGTCATATACCCATACCCAGTTTACATGGTACAGCCTGAATTTAAACATAAGTATGTTAAATTTCAGAGCCCAGACTTCTAACCATATGTTACCCTCTCTGAATAAAATTATTGTGCTAGTTTGAGTTTGGGATCATTTATCTGTATCTAAATGCTATTACATTTTAGTACTAATTTTCCTATTTCTAGACATTATTTGATTAAGATGTATCTGAATTTTCTTTCTTATTCTTTATATTTAGGCATTGAAAAACATGGCAGTAGTAAAATAGAAACAATGAATAAGTCTCCTCATATCTCTAATTGCAGTGTAGCGAGTGATTATTTAGGTAAGTTTTTTATATTAATTTTTTTCATCAACAATGCTGTTTTTCTGACTTTTGTTTAAATTGCTGAAATTGTGGCTAGAAGCAAATTCTTTAAATTTGTCAAGACTCTCTTGATGTCATGGCCTTTATTTCTTTGTGATTTAGTCTCATTCTGTCTTACTGCAGACACACATTCTTCCCTGAAGGCTCATAACTACCCACGGCTTCTAGGTGGAGCAACTGACCTTTGAAGAAAGGGGCTGCATATTCCCAATTCTAGTTTGAAAATTTGGGGGGAAAGATGATCTCTGTTTGGGTCTTGGATTTATTCCCAAAACTAGAGGTGTTCCCAGGGCCCTGATGTACCATGGTTGACCCAGATTGGGCTAGTAAATAGAAGAAGGGGAGGGATGAACCTGGGCAAATAAAAACAGTAGCTGTGATACAGTCTGCTCTGCAGTTCTGGAAATAAATATCAGCTGTCACAGAAAGTTTTCCATTGATTTTTACACCTCTCCTGAAGATTTGGATAAGATCACTGTGGAAGATGACGGTGGTGGTGTTCAAAGGAAAAGAAAAGCAGCATCTAAAGCTGCAGTACAGCAGAGGAAGATTCTTCTGGAAGGCAGTGATGGTGATAGTGCTAATGACACTGAACCAGACTTTGCACCTGGTAGGTTTTATCCTACTTCGAAATTAATTCTATGGGAATTTAGTCAAAAAAGTTCTTGGAAGCCATTAATTGTGCAAAGCACTGTGTTAAACCTTTGGGGTGTGCAAACTTCAGGGACACACAGAACAGTTCAATTCAGTGATAGCATTTGGGGGAAAAGCTTTTTCTACAAGTTAACCTTTAAGCTATGCCTTGAAAAATGAGTAGAGTTTCAACAAACTAAAGGTGTGAAGTAGCATTTCTGACTGATAGAAAGGCATTACCCGTGGAATAGACAAATGCTCTATTTGTCTCTAAGTGAGGCTTGCTGGGATGAACATGGAAGAGGCTCTAGAGGGAGGCCGGTACTAATCATGGAGGGTCTCAGACCCACTTGAAGAAGTGTAGGCTTTTTTTTCCTGTAGGTAGTAGAAATCCATGAATTATTCTGAGGCAGAAGTGATATGAAATCTGTATTGTGATGGTTTTTAGACTCATTTAGAAATTGGGCAAATGGAAAGTGTAGTGACCTTGACAGAACATTATAACATATTATTTAAAAATTTATATTCATAAGTTGATAAATTTAGGCCAAATCAAGATACCATATTTTAGATTTTGATATACTATCAACAAATAACAGATTTGCTCATCATCACCTATTCTACTAATATTTGAATGCTTTTTATGTGCATGATAGTCTAGATACTAGGGATACAACAGTGAACAAAACAAACAGCTCCTGTCCTTGTGGAAAAAACGAAATACATGAAAAAAGACTGTTTTGCATTTATTTTACTTTGGGAGAACCTGGGAGACAGGAAAATGCAAAGACACTTTTTGAGCGCCAATGTGATGCTCAAAGGAGATACTCATTTGAGCATTTTGGATTTCTGGAATTGGAATGCCCAACTGGTTATAATGCAAATGTTCCAAAATCAAAAAAAAATCTGAACCCTGAAACACGTCTGGTCCCAAGCACTTCAGATAAGGGATACTCAGCCTATACTATATGATCTAGCAATCCACTTCTGAGTATATATCCAAAACGATTGGAAACAAGATCTCAGAGAGATATTTGCATACCCGTGTTCATAGCAGCATTATTCATAATAGCCAAGAAGTAGAAGCAGCCCCAAAGTGACATTTCAGTTTTTCCCCTGCATTTGCTTGCCCTGGATGAGAATAGAAAGGACCATGTGTGACCTTCATTAGGGAAAGAAAAGAGAAAATTGCAGAGAAGATAAGTCTTTTCTCTGACAAAATCCATAACTGAAGTGTTTGGGCCTTCCAGATTTTCCTCTATGGGGTACGAATGACTTGGAATTTTGTGAACTCCAACTCCCCATCTCTAATTTTATTTAAATTGCTTTCTCAGTTGGCTGAGGAAGATTAGTTGGACCCCATTTCTGAACAAGCTTGTTAAACAGAAATGTAGCCAGCTCCTACTGATTATCCTCTTAAGCCAAGACGAGAATCCTTAAGACTTCTACTGAACACAAGCAGGATCAGAGCTATTGGATATACAGAAAGTTTTGTTCTAGATTATATATTCTGAAAGTTTGGAGAAACTTCCTTCATTACTTGCCCTCTTTGAACTGAGAGCCTCTTGGGATTACTTGAATTTGCAGGCTGAATTTCCAGCAGCCTTCATGTGATCTGCTGGCCTTTTTTGGGCTAATTCTATATAGCACAGTAGCCATTATGTGAATTTCTGAGTTGATTATTTTAAAATTTTGTGTGGGAACAATGATAGAGTAAGGAGATTGCAATTTGAAGATCATAATTACATTGTTTTTTGTTTTTGTTTTGTTTTGTTTTTTGAGACGGAGTCTCATTCTGTCGCCCAGGCAGGAGTGTAGTGGCACGATCTCGGCTGACTGCAGCCTCCACCTCCCAGGTTCAAGCAATTCTCATGTCTCAGCCTCCCAAGTAGCTGGGATTACAGGCGTGCGCCACCATGCCTGACTAATTTTTGTATTTTTAGGAGAGATGGGGTTTCACCATGTTGGCCAGGGTGGTCTCGAACTCCCGACCTCATGTGATCCACCTGCTTTGGCCTACCAAAGTGTTGGGATTACAGGGGTGAACCACTGTACCCAGCCCATAAATGACATTGTTGATTTAGGTAAAGGTCATCAATGGAAGGTTGATAATGATCTTTGCAATGATGAATTCAGGCTGGCATCACCTGAACCACCTAAGAGAGGGACAACCACACATTATATGATTTCTGATGTGATGTAATATGAAGTACAGAGAATATACCTATGAAGTATATGCTTGCCCTCCCCCTTCCCCCCCAAAAAAAGTGAGCCTGAATCCAATCAAGCCTTGAGAGCAGAATTCCAGTTCACATAAAATGCAAGAATATGGCTGGGCACGGTGACTCACACCTGTAATCCTAGCACTTTGGGAGGCTGAGGTGGGCGGATCAGTTGAGGTCAGGAGTTCGAGACCAGCCTGGCCAACATGGTGAAACTTCTTCTCTACTAAAATACAAAAATTAGCTGGGCGTGGTGTTGTGAACCGGTAATCCCAGCTACTTGGGAGGCTGAGGCAGGAGTATTGCTTGAACCTGGGAGGCAGAGGTTGCAGTGAGTCAGGATTGTGCCACTGCACTCCAGCCTGGGCGACAGAGTGAGGCTCCATCTCCAAAAAAAAAAAAAAAAAAAAAAAAAAAAAAAAAAGCAAGATTAAGTTAAATGACACCATGAGCTAGAAAACAGACAAATCCAGAATTTTGGACATTCTACAGGACAATTGACTCAACTGCTTCAGCAAGTCAGACACAAGGGAGGACAGGGAGAAGATACTGCTCTATATTAAAAGAGATTAATATAGACTGAATAGAAGATGATACCAAGAAACTAGCGTTGGTATTGCTAGATGTAATAATGGCATTGTTGTGTAACAAAATGCTCATGTTTTTTAGAGATACATTCTGAAGTATGTAGGAATGTAATGATGTGATGCCTTGGTTTTATTTTAATATATTACAAAAAGGGAAGAGAAGAGAAGAAGAAAAGCGAGATAGATGAAACAAATGGAGCAAAATGTTGATAATTGTTGAATCTGGGTCGTGGTTTATTACTGTCTATTGTGGTATAAGTTTGAAAATTTTATGTGATTTTTATTTTACATAAAATATTTCATATAGATAGGTAGATATTAGTATGTGGGGATAATAGTGGTTATCTCTGAGTGGCGAGATTACATAGTATATTTTCTTTAATAAATTTTTATATGGACTATATTTTCTACAATAAGCATATACTGTTTATTTTTCATTTTATTTGTACATTTTTTGATTTAAGCATTTTCTGCAATAAGCATGTTCATATTAAAAATGTAAAAAAAGTTTCATATGAATATAGGACTAACCCTATTTACAATTAGTTTTCAGAGTTTATCTACAAGGCATGGTTTTCTGATCCTAACCCCCTCAGAAAATAGAAAGATCATTGCTTAACTGTCAGGTTAGGACATGCTTTTTCCCAGAGCAGCTGTAGCACTTTCATCACTGGCTTATATTTTCCCATGAAGTGCAGAAAAGCATTTTTGAGAAATAAAGGTTTGTCCCAAATGAAATCAGCTCTAGGATTAGCTGCTAAGATTGTTGTGTATGGTTATCTCAATTCTCATTTGGTCTCTTCCAGAGTGTTGAAGTTTATGTGGTTAAGGGAAAGCTCACCGTTACCATAAATGTCACTGTTTTGAAAGACTAGCTATTGTCAAAGCCTACCATTCTTTTCGAAAGTTACTGAGGTAAAATGGTAAAATCTGAAGTAAAGATTACTGGTGGGAAATTTATAGTGATGGTGGTAATAGCAAACAATGATATTTTGCTCGGTATATGCCAGATGTTATTCTAAATGCATTATATATGTTAACTCATTTAATCCACGCAACAACCCTTTGATGGAGGTTTATGGTTATCCCCATTTTCTAGGTGAGGAAACTGAGGCTCAGTGAAGTTAGTGACCTGTCCAAGGATTCAAACCCAGGCACTCACAATGTCAACCACTGCAGTGTTCTGCTACTGGAAACAGTGCAGCACAAAGGTGCATAAGAATCTGCTGCCAAAGCTGTGGATAAAGTTAAGGCAACAGAATCCTCACTTTTTAGAGCAAAGATGAACTATGTAATCTTCTGTTTTAGGTGAAGATTCTGAGGATGATTCTGATTTTTGTGAGAGTGAGGATAATGATGAAGACTTCTCTATGAGAAAAAGTAAAGTTAAAGAAATTAAAAAGAAAGAAGTGAAGGTAAAATCCCCAGTAGAAAAGAAAGAGAAGAAATCTAAATCCAAATGTAATGCTTTGGGTAAGCTTGGTCCAAAACACTTAATTTTATAAAGGAAATGTGTGTGGTTTGTTTGCTGTATTTTTCTTATTTTTGCCTTTGTTCTCTTTAATATTTTCCTAATGTCCATTTCTCGTTAAAATATGTAAAAGGAAGGTAGGGGTGGGGAAGGGAGAAAAGCAGACAAGAATGCTGACTCCACTGCCTATGCTAGCCCTTGGTGTCTATGACCTTGCTTTGTACTAATGGCTGCCCTCTGTGGTAGCTGTTGTCACCTGCATTCTACAGTGAAAAACTGAGTGTCAGAGAGGTTAAATAATTTGTTGGAAATCTTACATCTACTAGATGAAGGGCTAGAATTTGAACCCATGTTTGTCCATTCAGAGTCTAAGCTGTATCTTGGACCATATTTTCTCCAGGCAGAAGTTTGCATGATTCTAATTTTTTGCTTTTGGGCTTTACTTAGTCTGATTTGAAAGGTCTTTTGCCACATGTTTAGGGCTTTTTTTTTTCCCCCAAAACAAATTCCATTAGAAACTACTTTTATGATAAAACGTTTAAAATTTATGATGACTCGAACATGGAATACCTGTTTCTTGTGGAAAAGAAGTTAGGATATTTTTGAGTTCACAGTATATGATAGGTTATTGCAAAAATATAACTGTTATTAACTGAATTTGTTTTATTTCTTGATAGTCATTTTTATGTCTTGGTTGACTTAATATATATGCTATTGATATTAAAAGTTCCATTATTTAGTCTTTCCATTTATTCATAGGAACTGCTGTCCCCTTAAATAGCCTGTTGCTGAGTACTTACTGAGAATTAAATGAGAACTAAGTGCTGATTGAGTTAGATGCTTCTGTCTCCTGAATTTTGAATTAATGAGATTTTTTAGTTAGTGTTTTTTTTTAATTGATGACTTCATCTGGGTTCCAGAAATTAGATTTTAAATACAAGGGCTTTTAGAGCTAAAACAGTATATTAGTTTCCTATTACTGTTACAACAAATTACCATAAATGTAGTGTCTGTCTTAAAACAACACATACTTGTTATTTTACAGTTCTGAGTATCAGAAGTCCAAAGCGGTTCTCACTGGGCTAAAATCAAGCGGTCAGCAGAACTGTGCTCCTTTGTGGAGGCTCTAGGAGACAATCCACATTCTTGCCTTTTCTAGCTCCTTGAGGGTGCATTTCTTGGCTTGTGGCCCCTTCCACCTTCAGAGAGCTATGGCAGGGACTTTCTCACATCGTGTCACTCGACTCTGACTTTCTTCCTCCTCACATTCACTTATAAGGACCCATGTGATTACATTGGGCCCCTCCAGATAATTCAGTGTGATTTCCCCATCTAAGATTCTGAACTTCATTACATCTGCGAAGTCTGTTTGCCACGTAAGGTAACATATTCACATGTTCTGGCGATGAGGATGTAGACATCTGAGCAGCCAGTATTCTGCCTACCACAAGCTATAATGGGAAAAAGTTATTAGCACCATGAATATATTTTGTATTTTCTTTACATGTTTATGCTTCTTCAATAAGGCACACTAATAACTAAAAATAAAATTTCAGTTCCCAAGTTGGAATTTACCATTTAAAATCTTTTCTCTATCCCTTAGAGCAAATTGCTTCACAACTGAGATTAATATATACTATTAGAAATGAAATTTAACCATTAAGTGATAGGATTAGGAATTAGGAAAAATGGATTATATTTTTAGTCCTACTAGTAATGTATTGCGTAAACTTTGAGAATTGTGTCTAGCACACGTTACAATTTTCCCTTGATAGAAAAAATGTTGAGAACTGTGCTGTCCAATATGGTAACCTCTAGCCATGTGTGGTTATATTACATTTGAATTAATTAAATTAAGTAAAATTTAAAAATCAGTTCCTCAGTTTTGCAAGTCACAGTTCAAGTGCACAGTAACTATATATGGCTAGCGGCTACCGTATTGGACAGCGCAAAACATAGAACATTTCTATAATCACAGAAAGTTCCATCAGACAGTGCTGATCTAGAGGATGCAGATGTTAACAGTAGGAAGAGTATATGGTGAAAATGTTCGTATTTATATGCCTTTAAATACCTCTAGGTATCTCAAAACAAGCACTATCTGAAAGTGAACTTATATGTCACCTCTCCTCCCTCCCCACCACCAAAAAAAATAAATAAATAAGAACCAAAGCATACTTCCAGTCTTGTGTTCATTCTCTAGCTAAATGGCACCATCAAACAGTGTGCCCATGACAGGAACTTGCAAGTCATGGATTCTTTCTTCATCTCCATTGCTGCCTCCCACTTATTTTTGCCAAAACATATCTAATGTGCTGTTTTCCTTCTATTCTCCACCTTAGTAGGCCCCCATTTCCTCTTACCTCATTACCATAACCTTCTAAGTGGCCTATTTCTCCTACACTACCACCAGAAAGATGTTTTTAAAATACAAATCACTCCTGAGAAAAATGTATGCATGATTGTGACTAGCTAGACTTTTACATGGTCTGCAAAGCTCTTCGTAAGTGATCTACACGCTGTTTCCGTCTCTCACCTTTCCTGCCCTTGAGATTTCTGCTCCAGCCATAGACTGAACCAGTCAGCACTGCTGGTCCCGGAACTTGGTGCATCCTCCATCTTTGCACACCATACTCCCTCTGCCTGGAAAGCTTCCTTCAATTCACCTTTACTCTTCAATCTTGATTTGGTTCAGACCATCCTCACTCACCTCCCTCTAACTTCAAAACACATACCCCCAGACTATAGTTTCCTTTCCTACTTGGCATACCTCTAGAGTCTGCCATGTCCCTTACCACACCACATTTTACACATCTTTACTTTCCTGTTCTTCCCACTAGAGTCTAGTGACTAGACCTTAAAGTCCTTGGGAGCAGGAGCCATGAATGATACTGTTTCTAATCCTAGAGCCTGACACATAATCTCACTGACACATGCTCATGAGACACTATTGTGTAATGGTTGGTTACCAGGATGGGATTTTGGAGGAAAATCTGGTTTCTAAGCTTAGATGCTTACTAGCCGTCAGACTACAGGCAGATTGCTTAACGTCTCTGTTTCCTTCTCTGAGAGTGGGGATAGTAATGTCTGTATTGGAGTTGCTGTAAAGAGTTAAAGGTAATGTGTGTGATACGCCGGCCACACTACCTGGCATATTAACGCTCATAAAAGATGGCTATTCTTAGGCTCTCAATAAATGTTTGTTGATTAATAAGTTTATTTTTTATATGATTATGTAACTTTACAATTTTTACACATACATGCTAGACTTACTTTTTCTTCCTGCATGACAAACTTTTTTACGTATATTTTTAAAATAAGTGACTTCGATGGACTCTGCTCCAGCTGCTGTCAAATCGGAATCTCAGTCCTCGCCAAAAAAGGTTTCTCTTTCTTCAGATGCCACTAGGAAACCATTACAAATACACAGTCCTTCAGCTGAAAGCAAGAGACCTAAATGGGTCCCACCAGGTATGGCATTTTTATCATCAAGGGTAGGAGCTTGGAAAATTATTACTGGTAAATTTTTTTCCTAGTTACAAATGCCATGTGTGAGCATTTCCCCATATTATTACATAATCTTCAAAACCAAAGTCTCTGGTTGCTGCATATATTTATCATTTGGCCATTCCTTATGATTAGACATCCAGGTTTATGATTTTTTCAGTGCTATAAATAAGATTGCAGTAAGCACAGAGGTCCTTATTTTAGAAATCTCTGAGCATATTACTGATTATTTTCCTAGGATAAAATTTCTAGTAGGAGAATTACCGTGCTAAATGGTGTAAACATTTGAGATTCCTGATGTATGTATTTCTGGCAGCACATCTTTTGCTCAGGACCTGCTGACCTCCACAGTCTGACTGAAGCCTTGGGATCTATACGTAGCAATTCTAGCATTTAACAAATGCCCTAGCAAACTCAACCTCTTGCTTTTAAAAATCAAATTTCACTTCTCTTTGTTTTCTTTTGCTCCACAGCCAAGTCTCATGGATCCTTCAAGAATTCTTTGACCGTCACCATTCTTGACATTACTAAAACCCTATTCCAGGCCCAAATTGTTGCTGCCTTCCTAACCAGTCCTGTCTTTACTTTCTCTCATCCACCTACATGAACCCTCTACTTCAGTGAAATTGAAACACTTTTTGTCTCTCAAACATGTTGTATGTGTTCCTCTCTCTGGGCCTCTCTTTATCCTCCTCTGCCTGGTATGTCTTTCCTCATGTGTCCCCTCTCTTTGCCTGAGCCTTTCCAATTCTACTCCTGTTTTTCTTTTTGAGTGGCCTCTCTTAATTGGTCCACAGTGCTCACTTCCCTGCTGACTACTGTTCATAGATTTAGGCCTGAGCTGTGAGGCTGCGTGATTACTTAACTTACAGAGTCTTCATTTCATCATATGAAATACTGGGAACAAATATAATCTTTAAAGTCCATTCTGATGTACAACTTCTAAGATTTTTAATGAAGACTTGAAAACTTTTTGGAGAAGGAAAGGAGGGAAGATTAATTACGGAAATAATGATGTCATATCATTCAAAGAGTAATACTTAGTATATTTCTAAAAATAATTAGAGCTTCCCCAATGAAGGAGATTTAAAAGAAATGATATGACTATAGAAATTTAAAAGTAGCATAATCAGAAAGATACAAGGAAACAGTAGAATGATGGATAAAGAGTTAATGTTTTAAAGCATAAAGTGCTTATAAAATCAGCATGTGACAGTCAGGCAAGTGATGTAAATGAGTGAATCGGGCCCATGCTGTAGACTTGTGTGAGTAGCAATGTTGTTGGACTCAGGAGCGGGTACCCTTTTGAAGGAAGCAGCTGCTGCTCAGCTCCATCTTATTGTTTCCATGCAAGATTATGGGCCTGGTATTTCTAGATTTGATTGTTGTTTTCAAGAGAAGCCAGAAATCCAGATTTTAATATGAAATCTGCTAATTTTTGTAAGTTGCCTTTTTTTTTTTTTTTTTTTTTAGCACCATGTGAACCAAAACAATATATCTGAGAGCTAGATTTGGCTCTCAGATTGCCAGTGTGTTACCTATCTTATACAACTGGAGAAGACCACCAAGATCCCAAAAGCAAAATTAGCCAGGGGCATAAATATACCAGTGTCCTCAAGAACTATTAATAGAACTAGAAAATATGAAGAGTTTCAGTCTCACTGGTGATTAAGGAAATGTAAATTAAAATAAAATACTATTTTATACCTCGCAAACTAGAAAATAAAGCAGCATAGTCTGAGTTATAGGGTAGCAGGTATAATGATTTATTTTAAATTTATGGCGAGCAACTACATCATCATCAACTGTGAACATTAATGTGGATAATTTTGAAATAGATGGAAATAATTGCTACATTAGGGTAATAATATAAATGAAACTAGTATAAATAAAAACAATATTTACTATTTTTAAAGGTATTTAATAATTGAAAAATAGACTCTTCAAGGACTACTTGTAAAAATCGCAGGACCTTAAAAATGCATTTGCTTTTTCTATTACTTTAGAAATTATAATTGTATGCATTTTTTTATGCCTTTATAACTAGTGTTATTTGTTCCCAGCCTTCCTTTTTCAGCTTTCATGGTGAGGTTTTAGAGTCATTACCTTGACTTCTGGGACATTTGGAAATAGGGAATACTGCATTATTTCTGCTCTTTAGAACATTCTATTCTTTTGATCTAGTTTATTGCTTGATAGACCCTGGAAAGCGGAATAATGCTTAACTACCTTTTTTTTGCTGCTTGTTTTATAAATTAATCTTTGTTAAGAGATTTCTGACATCATCAGCATCACATCATATGTTTCCTTTCAGCGGCATCTGGAGGTAGCAGAAATAGCAGCAGCCCACTGGCGGTAGTGTCTGTGAAGTCTCCAAATCAGAGTCTCCGCCTTGGCTTGTCCAGATTAGCACGAGTTAAACCTTTGCATCCAAATGCCACTAGCAGCTGAGTGTGGTACCAGAGGAATGTTTGGTTGAGAGAATCACAGCTTTACAAGGGTGTTTATATTTGATTTGTGTTTATAGTCGAGGCAGGTATTGTAATATAAAGGAATCTATTACCATGTCCTGTAAATGACCTCTAGGCATTTTATGATTATGTTCTCTGTAAAACTCTTCAAGACTTCAATGAGAAGTTTGTTCATAAGAATTCTCTTCTCATGCCTTTCCTTGTGAAGAGTGCATTCTGTTTTTCTATCAGTTCGACATAGAGGAAGTCCACATCCCATGCTGTTCTTTTCTAGTTACGTGATATGCCTTTCTAGCTTTGTCTAGTTTATAGCACCTTGACTTTAACTGTTCAGTTTCGTCTGGCAGAGGGAAGCATTCTCATTTCTCTCCGAAGACATTTCTGAAATCTTACAAGCTGCTTAAGCTACATTATCGGTTTTATTGCAAAGATGTTTTGTATTTTAGCCAAATCTTTTTATAGTACAAACTTGGAATTATTTTACACACTAAAATGGTTGCAGTTTTATGGCATGTGTCTCCTGGTTAGATGGTTATTCTCTAGAAAATAGAACTTAAAGACATTTTATGAAATCTTAATTGTCAAAACCTTTAATGGAAATATTTTGAAATGCTCTTTTTCTTGATACCACTCATCCACCTGTTCCTGATTGTCCACATTTCATGATAAAATGAGAGCTCTGCAGAGAATGTTAGCCTTTTTGTTGTAAATATAATATTCAAGTAGTCACTTTTTGTTAAGTTCTTTAGAAGTTGTCAAGTACTTAGTCATCCCTGTTGTGATATTAGATAATACTGCTTTTCAGGAAGCTTAGATCTGAATTTACTTTGAAAAACAATTGTAATGAATAGTTTATATTTACACTGAGAATTTCAACTAGCTTCTGATCAATTTTTAATAAAAAATTTTCAAATCATGTTAACTGTTAAAAAATGTATAATACTTAACTCAGTTTTCCTTGGTTTATGGAAATGTCTGTGTTAATGTGAAAATAATTAATTTAGAATTGTGATTAAAGTGAGCATTTGTCTATTGCTGTTGTACACTTTTTGTATCTAATGTATATTTTTATAGTGTCATATACCAGCCCCCTAACCTGCCCCACTTGTCCCCTTTTTAAAAACATATTTTTCAGTTACATAGCATTGAGGTTCTCTACTTGGTGTAGATCAACAATAAACATAAGAGCCTACTCTATATTGGGTACTGATATAATTGGTCATCTGGCACCAGCTTAACAACCTGTTTTTGCCATGTTCTTTATAGTTTATCGGGGGGGGGGGGGCGGTTGAAAATTACCTCAAAGTATGTTAAAACCAGCCTGGCTGAAAGCACTGATACCTTTATGTTGCCAAACCCAGTGTACAATTTTCTCATCTAACTTACATACCCTATTCATTATACTCTGATGAAAACATTTGATTTCCTTGGCTCATGTGACACATTTCTTTGTCATTTTCTTCCCATCTCCATGCCTACTCTTCATTATTTTGCAGCTTTCTAATCTGTTGTGTCATCTATACCTACTTGTCTTACCAGTTTCATGTTGTATGCAAACTCCAGTGGTCACTTATGTGACAGTGACTGCCAAGTCAGGATCTTTACCCTACACCTTGCTCTTGACACAAAACCTGTGGATGGTCCACTGACAATTTGATGTAGCAGATCCGTTATTAAATTCAAGTTCTCCTTCTACCCCTGACATCTTCTCTCCTGTGTTTTCTGTTGGTAAGTGAGTGGCGCCACCATCACTGCAGGTTCCAAAGGTGTAATCCGGGGACTGAGTCTTCTCTCGACTTTCACATCCAGTCACCAAGTCTTACTCCATTTCCTAAATTTCTCAAAACTCCTCTTCCATGTGCTCTCCCTTACTCTGAAACATCATCACTCACTATTTCTAACAGGCATCCTTGCCTTGATTCTTCACCTGCTCGGGCTTACCTCCCGCTGTTACTGCCACAGAGGGTTTTCTAAAATACAGTCAGCATGAACACACCTCTGCAGCCCGCACACAGCAGCCTTACCCTGGTCGAGTTCATAGGCTACTTCATGTCTGGCTGGCCCCTTCCTGCTGCTTCAATCTTGTCTCTGCCCACGTGCACCTTTGACCCCTGCCCCCCAAACTGGGTGCTGGTGCAATGGTACCAAGCTTTCCCATGGCTCTGTCCTTCAGACTAGGACTTGCTTCCTTTACGTAGACAACTGCTACCTGCCCTTGAAGACTCAAGTTCAACCCAGCTCTTTCAGAAAGCTTCATTTGAATGTCTTTTCTGCCTGGACCAGACTGTGTGCTCCTCCAGGTCAACCTACCGTCATTCAATTACAAACTTCCCTTACTTTTCATGCTTTCCTACAATCTGGTGCAGAGTAAGCACTCAAAAAGTGTTCAGCTGATAAATGGATTTTGCCCAGAACTTTTGCTATGTACTTTTTTTCTTTCTTTTTTGTTTTTTTTTTTGAGAGGGAGTCTCGCTCTGTCGCCAGGCTGGAGTGCAGTGGCGCAATCTTGGCTCACTGCAACCTCAGCCTCCCGGGTTCAAGCGATTCTCCTGCCTCAGCCTCCCAAGTAGCTGGGACTACAGGCGCGCACCACCACACCCCGCTACTTTTTGTATTTTTAGTAGAGACGGGGTTTCGCAATGTTGACCAGGATGGTCTTGATCTCTTGACCTCGTGATCCACCCGCCTCGGCCTCTCAAAGTGCTGGGATTATAGAAAAAATGTCTAAATAGAGACGGGGTGGGGGAGAGGGGGGGGTCTCACTACGTTGAGCAGTTTGGTCTCAAACCCCAGACCTCACGTGGTCTGCCTGGGCCTCCCAAAGTGCTGGGATTGCAGGTGTAAAACCACTGCGCCCTGCCAGAACTTTTGTGATGTAATTCTGATAACCACATGCTGTGCTTGAAGAAGGGGAGAGGAGGGAGAATTTCACGTGTCTGGTCTGGGCAACCACCTTTAAGCTCTCTATGCTGAGATTTTGTTCAATTCTTGCCCTATGCTTTAAAGAACTGGGGCAAGAGAATGCGAGTGGGAGGACGAGAAGTATGTTCTTGAGGCTGCTACTCTGCAAGGTGGTTTGGGACCATAGCCTGAGTAGGCCCTTTCAGCTCCGGAGTCACAAAAAGGGCGGAAGCCGTTTCTATAGCGACGGGAGGAGGGCGTGGCCGTCCCTTGCACTCGGCCGGGCTCTCCCAGCCTCCCGCAGCGGCGGGCGGTCGGCGCCATCCTCATGCAGCTCCTCCCGCCGCCTACCCGCACCGGAACAAAGTAAGGGCCGCGGAGGCTGGTACTTCGCGTGCAGTCCGGCGCGAGTACGAGCCAGCTAGGGCCGACTGCGCTCTTTTAGGCCACGAAGCTTCTGGTCGACGGGGTCGTGGGGGAGAATGAAAAGCGTGCGGAATGCAAGAGTAGACTGGGGAGTGTGGGTCAGAGAAAGAGAGAGAGAGGCGGGGGGTGGTGCACAGACAAGGAAAATGCAGTTGTAGGTTTTGCGACGACTGCATCCCCGGAATCCAACATCAGTATACTTTTCTGTTAAGATGCTGTTGCATCGCCGACTCCAGCTGAGTGCAGGACAGGGAGCGAGGGGTTCTGAGGAACTCATTAGACCTACCTTGGAACTGTGCTCCCAGCCCTCACTGGGACGCGAGACTTTCTTCCTCCCTTTCTTTCTCTTCTTTGCTGCATGTCCTCTTGTCAGTCGTAAGTGGGTCCACGACCACGCGCCTCGCGTTGGTGAGGCTCTGGCAGGTATTACTCATATTCCCACCCAGCCCATATGCCTGGGCACCTTTGTGCTCAACCACAGCCCAGCCCCTGACACAAAAGCACGCTAAGGTGTATGTAGATCACACACCCAGAGCTGCCACTCCGAGGAAATTCCCAATATTAGCAAATCTTTCCTTAAAAAAGTGATGAACAGGCCGGGCGCGGTGGCTCAAGCCTGTAATCCCAGCACTTTGGGAGGCCGAGACGGGCGGATCACGAGGTCAGGAGATCGAGACCATCCTGGCTAACACGGTGAAACCCCGTCTCTACTAAAAAAATACAAAAAACTAGCCGGGCGAGGTGGTGGGCGCCGGTAGTCCCAGCTACTCGGGAGGCTGAGGCAGGAGAATGGCGTGAGCCCGGGAGGCGGAGCTTGCAGTGAGCTGAGATCCATCCGGCCACTGCACTCCAGCCTGGGCGACAGAGCGAGACTCCGTCTCAAGAAAAAAAAAAAAAAAAAAAAAGTGATGAACGATGCACAGTTTGAGGGATTTTAAAGGCTATTCTGTGACATTTGCCGCATTGGAAATGTCCAGCAGTCCCTCAGAGTTTAGGAAAATTGTGACCCCTCTGACATGTCTTAAGCAACCGACAGCATCATCAATATTAATTCAGGCTTCACTGTCCAGGCTTAAGTGGAGACTTGGCAAAAGCAGGAGGCCGTTTAGTGGAAAAGTTCAAACGGTGGAAACAGCACATGGAAATGTCCTTTGTCCTGCTTGAGCGATTTAATCACCTACATGTGGTCGGTATGGAAAACCTAGGAGTTCTAAGACATTCTTCGGACATGAGCTCTACCTGATTGGTTCCGTTGCTTACATCTGTTCTTTCTCTTGTTTGTTTTGGTCCTTATGGAGAAAGCAGAGGTAAACCGGAAGGGACTCTCTAGCAGTCTGTCAGCCACTCTCCCCGTGACTTTGCCCTCTCCAACTCCACATATTGTTGGCTAGAATGCCTAGTTCTCAAGCGTGTGGAGGACCCAGTTCTGGGAGTTAGTGGTTTCAGCTGGCTCTGAGCCCATCGTGAGTGTGCTGTGATGGCTCCCAAAAGAGCAAATGCTGGTGGAGGCTGCATTAATAGAAAGGCAATGAGCACATCAAAGGACATGGTCTTGCTGCCTGACTTAGCAACAAGTAGAACATAATCCGGACTCTAGAAACTGTAGCTACTTTGAGATCATAAAAAACTAGAAAATAGGAACAACCACAAGGCAGGTGCTCTCTGTCAGGCCTGGATGTGCCATCATGTGAAGACAGGTTTGAAAAATCTTCACAGAATGCCCGGAGATGAGGAGGTGCAGGGGAGAGAAAGCTTTTCTCTACTCAGCTTTTGAACATTCAAGAACTCTTGGGTAGAAAAGAGACAGATTTGTTCCTTAGTACTCTGCAGAGGATACCAAGGATCAGTGGAGGAAATTTTGCTCAATACAGTTTATTCTTCCAAGAAATACCAAGCACCAACCATCTGTAAATTAACAGTCGAGTGTGAAATGGGTTGCCTAGAAAAACAGTGCACTCGGTCATAGAAATATTCCAGTATAGACAGAGTGATTGTCAGGAATACCATAGAAAGAAGATTCTTTCCCTGTGTGGGAAAATGGATGAAATGGTCTCCAAAACCTCTTCTAGCTCTTTAGAGTCTGGGAGTCCGTGAACCCTCAAAAGTTTCAGGGATATATGCAGAGAGTCCAAGGAATTCTCTTTGGCAGAAATGAGTGTGACTTAAAATACAGTCAGATCAAAGAAAAAGACCTAGTGTTCAATAAATCAGTAGAATGAAAATAGTAAACAATAATCTATTGTATATTTCAAAACAGCTAGTAGTGAATAATTTGAAGCCCTGACTTGATTATATATTATATAAATATAAATATATACATCTATTATGTATCAATTAAAAAATGAATGTAACTTAAGTTCATTAAAAACATTATCACCTGTTCACAGAATGCAAACGGAATCCCTGCAAACCCTACACTGCCACACTTTCTGCCCCAAAGACAGCCCCCAGGACGTAAAGATCAAGCAACTGGCAATTGCAGTAGAAATACTAAAATCGTAACAGGTAAATCTCAAAAGACTTGTTTCCTTTCTGGATATTGAAGTACTCTACACATAGATAATGTATGTGTATTACTATAAAATACTATGCAGTGCAGTAAGGCTGGCACCTCTGTGGATCTGTCTTGCCCTTGAGACTTTGAACTCCTTGAAAACAAGGATTCTGTTTTATTTATGTCTGAATCCTCCATGCTTGGCACAGTAGCTGGCACGCAGTTGATGCTCTGGAATTTTTTGATGAATTAATCTATTTTAGATTTCTCTTCCTTCAGCAAATTTGTACCAAGTTTTCAATAGACAAGTCACTGTCCTTACCCCAAAAGGAATTTTTAAAAAATGCAGGCTCACCATCTGTGTCCCCGAAAGATTAACAATCAATATGAGACAAAAAATATATACACCTAAGATAATTAAGTTATGCGAAAGCTCTTGACCAAGTAAAAAAAATGAACTTCTAGGCAAATGCACCACTGAACACTCAAGGAAAGAGAGGAAGGGGAAGGGGAACTCTCATCCGCATGTAAGATGGAAATGAGGATGGCCAAACTTTTGGTTTCAGTTCTCAAAGGAACATTCACTCTAGTTCTGAGCTGAGTTTATTGGTTATCTTCAATCCTTCGTGTAACAAGATACAAACGAAATATAAAAAGCATTTTAATTCTTTTCCACATAGTTCACCACATATTTTGAGGATAAAAAGGTAGCATTTGCAAAGGTTTGAGCAAGGGTTAAGTTGTACTGTTGGAAGCCAGAGTTCATGCATAAAATAAGAAAGGCACAAATTAGTCTTTAATAATCACAGAATTATCTAAGGGATGGCAAAGTTGGAATAAGTCACAACAGATTTTTTTTTTTTTTAATCTGTCAGTATTTTTGTAGAATTAAAGAAATTTAGACCCTAAAGGGACTTTAGAAGTCATCTGGTCCAGTCTCATCATTTTGCAGGTGAGGAAACTGAGCACAGAGAGGACAAACGGCTCATTCAAAATCATGGCAGTGTGTGTAAGGTGGCATTGAGACAAGACTCCACGATTCCTCAGCATTTCCTTCAGTGTTTGCTCCTTCTCTACCTCCAGAGCTGTCAGAGCTGAACAGAGGAAAGGGCTCCAGTTGTTTGGAAGATTTCACATTTACCTTTTTTTTTTTTAAGATGGAGTTTTGCTCTGTTGCCCAGGCTGGAGTGCAGTGGCGCAATCTCGGCTCACTGCAACCTCTGCCTCCTGGGTTCAAGAGATTCTCCTGCCTCAGCCTCCCGAGTAGCTGGGATTATAGGCATGAGCCACCGCGCACAGCTAACTTCTTTTGTATTTTTAGTAGAGACGGAGTTTCACCGTGTTGGCCAGGCTGGTCTCGAATTCCTGACCTCAGATGATCCACCTGCCACGGCCTCCCAAAGTGCTGGGATTACAGGCATGAGCCACCATGCCTATCCCACATGTACTTTCATAGTCACCTACATCTCTGTGAAGTAAAGGAAGGCAACACTCGATGCAGAGTCTTGGCAGGAAAAATTGTTGTATTCGTTTTTGCCCAAAGTTGAGATTTTACAAATTCTATGTCCAGTTGGTGGGCAAAATTTCACCTGTTCTGTCTCCCAGGTCTTTCCCAAGTTCATACTTCTATCCTCACTGTCATTGCCTTGGTTGAGACTCTCATTCCCTCTTACCTAGACACCCAAAATGCCTTCCTAGTTCCTCCAAATCGTGCTTCATGATATTGCCAGAGAGATGGTACCAGAATACACATCTGATCTTCAGCCCAGGCTTAGCATAGCCACGTAGGTTCCAAGACTCCAACTTGGACTATGTGACCCTTTACAACCTCATCTACCTCCCTCCACTAGCAATGTCCAAGGACAGTGCTCAAAATTTCTGGAAAAGACAATGTTCTTTCGCATTTATGTTATTTGTGTGTCCTCCTCCATCTGCCCTTGACACTCCCGCCTGCCCTGCTCATTCTTCAGAGATGGTTCTACCTGCTCAAGCGTGAAGGCTTCCTCAGCTCCCCCAGCCGACTTAGTCAACACCTGCAAGCATGCTCTGGGAGCTGGTTGCACAAGCCTGTATTAATACATTGATCACATGCATTGTCATGATCTACTTTCTTCTGTGTACCTCCTTTCCTGGATAAGGAGTTCTCTTTGAGGGCAGAGACCATGTCTGGTTTATCAGTGAAATTGTCTCAGCAAATGTTTATAGAAAGAAAGGAGAGAAGGAAGAAGTGAAACTATGATCATAAGCAGAGAAGTTACTGGTAATTTTTGTTTGCTTTTGTGCAGAATTTTTTCATATTGTATGTATGTGTGTGTATATTATAGTTAATGTTCCCACTTACCTCCCCCAGCCCTACTTCTTAGAGGTCACTATTATAGTTCACTTCTTCCAGATCTTTCAATACGCCTGTATAAAGACATGCAAGCATTTTGGTTTTTGTTAAATAAATATAGGATTATATTACACACATGTTCTACTGTTTTTGCTCAATACATTATGGGCACATATAAAGATCTACCTTATTTTTTAAATGACTGCATTATATTTCATAAAACATATGTGTGCCATGATTTTTTAACTTCCCCTTATGGACAAGTTCTGATTTTTTAATAGTTATGCCACAATACCTGGTAGCATGACTTTGTGTTAATCCTCTGAATACTTTCAGAGTTGTGGTGCCATCATCATTTATGTGGCGTCTGCAAGAGCCTGCCAGGGGAGTGATTTGCAGAAGCTGTGATAACATTTGCTTTGGTTCCTGTTCTGCCCCTGTTTCCTGTATTCTCTATTCCCTTGGCTCTTGGCTAAGGTTAGAAGCTGAAAAGGGACTTGCAGAGGACACAGAGTGAGCAGTTTCAGCAGGTGCTCTGCTAATGTAACAGGGAATGTGAGTGTCCTGAGACCCCTCTAAGACTCACCTTCCACTTATAGAAATTATTGCTTACACTAGATTCCATGAACGTGTGCAAGGTTTTTTTCTGTTTTGCAGTAAGTTAATTATTAACAGAACTGTGCTCTGAATGAAAAAGATGCAAACATGGCCAAATGAGAGTTAGAGGAAGTGTTTCTACCAATTGTCCCCCTTTTCTTTTTCTATAGGCATTAAACTGTCTAAGTAGCCCACGAATATGCCCATCTTGTAGGGGGATATTGTGTTTGTGGCAGAAGCATGAGGTTTACTTTCCAGTGAAGTAGGGGAAATGGTTTTTTCCGGCTTGGTTGTCTAAACTGCTAATCACCGGATTATCTCTTCCTGCTTCCCTGGCTTCTGTCTCTTGCTCTGACCTCCTGACCTCACGTGACCATCAGAAGGAAGCAAGGGAGAAAGAGGGACCCTGCTCCTGCTTTTAAGCCTGTTGCCTTCTCTTCTTCAAACCTGCCTGCTTTCTTCTGTCCCTGAGTGTGTGGGCCATTACTTAGATTTGACTCCTCCTGCCAATTTATTTTTTACTTTCCCTCTTGCAGGACTCAAATGGATGCTAAAAAGCCAAGGAAATGCGATTTGACTCCCTTCCTGGTTTTGAAAGCAAGAAAGAAACAAAAGCTCACCTCTGCGAAGGTAAAGATCCTTGAATTTTCACTGGGGAAGAGAGGTATCATCGTGAGGACCTAGGGACTCAGGGCCCAGTGCTGATGGGTGTGCCCCAAGCACCTCTGGGAACAGTGCAAAGGGAAAGGTGTGGAGGATCACGCTGATTGGCAGGCCCAAATCTGGGTGGGTGTGGAGGGAAAATCAGCAGACAGGCAAGGCCTTCATCTAACAGGTGAGCTGTATTCGAGAAGACCCTAGGTGAGTGCATACATGGTATCTTTCATTCTGCTCTATATATGTGGGATCCTACTGGAAGTGTCCTGGAATAGTTCAAGAACACTTCCAGAAAAGATCTGCTTTTTTTTTTTTTTTTTTTTTTTCCCTTTGAGATGGAGTTTCCCTCTTGTTGCCCAAGCTGGAGTGAAATGGTACGATCTCGGCTCACTGCAACCTCCGCCTCCTGGGTTCAAGCGATTCTCCTGCCTCAGCCTCCCAAGTAGCTGGGATTACAAGCATGCACCACCACGCCTGGCTACTTTTTGTATTTTTAGTAGAGACAGGGTTTCTTCATGTTGGTCAGGCTGGTCTCAAACTCCCGACCTCAGGTGATCCACCTGCCTCGGCCTCCCAAAGTGCTGGGATTACAGGCGTGAGCCACCATGCCCGGCCAAGATCTGCTTTTTTTCTAATACAGACATGGTGTCTTTCCTTTCACTCTGCCTCGAAAACTAGTAAAATGCCACTGCACTGAAGTTAAAATTGTGATGGGATGACTTTGTGATAACCATCTATGGGATCAACTTCTAAATCAGGTGTATTTTAAAAATCTAATACCACTCAGTTTGCATTTCTTAGTGTGTTCAAAAGATCATATTATTTGGGGTCTTTGTCCTGAAAGTTTGCAGCAAACTTCAGCCCAAAGCATTCAGGTTTGTTCTGAATCCTGCCTGCATCACTGATTGGGAGAACTGGAGTTCAGCAGCCTAACCCAAGGCCTAGCAAAAATGGTCCTCCTGTAAATCACATACACTTCCTTAAAATTAGGACTTTAGGTTTCCTCTTCCAAGCGCTGTTCCTGATTTAACTCTAGTGTTGTCCGCCTTGGGATTATAACTCATACAAATGGGCCCTAACGCAGAGTCCTTTGCTCCACCCCGCTACCCGTGCCATTACCACATATAACAAAACACGTTTATTTTGCAATTTATAGGTGCAATTTTTAATACCTAAAACAAATTTATTTTGATAAAATAAAAATTACTGTAAAATATTTGAAATAATAAATCTCCAGCAAAACATGGTAATATAATAAAGATGGCATTCTTTTCAAATGTTAAAATATGATGCAAACAGAACAATCTTGGTTATGATTTTATTTTAGCAAAATCATCATGAGGTTTGCAACTTGCACATTTATTTATTTATTTATTTGTTTGTTTGTTTGTTTATTTAGAGACAGAGCCTCGCTCTGTTGCCCAGGCTGGAGTGCAGTGGCATGACCTCGGCTCACTGCAAGCTCCGCCTCCCAGGTTCACGCCATTCTCCTGCCTCAGCCTCCTGAGTAGCTGGGACTACAGGCGCCCGCCACCACGCCCGGCTAATTTTTTGTATTTTTATTAGAGATGGGGTTTCACCATGTTAGCCAGGATGGTCTCGATCTCCTGACCTCGTGATCCCCCCGCCTCGGCCTCCCAAAGTGCTGGGATTACAGGCGTGAGCCACCACACCCCGCCGCAACGTGCACGTTTTTAAGCTGCTCGAGCGCACATTTATTGAGTGCTGAGGTGACTCACACGTGCCTTAGCAGCAAGTGCTATTTTATCCCCAATTTTACAGAGGGGAAAATTGATATACAAGCAAGGCCAATTAGCCCATGGTCATAATGCCAGTGAGTGGAGGACAGAATTCAAACCCATATTCTTTTTAAATTGTTATTTTAAAAATTTTTGAAAGTAGAGACAGGGTCTCGCTGTGTTACCCAGGCTGGTCTCAAATTCCTGGGCTCAAGCCATCCTCCCACTTCAGCCTCCCGAACTGCTGGGATTACAGGTGTGAGTCGCCACACCCGACCAAATCCATATTCTTAACCACTGTCTTCCACGCCTCTCTGTTGCATGATAGCTCTGTTAAATGTTGTCCTGTAAAGTTCCTTACACATTTCAATGACTTTTAAAGAAAGCAAACTCTGTTGCAGTTACAATGACAGGAATTGTCAAAAATAAAGTAAGTCTGGGGCGTGATGATTCACACCTGTAATCTTAGCACGTGGGAGGCTGAGGTAGGAGGATCACTTGAGCCTGGGAGTTTGAGACCAGCCTGGGTAACATAGCAAGACCCCGTCTCTACAAGTAATAATAATGATGATAATAAATTAGCTGGGTGTGGTAGTGCATGCCTGTAGTCCCAGCTGCTTGGGAGCCTGAGGTAGTAGGATCGCTTGAGCCCAGGAGGTTGAGGCTGCAGTGAGCCGTGCTTGCACCAGCCACTGCATCGGCCTGGGCAACAGAAGAAAACCCTGTCTCAAAATAAATAAAATAAGGGCCAGGCGCGGTGGCTCACGCCTGTAATCCCAGCACTTTGGGAGGCCGAGACAGGCGGATCACGAGGTCAGGAGATCGAGACCATTCTGGCTAACACGGTGAAACCCCGTCTCTACTAAAAATACAAAAACATTAGCCAGGCGTGGTGGCGGCGCCTGTGGTCCCAGCTACTCGGGAGGCTGAGGCAGGAGAATGGCGTGAACCCGGGAGGCGGAGCTTGCAGTGAGCCAAGATCGCGCCACTGCACTCCAGCCTGGGCGACTGAGGGAGATTCCGTCTCAAAATAAATAAATAAATAAATAGGATAAAAAAATAAAAACGTCACATTCAAAATCGATTTGATTATGTTGTATTTTACAATAATTACTGGCAAATTCACAATGTCATTTAAAAATACTCTTGAAACTTAAAACTACTGTCTTTGTATTGCTAGTTGTTCTGATGGGGCTTAAATAAATGTCTTTTCAACATCTATTGGTTTTCCTCAACGGACTTCTCATCCGGTTGAATTTAATAGGTTTGAGGAAGGAAATGCAAACAATTCAGTAACTGGCTTCTGCACGGGAAGTCTTGGGTTTCAGTGGACAGTTATGATACTAATTGGAGAAAGAAAATGAATTGTATGAATTATAATCCCTTCATCTAAGAAAAAACACTGAAGAAGAGAGAGCTGTGGATCTCACGATGCCTACTGCCCCAAGCAGGTGTTGAGAGGGCAACTTAAATATTTAAATAAATTAATCATAATTTATGTTTTTCACAACATTTAAAATTATAGATTATAAGTATAATATTTATAATAATCAAGTATTCACATATTTTAATATGGGTCCTGGTAACATTTCAGCCAAGGAAAATTTCAAAATGTGATTTCACCTGACTTTAAGACAACAGTGTGGCGCTCTCTCTCTAGTAATCTGGAGTTCTTTTCAGAATGCCCTATTCATTGGACTAACACGGGGTAGAACCTTGATGCCAGTGGAGGGCCCCTATCCTTTCTGCTCAGCTGGCAAGGATCAAAGAACTCTCAGGAAAATGCTCCGTGTTGTATTTCTCGTAACTGCCGGCAGGGGGAAAAGAGGCCCTTTGGTCCTCAGTCATCTCACCCAGTAGGCTGGAGGACATCCGGCTTTTCTGCATCTCAGCGTTGCCTCAGCTGGTTTCTGGGACTCAAGGAGCTAGCTGAGCTCCAGGATCACAGGTTAGGCTATACCAGGAAGAGAACCTGGGAGAGAGTCCTAGGGATGGAAGCTGGTAATTTAGGATATTACATTACGATCTCCTCGACAACCACAAGATGCTACAAAGCACATCCAGAATCATACTGAAGACACATTTCTAGTTTCAGCACCAAAAGCACAGGTGCTTTTTCTCTGTTAATTTCTTAGAGCCTTTCAATCATTCCCTTGCTGAATATCACCTCCTGAGAGAGGCTTTCCTTCCCCTCCCTTTCTAATGACAAATCTGTTTGCTTACTCGTTTGTTGTCTCTCCTGCCCTCCAGAACTGTGCCGTCCGATATGGTGGCCCTTGGCCCATGGCCCCTGGCATGTGTCCTACTGGGGGTGTGCTGTGAGTGTCAGATATGCACCAGATTCCAAACACTTGGTGTGAAAACAATAAATGTCAAATGATGTATTAGTAATTTTTGTAGTTGGGTTTATATTTTGTCATACTGTATCGTATTTTATTTATATCATATTGATATAAATTTACATTTTATCGTATGCCCTTTAATGCGTCAATAAAGTTGTAAAATAATTTTATATTGTTTATATGTTAAAATAGTATTTTGAATATAATGTGTTAAATACAACACATTATTAAAATTAATTTCATCTGTTTCTTTTTATCTCTTTAATGTGGCTACCAGAAAATTTAAAACGATACTCATGACTCACATGATGTTTCTATTGGATAGTGCTGGTCTAGAATGGACACTGCACAATGGCAAAGGTTTATTGGACTGGCTCAGTGCCAGCTCCCTAGAACTTAGGTCAGTGCCTCTCACAGACTAGCACTTGATGTGTCCTTGTGGAATAAAAACTAGGAGTGTGTTTATTCATTTGTTTCCTCTACAAATATTTACTGTCGACTCGTTTCAGACATTGTTCTAGGGGCTAGGGATGCAGTGGAGAACAAAACAGGCCACAAAACTCTCATAAAGCTTAAAATTGGGCTTCTTTGTAGGAAGATCAGATGTTTTGATTAAATGCTGAGAATGGTAATGACTCATCTTCATTTTCCCTGGCAGTTAAAGAGTTGGAACTGAATCGACCAGTGGTTCTTAGCCTTGGTTGTATATTGGGAACACCCGGGGAAGTTTTAAACACTACTGAAATCAGAATCTTTAGGGGTCATGGACATTTTTTAAAAAGTTCTTTTCTATCGTGTGGGGACAGGTGTCCATTTCATCACCAGCTGTGAGACCTCAGTTAGGTCATTAAGTCTCTGACGTTTTGCTGTTTGTGAACCTGGAATAATTGTTCCTATATCCCCTGATTGCAGTGGTATTAAACGAGGTAAGAGAACGTGAGCTCTCCGGCTGGCAAATGTTGGAAGCCCAATAAATACTGGTTGCTTTTATCTTCCGTCTCTCCATTTAACAGAAAGGGGCTTCCTGTCAGAGACGGGCTTATCAATGAGTGTCACACAGTGGAAGAGGATATCCGAGGGTCATTCACTGTCTCGTTTCCATGTCTCATCAGCACTTCCTATACCAAAAGCAGGAACAAAACCAAACCCTGATCTGACCATTTGGTGTTGGGCAAAGGAATGGAAATCAGTCCAAGCGGAAGAGCGAGCAAGCAGCAGAGATGTTAATTGCTAGTTCTGTCTGGGTTTGCAGGGTGGCACAGTATTATTTATGGTAATGCATTCACCTCTTAAATACAAATGGAAGACCTGAACTAGAAGAACTTGTAATGATCATTGCAAGTTAACATTAAAACGTTTAAAATGTAACCATAAGCAGCCAATCTAGAATCAGTGGCTCAATGAAGATAGGCATTTACTTCTATATAATATCTACATTTGGAATGGATTTGGGGCCCTGAAGGAGAGTTTTACATACTTTTCCCCATTCTTTCCTAGGGCCCCACTCTTTCTGAGATCTACATGGTAAGTACCAGTTCCTTTGTTCTGCGTGTTCATTGGTGCTTTAATTTCTAATAAAAGAAAGGAGAACAAAGATTTGAAATTACCTCTGGTTTCTGTCAAAGGAATGTGAAGTGAGCAGGAATTGGCGGATGGGGGACATGTCTCTGAGTACAAGAATTAATCAGAGCAATAGATAGTTTTATTGAAAGCTTCTTCAGGCCATGACAAATAGAGTATCAGTTTGACGTTGAAGGTGGGGATAAGGAGATGTTGGGAATGCAATCCCTGCCCTCCCGGTGTGTGTTATAGCAGTGTTTATTTGCTTCTTTCAACAATGTTGAGGGGGTCATCACCTCCATTTTACGGAGGAGGAAACTGTGATCCACAGAGATTTATATAGCAAGGCACCTGAAGTCATTCTGGGAATAAAAGCTGAAATCAGGATTCAGATTTCATTCTGTAATTCATGAATGCTTTTCAAGAAACACCTTTTATTATTAATTGTTGAGTATATATAAAATAATATTAAAGAAATATGTGTAAAGTATAAAGAATGATACTACAATACAATGATCACCCTTGTGTGTACCCAACACAAGGTTTTAAGAAAGCAGTCCCAGTCCCAGGCCCGATGTGGTGGCTCACGCCTGTAATCCCAGCACTTTGGGAGGCCAAGGCAGGTGGATCATGAGGTCAGGAGATGGAGACCATCCTGGCTAACACGGTGAAACCCTGTCTCTAGTAAAAATACAAAAAATTAGCCGTGTGTGGTGGCACGTGCCTTTAGTCCCAGCTACTCGGGAGGCTGAGGCAGGAGAATGTCGTGAACCCGGGAGGCGGAGGTTGCAGTGAACCGAGATTGCACCACCGCACTTGGCCTGGGCGACAGAGCGAGACTCCATCTAAAAACAAAACAAAAAAAAAAAGAAAGCAGAAAGCAGTCCCATGTGTGTCCCTCCCCATTGCATCTTGTCCTGTTCATTGTTCCCTCTGAGATAACTACTCTCTTGAGTTTTGCATCTATTATTCCACTAATTTTCTTTATCTGTTTCTAAACCTTCTAAACTATGTATTGGCTCATTTTGCGTGTTTTTTTTAAACATACACGGAATCATACTATTGAGTGTTCTTCTGCAACTTGCTTTTTATGCTCAGTGCTAAGCCAGCGTACACTGGTATAACATTTGGCTGGCTTTCACGGGATTGATTAGGCCTCTTCTGATTGATCATTACCTGTGCCCCGAGTCTTCAAATACTATGAATATCACCTTTGTTCTAGGAACACTGGTTATCAATTAATTTAACTGCCATGTTTTGTTATACAGGAACACCACATTTTTTTAAATCAGTTTTATAATTAACGGACATTTTGTTTTTTCTTGTGTGTTTGCTATTTATTTATTTTTTATTGGAATTTTTTTCTTTTTTTTTAGACACAGTCTTGCTTCGTCACCCAGGCTGGAGTGCAGTGGCGCGATCTCGGCTCACTGCAGCCTCCGCCTCCAGGGTTCAAGTGATTCTTGTGCCTCAGTCTCCCCAGTAGCTGGGATTACAGGTGCATGCCACCATGCCCAACTAATTTTTATATTTTTAGTAGAAACGGGGTTTCACCAGGTTGACCAGGCTGGTCTCTCAAACTCCTGACCTCAAGTGACCCACCAGCCTCGGCATCCCAAAGTGCTGGGAATATAGGCGTGAGCCACTGTGCCCAGCCATGTTTGCTATTGAAAATGATGCTGCTATGAGCACTCTTGTGCATGTTTCTCAGTGCGTCTGTACAGGCATTTCTAAGGTGTCTTCCCAGGAGGGGAACTGCTGGGTTACAGGATATGTGAATGAGTAACTTTACCAGATAATGACAAACTGATTTCCAAAACATTGGTGCAAATGTACCTTGTCACCATCTGTGTGCACACATTTCAGTCATTCCACATCCTTTTTATTACCTGATATGTGTGACTTTTTAGTTTGCCAATTTACTAGCAATAATTTTTTTTTTTTTTTTTTTTGAGACGGAGTCTCGCTCTGTCTCCCAGGCTGGAGTGCAGTGGCATGATCTTGGCTCACTGCAACCTCCACCTCCCGGGTTCAAGCAATTTTCCTGCCTTAGCCTCTTGAGTAGCTGGGACTACAGTTGCATGCCGCTACACCTGGCTCATTTTTTTGTATTTTAGTAGAGATGGGGTTTCATTATGTTGGCCAGGATGGTCTTGATCTCCTGACCTTGTGATCCACCCGCCCTGACCTCCCAAAGTGCTAGGATTACAGGCATGAGCCACCATGCCCAGCCAATTTATTGTATTTTAATGTGCATTTTGATGATGATTGTTAATGAGATTGAACCTCTTTTATGTATTTATTGACCATTTGTGTTTCCTCTTCTTTGAAATCCTTGGTCATGCCTTTATTGTTTAAATATTTTTCTTTTGTGCTGTTTGTCCTTTTTTATTGATTTGTAGAATATTTTACATATTCTATCTACTAATCCTTTTTCAGTTGTATGTGCTGCAAACACCTTCTCCTAGTTGTTGGCTTATCTGTTTTTTATTTACTTGGTTTTTAAAGAGCAGTTTTAGGTTCCCAGAAAAATTGAGCAGAGAAGTACACTTTCCATATACCCCATTCCTCTTTACAGTTTCTCCTGTTATTAACATTTTACATTCACGTATAGTTGGCACAATTGATGAACCAAGATTCATACATTATTATTAGCTGATACCCATAGTTTACATTAGAGTTCCTCCTTTGTGTTGTACATTGTAGGAGTTTGACAAAGGCATAATGTCATTTATTTACTATTCTAGGATGATACAGGATAGTTTCACTGACCTAAAAATACCCCACTGTCCATCTAGTCATCCCTTCCCCCCACAACAAAACCCCTGGCAACCACTCTTTTCACTGTTGCCTTAGTTTTGCCTTTTCTAGAATATTGTATCGTTGGAATAATGCAGTGTGTTGCCTTTTCAGACTGGCTTTTTTTCATTTAGCAATAATGTCCTCCATGTCTTTTCGTGGCTTGATAGCTTATTTCCCTTTATCAGTGAGTAATACTGCACTGTACGGGTGTAACTATCAGTGAGTAATACCGCACTGTACGGGTGTAACTATCAGTGAGTAATACCGCACTGTACGGGTGTAACTATCAGTGAGTAATACCGCACTGTACGGGTGTAACTATCAGTGAGTAATACTGCACTGTACGGGTGTACCAGTTTGTTTATCCATTCACTGACTGAAGGACAATTTGGTTGCTTCCAATTTTTTAGCAGTTATAAATAAGTCTGCTATAAGCATTCATGTGCAGGTTTTTATGTGGACACACATTTTTTAGTTCATTTGGGTGAACCAAGGAGCATGATTGCTGGATTGTATGTTAAGGCTACATTTAGCTTCATAAGAAACTGCTACACTGCCTTCCAAACAAGCTGTACCATTCTGCCTTCTCACCAACAATGAATAAGAATCCTTGTTATGCCACCTCCTTGCCAGCATTTGGTGTGTCAAAGTGTGGTTTTGGACATTCTAGTAGGTGTGTAGTGGCATCTCATTGTTTTAATTTGCAATTGCCTAACAACATAATATTGAGCCTCTTTTCATATGCATATTTGACATCGATATATCTTATTTGGAGAGCTGGTGTTTATTCAGATATTTTGCTAATTTTTAATTGGATTGCTTTCTTATTGTTGAATTTTAAGAGTTCTTTGTATACTTAGGCACAATCCCTTCTCAGATATGTGTTTTGCACATATTTTCTACCAGTCCGTGGTTTCTCTTTTCGTTTTCTTAACAAAGTCTTTTGCAAAGAAGTTTTAATTTTAATGAAGCCCAGTGTACCCATTTTTTTTTCCGTCATGATCATGCTTTTTTATTGTGGCTTAAAAGTCATTACTGAACTGAAGGTCACCTAGATTTTCTTCTATGTCATCTTCTAGAAGTTTTATAGTTTCGTGATTTCTTTTTAGGTCTATGAGCCATTTTGAGTTAATCTTTGTGGAAGGTATAAGGTCTGTGTCTCGATTAATTTTTTTTACATGGATGTCCAATTGTGCCAGCACTGTTTTTGTTTGTTTGTTTGTTTGTTTGTGATAGGTCTTGCTATTTTCCCAGGCAGGTCTCAAACTCATGACCTCAAGTGATCCTCTGGCCTCAGCCTCCTTGAGTAATTGGGACTACAGGTGTGCGCCACCATGCTGGGCTTAGTACTATTTGTGGAAGAGATGCCTTTCTCCATTGAATTGATTTTGCTCCTTTGTCAATGATCAGTTGACTATGTTTGGGTGGGTCTATTTATGGGGCCTCTATTTGTTCCATTGAACTATTTGTCTTTTCTTTCTTCAGTGCCACACTGACTTGATTGCTGTAGCTTTATTAGTAAGTCTTGAGGTTGGGCCATCCATCCTCTAACTTTAGTGTTCTTCAGTTTTGTGTTGGCTATTCTAGGTCTTTTCTTTTTCCATATGAATTTTAGAATCAGTTTGTTGATGTCCATAAAATAACTTGCTGGGATTCTGATTGGGATTGTGTTGAATCTACAGATTAAGTTGGGAAGAACTAATATCTTAATGATATTTAGTGTTCCTATCATGAACATGGAAAATATCTCAATTTATATAGATCCTCTTTGATTTCTTCAGTCAGAGTTTTGCAGTTTTTCTCAGATGGATCTCATACATATTTTATCATACTTATAGTTAAGTATTTCAATTTCTTGGGAGTGTTAATGTAAATGGTATTGCACTTTTAATTTTAAATTCCAATGGTTCATTTCTGGTATATAAGAGAGCAACTGACTTTTGTATATTAATGTCTTCTATCCTGCAGCTTTTATATAATCTTGGGTTTTCTGTTTACTTTCTTTATGTTGTTTTTAGATAAACAGAAGTAATTAATTAAAGGCAGGTAAACTTATGGTATGCACTTTTTGTCTTAATAAATCATTCCCTACCCTGGGTTATACAGGTATTGCCTTCTACAAGTTTCATAATTTTCCTTTCATCAGTTCTGAAAAATTATTCTAGCCATTTTGTCATTATCTCTTTCGTATTCTTTCTCTTCTTCTGAAACTCTAAATGTATGTTAAACCTTGTTTCATCCTCTGTGTCTATAATCTCTGACCAGATTTTTTATCTTTTTGTCTCTTTGTGCTGTTTGCTGCTTAATTTCTTCAAACCTGTCTTTTCCAGTTCATTCATGCTCTCTTTGGCTGTGTATAATATGTTATTAAGCCCATTCATTTGGTTTTTAATTTCAACTGTTATCGTTTTTAGTTTTGAAAGTTCTAATTTGTTCATTTTTAAATCTGTTGTGTTATTTGCATGGAGTCTTACCCTTTACTCACATTTTTAGGCTCTTTAGTTTCTTTAAGCAAGTTATGCATAATTTATAAGTTGTACTGGATAATTCCAATATTTGGATATTATATTTGGAAATACAAGTATTTGGAAATATTGGGGGGGATCTGATTCTGGTGTTTATAGTTTTTGCGAATTCTCACCCACAGCACCGTGTTGTCTTGCACCTTTTAACTTTTTACTAGTCGTGTTTTGTGGAAAAGGCAGCTGAACCTGAGAGAGTATGAATGGTTTGCCAAGGCCACACAGCCAGCAAGCGGCAGAGGAGGAATGCCAGTCAAAATCTGTCCGACCCTGAAGTCTGTGTCCTTTTCTCTATTCCTGTGAGGCCTAATGACCCTTGACGGATGAACTTTTGTGAATCATCCCATATGTGATTACTGAGAACCAAGCATTGTTTTTGGTGCTGGGATACAAAAATAAACAATGCACATCTCCTTCTTTCAGAGTATGCACAATCTAATGGGAGCATAAACCACAAATGCGCTGGGCGCAGTGGCTCACGCCTATAATCCCAGCACTTTGGGAGGCCGAGGTGGGTGGATCCTGAGGTCAAGAGATCGAGACCATCCTGGCCAACATGGTGAAACCCCATCTCTACTAAAAATACAAAAATTAGCTGAGCGTGGTGGGTGCACCCTGTAGTCCCAGCTACTCAAGAGACTGAGGCAGGAGAATCACTTGAACCCATGAGGCGGAGGTTGCAGTAAGCCGAGATCGCGCCATTGCACTCCAGCCTGGCGACAGAGCGAGATTCCCTCTCAAAATGATAATAATAATCATGATAATAATAATGACAAATAAAAATAAAAAATAAAACACACAATGGCCAAGTGACACTGAGGCATGGGAGTGCTCTGATGCAGGTAGAAGCAGTTCTCTGGGAGCCTACACAAAGTTTTCTTAAGCCATTGGCTGATGCCCAGTGTACCATCTCATGCTTCACTGACATGCCAGTCACTTTGGTACTGTCGCATGGCATGAGTTACAGGGTTCTTTATTCATATTTTCGTCTAAATGAATCATTCCCCCTGGAGTTATGCAAGGAGGCTGCTTGTGGACTGGAGGGAGGGCATTTCAGGCAGAAGAAATAACATATACAAAAGCATGCAAAGGCATGCTATCTAAATCGATAGAAGTAGAGCCTTAGAAATTATCTGTTCAAACCGTCCTATATGATGCATAAATCCACTTTATATTATAGGGAATTTAGTGTCTAATTTATAAAATAAATGCTTGCTTTCTGAATGTCTCCACTGTCAACTGAATTCAGGCACTATCAGAATAAAAGCATGATCTTATTGTTAATTAGAGACCTTTGGCGGGGAAGTACTTTATAATCCCTTGTCACGCGGTTTCCTGGCAGAACACAAAGAGGTCAGAGGAGATCACTGGGTGGCAGCATGAGACAGTAAAACGACGCTAGAGGGCTTACGTTCTAGACGAGCTTGCTGCTGTTAATTGTGTTATCTTGGACAAGTCACTTGGATAACCTTTGCCTCTCTTTCTCCATTTGTAAATTGAGGGCATTATACTACACATGCCCTAAGGTCACATTCAGCAACATGATTTACCAAGGTGCATTTAACAGAAGTGCAGAAAACAAAGTATCTCCCCAAGGCCCTGCACTGAATGCATCAGAAATTGACTCCAGCTGTCTCGACCTCCAAGCTCTTGCCCTTCCTCAAGGATGGCAGGGCCTCCTCTTTCCACCTCTGGCAGGGACAGAGCTGGTGGGTAGGACCCCAGGGAGGCTACTACATGAGTGAGAAGAAAATCTGGTCCTCCCAAGAGGCCGGCCACATTCATCCCCCTAATGAGTCTCAGGGGTGCAGCTGTAGCTGTCGGTGTGATCTGGAGGTGGCTCCTCCCTATCTAGGCATCCTGGGCTTCCTTATGCACAGCAAAGGGGCTTTAAGGGCAAACTCTAAGCTTCAAATGGCAACAGGAGAGATGCTGTGATTTGTTCGAGGTCTATAGCAGCCAGGGTAGCTGAATCCCTTAGTTGGGGACCCTTAGGAGCCCAGCCACCTCCCTCCCTCCCTCCTTCCCTCCCAGTTCTTTGTGATGCTCTGCTGAGCCTGATTGTCTTAACTAGTTGCATTCTGCAGAAAATCCCCAGAGTTTCTCTCTCTCTCCTGCCCGCCCCCTGCTTCCCGGCGTGAATGCATTTATTTTTAACTCCGTAGTTCTGGCCTCTGGGAAGGGATGACAGAGCCTGTAAAGGAGAAGCTGTGAGCTGATATCACAGAAGTTGAGCTTCATTTGCCCATCAAACCGCCAGGCACTTGGGGATTTTTTTTTTTTAATGGGAAAGAGGAAGAGACAAGGAGGAGTCAGCTGAGAAAATAGGAAAATCGCCTGTGAAGTATGACTGAGATGGGATGATGTGATGGAGGTGTGACTTTCTGAAAAGGCTGGGTGGCCTGAGGCTTGCAGAGAGTCCAGTCGCTATCTTCCCTGAACTGTCCAGATGAGGAGATCCAGCATTCGGTCCAAGGTAATAAGATGAGCCAGTGCCTCTGGAGTTCTGCTGTAATTAGCTCTAAATAGAGACCAGTCCTATTATCCTTTGGGTCTTGGCGTGAAAGGGCAGGACATATACTCCCCTGCCGTCCTTGGGTAAACGGAGCTTTATAGCCAAGGTGAGAGAGGCTGTGCTTGCTGGTGGTCAGGGCCTGACGTGATGACAAGGCAGAATAGAGGGGAAGGCAGAGCACCCAGGGACAAGACACTGAAGTGGGACATGGGACTGGAAATTCCACCCTTCAGGGGACCTCTTTCATCCACTCTGACACGGAGATTACACGGTCAGGTCAGTGCAATTTGTAATGGGAACAGGCTTCTGCCAGACAGGTTCTTCTTTCCTACCATGAACCATCTCTCGTCTCCTTTGAGTAGCAATGCATTTATTTGGAACAAAGCACTTCCTTTTCCAGGTATTCTCTTGGAAATTGCGGTTGCCTTTGAGAGGGGGCATGAGCGGAGAAGATTCTCTGGTGTGAATTCGCTAATTAGAGACTTTTCTTCCAAAAGAAGGGCGGGGGAGCAGGGCAGCATGGTTTCCTGGTGGGAACAGAAGCCACTAGGAGCAAGGAATGAGGCTAGAACAGGGCAAGGGTGGACTGGCCACCAGGAGGGGGAAGGACTGAATTCAAAGCTCAGCTGTCTCCCTGGGCAGCCTAGAGTCGTCTTGGATCTTTCAGGACAAGTGCTAGGTCCTCAAACTTCCTGCTCCCTCTCTCTCTCTCCCTCCTTTCCTTCCCTCTCACCTTCTTTTCCTCCTCCTTTAGCAGATATTTAATTGCCTACTACGGGTTGAGTATCTCTCATCCGAAATGCTTGGGACCAAAAGTGTTTTGAGTTTCAGACTTTTTCAGATTTAAGAATATTTGCATATACATAATGAGATACTTTGGGGATGGGACCCAACTCTAAACACAGAATTCATCTATGTTTCACATACACTTTATGCACATGGCCTGAAGGCAACTTTATACAATATTTTGAGTAATTTTGTGCATGAAACAAAGTTTGTGCACATGAGTGGTGTCATTGTCGGCACTCAAAAGTGGAGCATTTCAGGCTAGGGATGCTCAATCTGTAATGCAAGATATCACCTTAGGCTTTGAGGTAAGACCCAAGTCTTTTATTAAAGAGTCTTGGCTGGGCACAGTGGCTCGCGCCTGTAATCCCAGCACTTTGGGAGGCTGAGGCGGGAGATTCCCCTGAGGTCAGCAGTTCGAGACCAGACTGACCAACATGGAGAAACCCCATCTCTACTAAAAACACAAAATTAGTCAGGAGTGGTGGCGGGTGCCTGTAATCCCAGCTACTCAGGAGGCAGATGCTGGAGAATCACTTGAACCTGGGAGGTGGAGGTTGCAGTGAGCCGAGATGGCGCCATTGCACTCCAGCAACAAGAGCGAAACTCCGTCTCAAATAAAATAAAATAAAATGAAATAATAAAATAAAATAAAATGAAATAATAAAATAAAATAAAATAGAGTCTTATAGACCAGAAGAAGAAACCAGTAAAAAAACCTTGTCTAACCAGCCTTTGCAGGTGCCATGATAGAAGTACAGAGCACGGGGTAGCGAGTGGCTTACACATATTAATACCAGAGGAAATGGTCACAGAGGCTTCCTGGAGAAAGTGCTGCTATGGCTGGGGCCCAAATGCGGGTGAACGATGGGGACATGGACTGGGTCACATGGCGGTGGGGTGGGTGATGGGAGAACATTCCAGGCAGAAGCAGAGCAAGGGCAAAAGTGCTGAGATATGGAACAGTGCCGTGTTGGAAAATGACAAGACTTGCAACGGCAGGAGCCAAAAGGCAGGGGTGGGGCCATGACAAGGGGTAAGGCTGGGGGCGTTTTGTGAGCCAGGACTTCTGCTCCCTGGGAAGTTGCTAGGAGATGTAGGCAACTTACTAATGTGATCAGATGCTCATGTTTCATTTCTGAGGCCACTCAGGAGGAAGGTAGAGGATGGGGTAGACTGGGGAGAGGCAGGAAATCTCCTTAGGAGACCATTGCAATAGGTGCTTGAACTAGGGATGTGGTGGGCAAAGAATGGTGAAGGGGTATCTTTATTCTTACATAATCATGCCACTCACAGTGAGAAATCGTGACAATCTGAAGTTTGAGAAAGCGTTCTGACTCTCACTTTTTTTTTTTTTTTTTGAGACGGAGTCTTTCTCCATGGTGGAGGCTGGAGTGCAGTGGCACGATCTCAGCTCACTGCAACCTCCACCTCCCAGGTTCAAGCAATTCTCATTCCTCAACTGCTACCCATGCCTTTTGGCTCCGGCCATTGCAAGTCTTGCCATTTTCAAACCGGCATTGTTCTACATCTCAGCACTTTCACTCCTGCTCTGTTTCTGCGTGGAATGTTCTCCCATCACCCACTCCAACGCCATGTGACCCAGTCCGTGTCCCCATCGTTCACCCGCATTTGGGCCTCAGCCATAGCAGCACTTTCTCCAGGAAGCCTCTGTGACCATTTCCTCTGGTATTAATATGTGTAACCCACTCGATACCCCGTGCTCTGTACTTCTATCACAGCACCTTTGCTGGGACTACAGGCGCCTGCCACCACGCCTGACTAATTTTTGTATTTTTAGTAGAGATGGGGTTTCACCACGTTGGCCAGGCTGACCTCCAACTCCCAACCTCAGGTGATCCACCTGCCTCGGCCTCCCAAAGTGCTGGGATTACAGGCGTCAGTGTGCGCCCGGCCGGCCCTGACTCTCACTTTTGAAAGTGAGTTGGTTGTCAGCTTGTGTTCATTAATATGAATTTGCAATTGAGGCACTTCCCTGTGACATCATACAAAGAAGCAGTGTCGGGGAAGATGACACTCAGTGAAATCCTACTCCCTCCTGAGACAGGCAACAAATCCACGGTTGGCTCTGGAGCTGGTCCCAGCTCACTTCAGGTTCTTGTAATGATGGTGTGGACACTGACACGCAGGGTAGGTTCTGTGGGAACCCCCCCGCCTCCCGATGACCTAGCCAGAGGGACTGGTCTTGAAGTTCCAGGGCTGGCACATCATGGAAAGCCTAATGTTTGCTGCCATGGAATTTCCTGGGGGAAGATGAGAAGAATTTGTAAAAAGTTAAAAAGGATACATAAACATCAATGACAGAAAGAAAAAGTTCAGAGGTAGGAGAGACCAGTTCCTACTGGGGATTGTATTAGAATGTGACCCCCAAATCTGCCAGCCCAGAACTCACTTGGGGAAGCTTGAAATACAGGTTTCTGGGTTCTACTGCTAGGGAGCCTGGGCTGTGTGATCTGTGCTTAGCACACTGCCCAGTAGGCACATAGACATGTTCAGTAAATGCGTTAAGAATGAATGCATCTCCAAGGTCCATCGCAACTCAGTGATTCTGTGCATCCTTCTGGCTTGGGGAGGCAGGAGGGAGGTGTTGCTGGAAGAATCTTTGAGGCAAGAAGAGGAGCAGGATCACAGGACTGAGTAACTGGAAGGAAGAGTTTGGCACCTTTGCAGTTATTTTGCATACATGCCAGGTGCAGAGTAGGGGGCGGGGTGAGTAAGCTGGTTTCAATTTTCCCCCTTCCTTTTCGAATCAGCTTTTAAGCTGAACTCAGTTTCTACTGGAGAAGGGTGAGCTAGCTGAAACATGAGGATGGAATTTGCTTTTTTTTTTTTCTTCTGAGAAAACGAAGTGTGAGAACCCAAGTGCTTAGCTAGCTCACAAAACAGACTCACAAGAGGACAGAGGAGGGGCCCTGGGTCAGGACTTGAGACTGGAGCAGCCCTCACCTGCCATCGGCCCTCCTGTGGCATGCCAACGCAGTGTTGAGATCCTATGGGTTTATCTCCTAGTGATGGCAAGCACAGCCGGAGACCCCAGGGAAGCGCAAGGCTCCAATGTGGCCCTATGTGTGAGAGAATCTTAATGGCCTCAGCCTACTTGTGAGCCCGGCATCTCCTGTCCCTTCTCTTGATTCCCACAATTGCTGTTTCCATAGACTGAGACTCTCCCAGCGTAGTTTCCTTGATGCCTCCTTCTAGAGCTGGTTCCACTCTCTCCAGGTTCTCATGGAGAGAGGGCTGCTGCATTTATCACTGCCTTCTCCTCCCTTGCATTGCATGGAACCATTTATAGTTATCTGCTATAATATCTTTTGCTTTTAAACAATGGTATTTTTACTGATAAAAGCAGTACACATTCATACAAAAGGTTTGGAAGATAAAGAAACTTCACAGTTTTGTTCTGGCTGTTTAGAAGGCTTCTGAGAGCTGTGATGGTCACAAAAAGGAGAACTGAAAAGAGCTTTAGCTGGGGGCATGATGGTTCCTGCCTGTAATCCCAACACTGTAAGGCCAAGGCAGGAGGATTGCTTGAGCTCAGGAGTTCGAGACCAGCCTGGGCAAATAGCAAGATCCTGTCTCCACCAAAAGTAAAAATAAAAATTAGCTGGGCTTGGTGGCATGTAGTTGTAGTCCCAGTTACTTGGGAGGCTGAGGTGGGAGGGTTGCTTGAGGTTGGGAGGTTGAGGCTGCAACTTGGGTGACAGGGCAAAGACACTATCTCTAGACACAAGAAAAGAGCCTCATTGGGTTTCTCTGATGCCCTTTCTTCTTATCTGCTGTCCCCTCCAGAGGACAGGAGATAAGAATGTTCTGTCCCCACCCAGCCATTCTCCAGTGCCCAGGTCTTGGACTGCACAGGAAGCACCCCCTATGCTCTGTACCCCTGTGAATAAAACCTTTTTTACATAGGAGATTCCAGATTTAGATACAGAACTCAGGACTATTAAGGAGATTCCTGTTTTATTGGCTTAGCAATAACAATGTCATGAAAGCTTCACTTTCTTCAAGAAAAATCCTGTCTTGCAACTATGATTATGGGAGAGCACACTGCTTCCTCTTGCCTCCGGGGGATCTCTTGGTGGAATTAAGGGTTATTATGGGGCATTGTGCGCCTCTTCAGGAAGCCGCTGAAAGACAGCCAACAATCAGCAAGTGCATAATCTCGTGTGTCCCACGGGTATCTGAGAATGGAGTACAAGTGTGCAGAGACGTAGAAGCCACCAGTCCTCAGGGTCACTTGGTCACCTGGGGCTGCTGAACTCCTGGCCTGCGCGCGCACACATACATACACACACACACACACACACACCTGGGGCTGCTAAACTCCTGGGCTGTGCGCGCGCGCACACACACACACACACACACCCCTTTGCTCTGTCAGCTAAGCTCTGAGTCCATGGTTTTCTTGGTCCTGGGAAATGAGCAAAAAGATGGCTCTCTCCATTTTGCAAGTAAGGAAAATGAACTCAAGGAGACAACTTTAGCATATGCAAAGCACTTTACACATATTAACTCCCTTAATCCTCACAATGTTTTGAGGTTGGTGCTAGTATTATCCCCACATGACAGGAGGACAGGCTAATAACTTGCCCAGGTTCAAACAATTGATGGGTAGTGGAGCCGGCAATCAAAAGGGAAGAGTGTGATTTTGGAGTCCATACCCATGAGCACTATTTTATTGCGTTGCTGCTAATGGGGTCTTTCTGAAATACTGCTTTGCACACGTAACTCCCAGCTATGCAAGTTGTCAGTGGTTCACTGTTGCCCACAGGATAAAGACCAAGCATCTTAGTCTTTCAGTGCTTTCCATGGCCCGCTGTCAACCCCCTGTTCCTGCTTACCCAGCATGAGCAGTGAGGAGCCCTGGGGCATGCCTGGGTGGTGGTGTTCCACTGAGCAAGTGTGCTTCCTACCTGTCCTCTCAGTTAAAGCCCAGACCAAGCCTCACCCATTCAGAAAACACCACCTCTACCACCGTCCTCCTGGTCTGACTGCGTTCATGGTGATCTTTTCCTTTGTTGGTACTCACTGTTTGTGCCCTTTGTTCCGTATTTAGTTTGGGTTGTATTCTGTTCACGTACCTTTCACGCATCTGTCCAGTCCCCCTGCCGCATCCTCAAAGTCAGCCGTTATTGACGACGCTAATGAATATTCATCCCCACATACCTACTTGATGAGAAATTGAGACTCTGAGATTTGCAATTGCAATATTTGCTCAGATATCATTTTCCATTCAATAGTGGTATCCTAAATATAGCACATTAGCGAATTAACGTGGTCTGAGACCATGTCTCATGCTCTATGCAACCCTCTCTCCCTCAGACTACCTCCCTATTCCAGGAGGTCAAGATTGACTGTCCCAAATAGTCCTCGTCATTACTGTGCTGTGCGGGACTTAGCTGTGCTGGATGATATTAAGTGTTGTACCCAGTTGTTATTTCAATGCGGCCAAATTTTTACAGAAGTGGGTCTGCTACCAGCTGTGTGTCAGCTTTGGATAAACATCCTTCAGTTCCGCAGGGGAGGTCTGGAAGAAGGAGAACCCCTGTTTTGGCTTCAAAGACCAGAACTTCGATTCAAGCTGTGGCCTGTTGTTTGCTAAGCTTCAGTCATTTGAGTGCCAGCTTCACAGTTTTTGCCACGCCTACATAGTCCGCACACTCTGTTTTATTATTTTTTTTTGTAGAGACAAGGTCTCTATTGCTCAGGCTGCCGTGCAGTGGCATGATCATAGCTCACTATAACCTGGAAATCTTGGCTTCAAGCGATCGTCCCACCTCAGCCTCTCAAAGCACTGGGATTACAGGTGTGAGACACCATGCTTGGCCTTATGTTTTTTAACTTAAATTTTAATCTCATCCTAAATAATAACAACCACAACGTTACAGGTTCAATGTGCTCATTACAGTTTTTCAAATGGATATTACAGTAAATCCATACCCATTAGGTAACTCTTTATCTGTGTACTACACATATTACGTCCCCTTCCTCTGTGGTGTGCTTGCCACCCTCTGGGACACACTGCTCTAGTATTTTGGTCTTCTCCTCCTCACCCTTTCTAGATGTGAAGTCTCTTCTGATCAGGTCACAGGCTGGGTGCCTGTGTTCCACTGGGCGGATTCCGCTATGCCACCTTCAGAGCCACATTCAGGGTGAAAAGACTTCCAGGCAAGGCAATGGCCATTTTCTTTTCTAAAGAGCAAGAGTAGCTCAGCTGTTACTCCTTACCGTTTCCAGGGTCTCTAGTTAAGGTTTTATTGGAAGAAAAGGCCATATTGATTTTTTTAAAGCATGAAAACCATAGGCCAAGCCCATCCAGGATGAACACTTTGGGAAAGGTCATTTGTTTGGATAATCATCCACTCATACATTCATTGAGTACCTATTGGAGCCTCTCTTGGTTCTTCCTAGCTTAGGGGTCAGGAGAGCTGGCCTCAAGCATAGTTTGTTTACTGTAATGAAACAACAATATGCAGTGTGGGATGAAGCCATGCCAAGCACTGTTCCTATTTTCTTCCACTTGATCCAGGTTGGAAGTAAACCTTCAGTTCAAGTCCAGAAGCCACCTGCCAACACCAAGAACTCCAGAATGACCCAAGTCTTTCATAAGGTAGGGAGTGATGTTCAGCTCCTTTTCTCTAGGAGAGAATGAGGAGAGGCGGGTGGCCAGGGTAGCTTCGAACAGGCAGTTTTGGCCAGTTCATCATGACATGTATCATAACATGATGACAGCACCCTATCCACATCACCATTGCCACACGATTTTTAAAAATGTTTTTATTTTAATTTTTGTGGGTACATAGTAGGTGCGTATATTGATGGGACACATGAGATGTTTTGATAGAGATATGCAATGTGTAACAACCACATCATGGAAAATGGGTTATTCGTCCCCTCAAGCATTTATCCTTTGTGTTACATACAATAAAATACAATTAAATTACCATTGATTATAGTCGCCCTGATGTGCTATCAAACAGGAGGTCTTATTCAGTCTATGTTTCTGTACTTATTAACCATCCCCACCTCTCCCGCAACCATTACCCTTCCCAGCCTCTAATAACCATCCTTTGAATCTCTTTCTCCCTTAATCCAATTGTTTTGATTTTTAGATCCACAAATAAGTGAGAACATGTGATATTTCTCTTTCTGTGCCTGGCTTATTTCACTTAGCCTAATGATCTCTAGTTCTATCCATATTGTTGCAAATGACAGGATCTCATTCTTTTTTTATGACTGAATAGTATTGCATTGTGTTTAAGTATCACATTTTCTTTATTCATCCATCTGTTGATGGACACTTAACGTTGCTTCCAAATTTTAGCTATTTTGACCTCTCTCCTGATTAATTAGTCAATCAATCAGTGGAGGAGGGCAGGGATCCAAGTGAGTAGGTCAAGTCAATAATGTAGTCATAGAGGAAATGGAAGCTTATGTTGCACTGAGCAAGATCTGCGTGATATAACAGGAAGAACTTCCCTGCGTTGGGGTGGTACGATATTGGAGTAATAATAATAAAGGCCAGCACTTACAGTCTATATATTGACTCATTTACCTCACAAAAGCCTTATGAGGTAGGCCCCATTTTTGTTCCCATGGTAGTGATGAAATAATTGAGGTTTTGAGGAAGAGTCAGTGTGAGCTGTTGAAGGTCTACAGCTAGTAAGCGGTAGAGCAGGGGCTCAAACCCAGAGCCCATGTGCTTGTTGACTCTGCTGCTCTGGAATCTGCATTTCTTGCCAAGAACTTTAACAATAGGTTTATGTCCGGATTGGGGTTCGGCTCGTCTTTTGTTGGGGGGTTGGGAAGGGGGGCTAGAAGAAATGATGCCTGGAGGCGTTTTCTTGCCTAAGGTTTTTGTAATGGATGCAGTTTCTCCTTCTACAGAACTCCAGTGTTACTTCACTCCCCTTTGTGGATGCCAAGGGGAAGAAGAATATGGTAAGCTTCCCACACATTAGCAAGAAAGTCCTGCTGAAGTCATCCCTGCTGTATCAGGTGGGTGCAGACGGACGGGACCCTGAGAAGGTTTTAGTCCAAAGTTTTAGAAAGGCCCAGGATGGTGGGGAAAAGCACAGTATCTGCTGAAGAGTTGGGTTCTGGTCCTGTTCTCATTCTTTACAATGACTATAAGCTTGAGCAAATAAGTCCTTAACCTTTTCTTAGCTACGAAATGGTCCCTCTGTAGAGTTGTCAGGAGGATTCATTGAGGAAAGGAAAAATGAAGTGCTATGCATGAAAGGTGGAACCATACAAAATATTAGTTTCCTCCCATGTCCTCCTACTTCTTTTGTGTAGGGACCAAATGAGATAATAGGTAAGAAGGTGCCCACTGAAAGAGGTGTCACACACACATAAGTTCGCGTGCTCCTGGGCAAGTCACTTTGTCTAGCTGGGAACTCACCTTCTTAAGAGCAGCAGTGAAAAACTGTCCCCATCTCTTCCCACAGTGAGATGTTGCTGGGGTTGTCAACAGCATACTGTAAGGTACAGGGGTCTCCCCAGGAACAGTGTGAGTCAGACAGATACTTCCTTTGGGAGAGAGGTAGGGAGAACCCACTGTCTCTTAATTGCTGTTTTCTCCCTGGAGAGGTAGGTAAATAGCCTGGCTGGAGGTGGGTGTCTTTGGTTAAATAAACGGTTATGTCCCCCAGGAGAGTCTTAAGTAGTTATTTATTGCAAACCTCTTTTCCTGGACAGGAGAATCAAGCTCACAATCAGATGCCGGCCTCAGAGCTCAAGGCTTCAGAAATACCTTTGCACCCTAGCATTAAAACCCAGGATCCCAAGGCAGGGGAGAAGTCACCAAAGAAGCACAAGGTGCCTCTGACAGCAGCAGGTATGCTTTTGGGGCAGTAGCAGGGTTTGGAGGTGGTTATGGAAGGTCAGGGTGTCAAGAGCTCAGCTGCGCTGGAGTGAGCTAAGCTGCCAGGTGTCAGAGTCGTCAGTGAAGGCAGCAAACCACAAGGAAAGTAGAAGTTAAGCGTTGAACCTCTGACTGTGGTAGTATAAGCAAGAGGCTGAATAGGAGGCTGAATGTTCCCCCATGGAGTGACTCTGGGTACGGGTGGGATGTACCCGTGCAGACAGAAGGAAGTGTCTCATTTGCTTAAGGAGCCAGACAGAAGGCTCCTGTCATTTTATGGACCCAGGGGCCAGGCGGAAGGCATTGAGAGAGTGGAAGAGCTAGGGGTGGAAAGGTACTGAATACGGAGAGCAGAGCAAAGGGTGTTGAAGCTCCTTCCTCTTGGTAAGGAGGTGTTGGAGAGGAGCCTCTGCGGGGGGATCTTGGTTAGAAATGCAGATATGTAGAAGAGCATGGCCAGCCAGGGGTCTCCGTCCTTGGCTGTAGCTTCCTCCAGAGACTGCAGTGCACCAGCTGTGGTGCAGGGAGGCATCTTTACCCATGAGGCTTCCCAGGTGAAGCCTTTGTGGACTGCCTTGTGGTCAGGCCTGAAAGATTGCACATGGGTTTTTGGCCAGTGGCTAGACTTCTAACGGGGTTCGGAGACTCATAACCTATTAGGACGCAAAGGAAGACAACCCAAACCCACCAAGCATCCACTATGGGTGCCATCATCAGATGCTTTACAGCTCTTCTTCCACAACTTAGAAACTGAAAGTGGTGCTTGTTGTTCTTAAACAACTCCGGGAACTAGGCACGAAGAGGTCATTTCAGTCCTGAGCTGGTTCTGCCTTTACAGAGCTGCCGTCTGCCCCCTGCTATCTTATGCCTTGGCTCTGTCCTCTGGGCAAAGAACATGCCTTGCTCAGCGTATACATGACTGCCCTTCACTTATGTGAAAACCGAAGTCTTGTCCCCTGTAAGTCTTTTTCTTTTTCCTTGCAGTTCCCTCTCCAACGCTCCAGCAGTCTGTCAAATAATATGGTGTCCCCGTCCTGATCCTAGTTTCTTTTCTCTGAGAATGCTGTAGTTTATCAATGACTGTGAATTTTACCCCTGACCATGCACCAGAGCACCGATGTGATCTGGCCAGTGTAGAAAAGTCCTAACTCATAATCTCTCCTTGCAATCTGAGGTCCTTCCTGATTCAGCTGCAGATTTGAGCGTGAAGCCTCCCGGGCCTTTAATGTTGCCTTTATGTTACCTGTCTGGCCCTGCAGACATTACAGTCTTCAAAGCCTCTCAACTAATGATAGCTTCATTCCACATTAACGTGGGCAACTTGCCCCCTAAACGATATACTATTGGTGACACTAATTTTACTCCTGGAATTTTTACCCACACTGCTGTAACCCCCAGGTGTATGGGGACTGAGCTCTCCCTTTCCCTGTCCTTGTGTTCTTTTCTTGATTTGTTGAAATAAGTGCAAGACCTTGACATTTATCTTTGTCATACTTCCATCTTGTGAGATGCCAGATGCATGGTCCTCAGTGAGCCACCCAGCTGGGAAACAGGCTGATGGCTCGTGACCTGGAAGGATGCCATCGTCTGCATCCTGGGCAAATCCTATGCTGCCTCAACTTAACTCACAATTGTAGTGTTTTTCACAGAGGCCCTAAAGCTTTTTAAGAATCAGCTGTCTCCATATGAGCAAAGTGAAATCCTGGGCTACACGGAGCTGTGGTTCCTGGGGCTTGAAGCCAAGAAGCTCGACCTGGCTCCTGAGAAATTTAGCAAGACAAGTTTTGATGATGAGCAAGGCTCCTATCTGAAGGTGATTGGGGGTGGGGGCCATGGGAACCTCCAGGGGACAACAGGTAGTCTAGAAAGGAAAAAAGCAGGGGTATTTTGTAGTATTTGGTGCTGATATGTTGGAGACTAGATGTCCTGAAGTATTCTGGTAGTGCCAAACCAAAGAAATACCATGCTTGAAAATGGGGAAACATGCAATTTAGTATGTAAAATACTCTACTAATGGAAGACTGACTTTCCCCCAAGCGTACTTGGGGTAGCCGGTTTGGATCCTGGGTGAGCTCCCACAGGCTCCTTCCCTGCATAGCCCACTGGAAAAGGCCAGACTGAAATAAGGAGCAGTTTCCCCAACATTTCCTTTTTTGTCTCCTCAATACAAGTCCATACATGGACTCTTATTTTATAATAGATGTCAATTCCCCCACAGACAAAAAAGCTTTTGTCACTGTAGTCCCTGGTGCATAGAGCTTAATTTCATTCTGCTTTTAAAAAATTGATCCCAACAGCTCCTCTTTCTCCTCCTCTTCTGACTGTAGCCCTTGGCTTCCCCAGGGCAGTACCTCTTCCCAGCCGGAAGGTGAAAGCTGAGCAGTGATTCCCAGGGCTGAGCATGTTGGGATGTGTGGCGCTTAGTGCACTAGACTGTGGGCTGTCAGGAATCTCCTCTTCAGAACATTTCATTACCACTTGGATTTAAGAGACAAGATGAGCCTGATGGCTCATAGAAGAGGCAGATTTTATTAATAGCATTGAGGGCCATGTTTGTCTAGCATTACTATGAACACAAACCACTTGCAGGATCTTGTTAAAATGCAAGTTCTTATCCAGCCGGTCTGGGGCTAGGGCCTGAGCTTCCAGGTGGTGCCTGTGCTGCTGATCCTTGGACCACACTTTGAGATGCAAGGATTTCGTTTCTGTCACACAGTGCCTTCTAGAGCCTGGGTTTTCAATATTTTCAGTCAAGAACCCCTTTGGGAGCCTGATAAAAGCTATAGGTCCTCATCCCAGAAAAGACAACCTGCACATACATAAAATTATAGGGGGTTAGTGGATCCTTGGTTAGGAATCTCCAATAAGTATATATATATATATATTTGAGATGGAGTTGCCCAGGTTGGAGTGCAGTGGTGTGAACGGCTCACTGCAACCTCCACCTCCTGGGTTCAGGCAATTCTCTTGCTTCAGCCTCCAGGGTAGCAGGGATTACAGGTGCCCGCCACCATGCCTGACTGATTTTTGTATTTTTAGTAGAGGCAGGATTTCACTGTGTTGGTCAGGCTGGTCTCAAACTCCTGACCTCAGGTGATCCGTCTGTCTTGGCCTCCCAAAGGGCTGGGATTACAGGTGTGAGCCACTGTGCCCGGCTGGGAATCTCCAGTATAAATCTTAACTCTGATTCAGCGAGACCTCCTCAACCCCTCCCTCCCTGCTCCCTCCTCTGCTCCACCCTACCTGAGCCTAGGGTCTCTAGGGAATTCCCTAAGGGTGTCAGTACTACTTTTAAATTAATTCATTGGAACTCAGTTCTTCAGTCTCAAATCTTAGAAGAGGCTTTTTTTTTTTTTTTTTTGGTTGGGGAGGGCGTTGTAGGGAAGAAAGGGATAATGTGTGTTCTCTGTAAGCTAAAAATCACCATCCTTATTGCATTCCAGTACACACACAAATACATACTGCACATAGCCAAATTCCCAAGCAAGCAACACAGCTGCATTCTCACTTTATTTTGTCAACAAATGTTAATTGAATGCCTATGTATTGATAATCTATCATAAACTTGGGCATGTACTAGACTCTGGAAATATAAAGGAAGCTATCACAAATGAATACAAAATGGTTCTTGCTTTCAGGTAACCATAATCAATGTCAAAGTTGACATGCGAATGAACAATTATGACACTAAGTGGTAGCATGCAGAAGGCAAGCACAAATGCTAAGAAAACACATATGTAATTTTATAGCCACATGGGTGTGGATCCTGTCCCTGTCCTTTTCCCATACATTCTCATGACAGACCCTTACAAGTAGACTAACCTACATCCATAGATCAGGAAAGTTGTACGTGTTCAAATTCAGTCTAGATTCCTTCCATATGAACTGACGCCCAGCGCACATTCTCAAACACATCCTGAGGACTTGTACACAAGCACTTAATCCTTCACCTCTCCCAAACTCATGAGTGTAACACTAGAAATCAGAGACCCACAGAGCTTGAGGACCTTAGAGATAATCTTATCCAGCATCTTCAGTTTACAGACAACAGCACTGCAGCTCCGAATGGATAAACTGCTTGTCTGAAGCTGAAGTCTTTTTAATAGAACATTTCCTGTGGTTTTGATTAACCCCCTGCTCTCTAGTTTCCAGCATAGGGAGAGACCTGGGTGATTCTGGCTCTTGAAATATTTCTCTTCACCAAGAAAGGTCCAAGTTCTGTACTGCTCACTCCAGGATAGGATTAAATCCCAGTGAGCCCGAAGGAGAATCAAATTTGGCCAGGAAGAGGCAGAGCAGACCTAACGCCTTCTCTGATAGATAGAGACACATCAGGGGTCAGAAACAAAACTTTCTCCAAACCAGAGATGCTGCTTAACTTCAAGACTCATAAAATGTCCAAACTGAAAGGGACTTTCAGGGCCACTTTGTCCAACCCTCTTACTTTATAGGTCCTGAAACATGCAGAAAACTGGAGGACTAGAACTGGAACTACAATACTGGGACTAGATCCCAAGTTTCCTAAAACCATCCAGTGTTCTTTGTGCTGCTTGACATGGATCAAGCCTGTGGGACTTCCCCTGGCACCACATGGGTGGCCCAGAATCCAGCCAGCAAGCTCCCCATTGCAGTCGCGATGAGATGAGGGCGAGAGTCCCACAAGTGCCCCGTGCAGTTAGAAAATTCCTCTAGGAGGCCGGGCGCGGTGGCTCAAGCCTGTAATCCCAGCACTTTGGGAGGCCGAGACGGGCGGATCACGAGGTCAGGAGATCGAGACCATCCTGGCGAACACCGTGAAACCCCGTCTCTACTAAAAAATACAAAAAACTAGCCGGGCGAGGTGGCGGGTGCCTGTAGTCCCAGCTACTCGGGAGGCTGAGGCAGGAGAATGGCGTAAACCTGGGAGGCGGAGCTTGCAGTGAGCTGAGATCCGGCCACTGCACTCCAGCCCGGGCTACAGAGCGAGACTCCGTCTCAAAAAAAAAAAAAGAAAATTCCTCTAGGAGTGAGCCGTAATCTGGGGGTGGGAATGCCAGGGCCCCATGCCAGGAAGGCCCGGGAGCCCATGGCTTTGCTCTTCACCTCCGGCCTGGCTTCCACAGGTCCTGCATGATCACATTGCCTACCGCTATGAGGTTCTGGAGATGATCGGGAAGGGGTCCTTTGGACAGGTGGCCAAGTGCTTGGATCACAAAAACAATGAGCTGGTGGCCCTGAAAATCATCAGGAACAAGAAGAGGTGTGGCTTGGGGGATGACATAGGCCACAGAAGAGGGACTGTGTGACTCTGGCCCCTGCAGAATGCCAGCCCTTCCTGACTCTGCCTCAGCCTCCGATCTTCCCTTTTGTTTTCCCTTTTCTCTTTCTACCTGTCTGATTCCATGAGGGGGCAAAGAGGAGGCGAGAGTATGGTGTTTTTAGTGCTTCCTGCCACTAGACAGTCTTGCTGGGGTCATGGGGAGGGGCTGACTGACTGCTGCAGTGGGACCTGACACTGATGTTTCTGTCCCCATTTCCCACCCTGCCTGCCACTCCCAATCCCCTCAGATTTCACCAGCAGGCCCTGGTGGAGCTGAAGATCCTGGAAGCTCTCAGAAAGAAGGACAAAGACAACACCCACAATGTGGTGCATATGAAGGACTTTTTCTACTTTCGCAATCACTTCTGCATCACCTTTGAGCTCCTGGGGTCAGCTGCCTTTTCTTCTTAACTCATTTCCTCTGGAAAAGTTACCTAAGTGATAGTGTTTGAGGTCAGAACACTAGATTTTTCTGGATGTGAATATTTAATAACTAGAATGTTCATGACAGTCACTTAGTTATCCAGAAGACCCAGGCGCAGGGAGGCTGCGATGAAAGCAGGCAGTCTTGGTGTGCCTGTCACCTGTCAGCCTCCCCGTGATGTACTTCCCTGGGGTGGGTACTGAGCCAGGTGACATGACCAAAACAAGGCCTCTTTCCTCAAGAGCTAAACCAAAAGAGTCAAAAAGGACTTTTCTTTGTTTGCTGTCATATTCCCCACTCGTGGGCTTTCTGGCCTGATCATGCAGAGGCGGAAACCTAAAGGGATAGGCCGCTGGCTGCTCAGAGTGGGAAAAGGGTTTTGATTTTGAGTAAATAAGGACAAGAGCAGATATTTTTGGTAAGAGAGCAGAGCCTGACTTAAATAGATTGGCATGGCCTGGCTGAATATTGGAGCTGACGAGGCATGCCAATCGCAAGGGCATGCTAATTTGATGATTATTCTCTCTGGGAAGACCATCTGATGCAATTTATATAACACTAGAAACCCAGAATGCATTTAGCAAAGGAGAACAAGCAGGGCTGAGCTCTCAGAGTGTTACTGGATTCAGCAAGCTGGTAGCTCAGGGCTCCCAGGACACCGCTGCTGATGGTGAAACTCTAGGAACCAGCTACATTTGAATTAGCAGGTAAGGTGACACTCTCCTCACCATTTCCGGTTATTCCAAAGCGTGGTCGAGTCTCTGATATGCAGAGGTAAATTATCTTCTCTGTGGCCAAATGGACAGCTCGGTCTACCTTTCTTGGCCATGAATCCCAGTGCACAGTTAGGATGTCATTGTGCTTAAAAGAGCTCTGGGAGGTCAGAGGGCCAGGGTGTGCAGGGGGATTCAAAGCTCAGAGAGATGAGGGAGTTGCCCAGGTGACTAGTCAGGATGGGGCCAGAGCCAAGTCTCACATCTCCATTGCAGCCCTCAAGAATGAATGGTGGCCAGTGTGATGGCTCACGCCTATATCCCAGCACTTTGGGAGGCGGAGGCGGGTGGATCACTTGAGGTCAGGAGTTCGAGACCAGCCTGGCCAACAGGGTGAAACCCCATTTCTACTAAAAACACGTCTCTACTAAAAACCCCATCTCTACTAAAAATAGCTGGGCGTAGTGGTGTGTGATTGTAATCCCAGCTACTCGGAAGGCAGAGGCAGGAGAATCGCTTGAACGTAGGAGGCAGAGGTTGCAGTGAGCTGAGATTGTACCACTGCACTCCAGCCTGGGCAACAGAGCAAGACTCTGTCAAAAAAAAAAAAAAAAAAAAAGAATGGCTCTGGCTGGGCGTGGTGACTCTCACCTGTAATCTCAGCATCTTGGAAGGCCAAGTTGGGAGGTCACTTGAGTCCAAAAGTTTGAGACCATCGTGGACAACATAGCAAGACCCCATCTCTAAGAAAACATTAAGAACAAGTGACTTGCTAAATACTACCAAAGCTAGATGATCTTAGGAATGGAAGATGAGGAGGGACCAGCAGAAGTTTGCTGAAAAGCCATTTTGGGGTCATGCTCTTTCCCTTCTCTCCCCATCTCACAGCTTGCACAGAGGTTTCATCTGGCAGCTCACAAATAAATATTTCTTCTTCAAATGCATTGTATTAATATTAGTTTCTAACATTCGTAAGTCTATAGATGTCATATCATACAGTAGGCTTCTGTCACCCTAGAGAATTTCAGATTCTCTGGCAAGAGCGAGCTTGCATTTCTCAAGGGAACAGTTAGGTGAGACCAAACAGCCACACTTTGGGAGGAGCAGGGGCTCCCTCTGGCCTCAGCCCCCATCTGCCCACTCTCTTGTTCCTTACTTGTCAGGAACCTGCTGTCCTTAGACAGCCCTTATTAGGCCCGGGCAGCAGTGGCTGCTTGTTTGAGTGACCGGTGGGTTTCCTGGGTCCCTCCCAAGGGCCTGAGGAACTATGACTATTGCAGAAGTTTGGGCCAACCTCTTAACCCACCCACATAACAAAGTGCTTCAGTGGCCTTGTCACATAAGAGATGAGGGGACATCTGAGAGTCTGACACGGTTTCACCCTGGGCCCACCCTGGGCCCACCATGATTCAGCGGGAAAGCTGAGTCTATAAGGGCATGAAATCCCTGCCTCCTGGTCTGAGGCTTGCCTGCTACTAGAGGGAAACCAGGTGATACAAGATTGTTTGCAGGTTCAAATTCAGCCTTCTATATTTTTTTACACCCATAGGCATCACTTTTCCCCTCTCTTTTCCAGAATCAACTTGTATGAGTTGATGAAGAATAACAACTTTCAAGGCTTCAGTCTGTCGATAGTTCGGCGTTTCACTCTCTCTGTTTTGAAGTGCTTGCAAATGCTTTCTGTAGAGAAAATCATTCACTGCGATCTCAAGCCCGTGAGTACCACCTCCGTCCTGCCGTGGAAACACTCTGGAAATACCCAGAGTATTCCCTAGGCTGCGTAAGAATCACAAACTCCAATCAAAGCATTGCCTTTGACCTTTTTTTTGTGTGTGTGTGCTCTATTGTCATGGCAGTATGTATGTCAAGGGGGGCATTTAATGCGAATGTCAAACAAATTCAGTCAATGGCATTTCTAAGGCCATGCAAGCGAGGCCTAGAACCAGGTGCCAAAGAAGATAAAAACAAAGTCACAATCTTCCGGAGTTGCAGAATCAATAGGGGGAAAGTGACAAAATATATGCAAAAGAAACTCTGCAAAGCAGTGGCTATGAGGTCCAAAAGAGAAATACCGACCACAAATCAACTGGGAAGTCAGAGGGGAGGATGATGGGATTTTGGAGAGGATGTGGGAGGAGGCCCATGGAGGTGGTCATATTTGAACTGGGCCCTGAAGGATGGGGAGCATTAAGGTAAGCAGAGGGCCTAGGGCAGCATTACTGTAGCTTGACATATGTCTTTTCTTCTCTCTAGGAAAATATAGTGCTGTACCAAAAGGGCCAAGTCTCTGTTAAAGTCATTGACTTTGGATCAAGCTGTTATGAACACCAGAAAGGTAGGCCCCATGCCAGTCCCGTCATCTGAGTTTTCCTATTGCAATTTCTCTCCCTTCACATACAAGGTCACCCGGCTTCTAGCCTGGGCTCAGCTATCACCACTACTAGTCTGATTCTGAACAAGGTGCTTCAATTCTCTGAGCCCAAGTTTCCTCATCTATAAAATGAGAAAGTTGTATCCAAGTACTAAAAGGGTTCTTTCAAGCTCTCATATTCTGTGGATATGGAATTATCCAAGAACAGTGAGTCCCAAAACTAACTCAATGTGTATCTGAATTGCTTTGGGGCTCTGAAAAATGATAGTTTCCAGGGCCTCACACCGCAAGTTCCTAATCCAAATTTCTGGGAAGTAGCTAGGAGTCTGCACTTCAGAAACCATAGTCATTCTGAAGCTTAGAATTCGCTGCCCCAGATCCTCTAGGTTTTATACTTTTTCAAGCTAGGATCCAAAAAGTAGCTTTGGAGTACATTTTCACAGTGTTTACTGAACTTGATTCAATATTGTGTTCTTTTGGCTTCTATCAGGTTCGCTACAGACAACATGTACCATTCAACAGACATTTATGACCTGTTTTGTGTCAGTCACTGTCCTGGGTACCAGGAACAAAAAATGAACATTCCCTGTCCTCAGGTTGCTTACGATCTAATGTAAGAGACAGAAAGATAAAAATAGTATGGTGACTACAACGATTAGAGATGTACACATGCTGTGTTAAAGATGCACAACAGAGCGACTTTGGGACCAGCCTTTAAGGTGACAAGGGCTGTCAGAGGAAGCTTCCTGAGGCTGAAGAAAGGACTACTAGATGGATGTTTCCAAATATTAGACAGATCAATTTTTTTTTTCAGGAAAAAACACTTACAAGTTTATTAATAAAGAATATGATAAAAGACACAGATGAGAGATACACAAGGCAAAATATTTGGAAGGGGTGTGAAGCTTCCATGCCCTCTTGGGGGCAGGCCACCCTCCCAACACCACATTTCCCATACCCTGGAAGCTCTCTGAATCCTGCAGCTCGGGGATTTTTATGAAGGTTTCATCACATAGTCATTGAGATTATTAACTCAATTTCTAGCCCCTTCCCCCTTCCTCCAACAAAGGAGTTAGAACTCAAAGTTCCAAGCTTCTAATCATGGCTTAGTCTTTCTGGCAAGCAGCCCCTATTCAGGAGTCCACCAAGAGTCATCTCATTAGAACAAAGAGAGTCCTATCACCTCAGAAGTTCCAAAGGATTAGGAGCTCTATGTCAGAAGCCAGGACAAAAGGTCAATTATTAGAACAAGAGATACATGTAGAACCCCTATCACTCAAGAAATTAAAAAGGTTTTAGGAGCTCTGTGCCAAAACCTAGGGGTAGAGTCCTATATCTATTTCTTATTATTTCTCACACGTGCTCATATACAAGCAGGTATATTATCAATTTGAAGAAAAAAATAAGTTGATGCACCACATGCAGTGTTAGCCATTCACTCTCTCACATTGTTGGAGGAACTATAAATTCATATTGTCTTTTGGGAAGTTACTTTTGCATCTCTAACCAAACATTTCACTCTAAACCTTCAAAAATTATAAATTCCCCTCTGAAGAACCTGTCCTACAGATTACAGATGTTCCCATAGAATGTACATCTTCACTAATGCACTGTTAAGTAGTGCAACATTGGAACCAACCTAAACATCTACAAATGAAGAATGGTTTAATAAATTAACACTGTTATACCACGCAGCTATTTGAAAAGAGAGATTTAAATGTAATGGCCCAGAAAGATCTCCATGATGAAGTAAGTGAAAAAAACTGAATAATGAAACTTTTGACATGTAAATATATAAATAAGATAGAAAAGGATTTGCACCACACTGTTAAAAGTGTTTATCACTGGAGATCAGCTTGGAAGAGCTTAGGGTTGAATTTTCAACTTTTACTTTACATATATATCTTTTTTTTAGTAAGGATATGGATGATTTTTAAAATTTTCTCTTGGATTTTCAATTTTTAAAATTTTTTTAAATTAAATAATTTGGTGTCTTTAATTTGCTAAAGATTTACATAAGATTTCTATATGTCTAGTCTTAAGTGAGACCAGTCTGTAGGGTTTTTTTTTCACGTGTGTGTGTATCTTTGTCCTGTTTGAATACCAAAGTTACGTCTTGAAAAAAATGAATTGACCTTTTCTATTTTCTGTTCCATCAAAGTCTGAAGAAAATGGGAATCATTTTCTTTTCACAAGGCCTCTTAGAACCTGCTTGGAAAGTCATCTGCATGTTGCATCTTTTGCAAGAGGAGTTCTTGAACCACTTTTCTACTTCTTTCATAGGCTGTTAGTCTGATATCCAGACTCCCTTCTGTAAATAAGTTCAGCTTTTGTATCTGTATGAACTTATTTTTCAGAGTTTTGCTTACTCTACTGTTTGTCTTCAATTTGCTTTGCTTGCTGAATTCTCCTCATTTCTAAGACCTGCGCTCTTTTCTTTTGCAACCATGCTTTAAATACCATGTCGTTCTCCCTCTTTTTTTTTTTCTTTCTCTTCTTCTATTTTCTGTTGCTCTTCCTCTCCTTTCAGCTTTTCTGTCTGTTGTTCTAGTTGTTTTTGTCGTTCTGTCAAGGGGAGAGACAGTATGTTGTGGTCACTGGTGAGATATGTGCAGACTCTGTCCTGATTAGATTTCCCATTCCCTTTACTTCGATCTGAGTTAGACAAGTCTTGCAGTTGAGTGGTGGCTGAGGGATATAAGCCAGCAGCTCTTCTGTTGATGAGTGAGTGACAGCATCAATCTTTCCTGCAGAATCTTCTTTCTTGATGCCACTGACACAGGAGTTGGAAGATCTGGGTAACAACTGCTGAGGGTCATTTTCTGTACTGTTTGCATTATTATTGGGAGGCAAAAACCCCAGACTCTCAATGTCTTGTAAACTCAGAAGTTCAAATTTTCCATCTCTCTCCACCAGTATTGTCCTATCCTTATTTATTTCACAGCTTGCATTAGTAAGTGACAGGAGCACATTTACTTGTCCCAAATCATTGGAAATACATAACTGTGACAGTTTCCCAAACATAATCCTTTCATTTTCAAAATAATTTTTGTAAGTATTAGTGTCTTTTAGTGGAAGAACTTCCAGATCAACTAATTTGTCCTTGAGCTTAAGTTTTTGCTCCCTTTTATCATTTACAGGTTCTTGATTCTGTAGAAGCTTGTTAGCTTGTACAACTTTCTCCATAATATATCTCCTTACTTCCTCATCCTCTTCCTCCTCCAAGTCTTTCTGCTTTCTAGTTTGGATTCCTGGAAAGAGTTTTCACTATCTGAATCTGATATGGGATCCAAAGGTTGAACGCTTGGAACAGAAATCAAGTCATTTCTTCTCGGTGGGACCTCAGCCTGCAAAGATTTGTCAGGATGAGAAAGCTGTTTGGTGTGTTCTATTACTGTTTCATTCTCTTTGAAGTCTTAGTTAATATTCTCTTCCTTCTCACAAGCCATCTCTATTATGCTGGCATCACTTTTTTCATTTTCATTAGTTAACCACTCCAGGTCCTTTTCAGAGTCACCTTTGTATTCTTTTCACTTTCTTTTGAATCAGTATCTTTATTTTCATTCATTTTGCTCTCCCCCACCATTAATATTTCCGCTCCGCATCGTCCTTCCCTTCTTTCCCTCTGCCTCCCTCCTGGCTGTGTAAAATGCGGTGGCTGGGGCCACGGAGACGGCCAGGGTGTTCTGCTCTCCTCCTCTCTCTGGCAGATCAATTTTTGAGGACATAAGGCCTTTATGTCTCTTATGTATGAATCCTATGAGAAATTCCAGCTAAAAAATAATGCTTCCTACAAAGAACTTGTATGTTTTCTCTTCTCAGATGTTGAAAGTTGTGTAACTTATCAGTTGTCATTTATCTTGGCTGCCAAGCTGCTCAGAGCTGAATTTGTAATTATTTTATCCTTCATTTCTAGCAGTCATTGCCCCCTTTGCATATTTTCTGACTTCTTTTTTTATCTTTATTTTAACTGTGAGGCAGTATCTAGTATTGATACTAGAACTGGACTGTCTACTCTCAAATCCCAGCTCTGTCACTTATAGCTGAGTAACCTTGACATTTGAACCTCTGTATGCCTCAGTTTTCTCTTCTTTAAATTGGAGGCAATAATACTACTTGCTTCACAGAATTAATGTAAGAGTTGAAAGGGCTTATCTATAAAAGTACTTGGAATCGTGCCTGGCACATACTAAACATAATGTAGTAAATACCATTAAATCCGTGTTCTAAAATACTCTGTGCATATGTACTTTGCAAAGTATCACAAATACATTTGGGAAGCAGGCAGGATATAAACATTATTTTTATTAAATCTCTATTTTGTTTTAAATCACAGAATTATGTTCTGACAATAACCAATTTAAACAACAGAAAAGTGGTTACAGAATCCCTGCTCCTCCCCAGCTAACCAGCAACCCCAGTTATGTGGAAATAACTACCGTGTTCCATTTCTTCGACTTCAGTCTGTTCATCCTCATCTGTTGAGATTTTTCTTTCTATACAACAAGTGCACATACTATATTGAATATACACTTTGCACGCTCCCTTTCTAACTTGATATGCCTCTTCCCTTGCCAAGTCACAAGGCTCAGAAGCCGTCTACCCCAAATTAATCTGACAGTTTGAAAACTTAAGTCTTATGTTTTGTTTGTTTGTCATAAACTTGGCTGACTGAAATTCACTTTCCTACAACAATGCCTACGTTGGAGTTCGTTATCAATAAAGCAGGGACAATAACACGTCCTTGAGAATCAGATTGCTGTGCGGATATGCTGTTAATGTGTAATGAGAGTTCTGAGTGCTGGCCAGCTGCACTTCCCTTTCCCCGCCAGCGGGGGCGCAGTCAAACTGAGGTGTCCTGGGGGAGAACGTTCTGGAGGGTAGGAAGGTTTTCCCACCAGGTTTTTCTCACTTTGCCTCCGCAGTATACACGTACATCCAAAGCCGGTTCTACCGATCCCCAGAAGTGATCCTGGGCCACCCGTACGACATGGCCATTGACATGTGGAGCCTGGGCTGCATCATGGCAGAGTTGTACACGGGCTACCCCCTGTTCCCCGGGGAGAATGAGGTGGAGCAGCTGGCCTGCATCATGGAGGTACGGGGAGGGCTGGCGGTCGGCTCCCACGGAGACCATGGGCTTGGCCCTCACACACTGGGCTGCATCAGACTCTCCCAGGACCATGGCCTGCATCCTTTGTGTTGTGGGTATTTCCTAAAAGTAGTTTTGACATTGTGTACTCCCTTGTACTTGTCAAGTCGACATCTCACATTTTTATCATAACTTTAAATAGTTGCAGAGGATGTCATTTCCATCATATTGTAAATAGTGACATTTTAAAATAAAACTGTTACACCACTCTTTCAANAAAAAAAAAAAAAAAAAAAAAAAAAAAAAAAAAAAAAAAAAAAATCCAAAAGAATGCAAAACCAGATTGACATGACACCCATTAAAATCCATCTGAAAGTATGTGAACAAGTTCTCAAGAGTTGTGCGTTTATTTTACTTTGTTCTTTTTTGCTTTTTGTTTCTACTCTTTCTTCTACTTCCTCCACAGAATTTTATTCTAATTTAATATACGTTTATGTTTAGAAACTTCTGTCAATCATTATAGCTTTAAACGTTTCCTGATACCGTAAGCTTCATGTGTAAAAATTTCCTTTTGGTAAGTTACCATTAAAATATATCTGGTGTGCAAATTTTGATAATGATTGAAAATAAAATGTGAAATCTTATTGGGTGTACAGCTCTTAGAAAAATGAATAGAGCTGGGTTTTCTTTTTCCAGTTAATGCCTATGCCCATAGGTGAATAATGCTTCTTGCTAGAATGCCGGGGCTCAGGATTAATGTGATTCCAATTGCTTGGTGGTGTAGATGTGAACCCAGTGAGGAAGCCTGTTCTAATTAATGTCGTCTAATTCGGTGACTCCTTTTGAGTTCTATGTAAGACTCAAATGGTGATCTGTCGTCTAAAATTATGTTTACCAACCTGTCAGCTGACACCCCGATTAAAATGTTGAAAACAAGAATTGGAAATTATTTGACTTCAAAATATGTATATTGTTCAGGCATTAGTCATTCATTATGGGAAATGACAGTTTTCTGGGAAAACTATCTCCCTATAGCAAGGCTTTACCAAGACTCTTTATATGATTATTAATTATATCTACTATGCTTTCACTTGAAAGTCATCTTGTTATGGAACTAAATTAGACAAAATAGAAAAATAACCTTAAAAATTTAAAATTTTACATTTAAGGATTTTCCCAGTGAACAAAGATATTTTGTGTGCAAACACCAAGCTAGCTGGCTGGTTGGCTGGCTGGCTATCTGTCTGTCTGTCTGTCTGTCTATCTATCTATCTATCTATCTATCTGGATCTTTGCCAAATTTCTGTTTTCCAGATTGTCTCAAAGTTACAGATAGAGAAACACACATAGCCTTGAGAATGACTAAACATAGATAATTTCATTTCATGATTGAAACTAATAATAAAATATTAAAATAACTTAGGTAAAAATAGCTGCGGTGGAATGAAAACTGGCCTGCGAGTCATTAAACCTGGGGGCTTAGTCCTGGCTCTGTCTTTTTGTCTAGTCATTTCCCGGCTCTGGACTATAAAATGAGGGGAGCAGAGTAGATGGCTTCTAAGGTTGATAATGTATGATTTTATAAAGCATTCCCAGGCCGCTCCTGCTTCCATTACCAAAGAGAATGGGGCCTATGTTTCAACTTTCTTACAGCCCCAGAACTGACTCAGCTTCCTCTTGACCTCCGTGTCAAAGGGTCTGAGGAACAGAAGAGCAGGATAATGCGTGGATTATGACTGGGAACCGAGCCGCAAGGGTAGGTGACCCACACTGTAATTTCCTTATCTCTGTGTGCCCCTCCAAGTTGCAGTAGGAAAAGATGAACAAGTAGGTGCTACACTTTTCTTTTCAAGAAGGTATTTTGTCTTGGAACTGTCTGATGCTCATCCGGTGCTTTTCATCTTCTTTTCTTCTCCGTTTCCAGTGCTCCGTAGTGGGATATATCATTCTTTAATTCCGACATGGCAGCATGTATACTAGTTTATTTACTTTGACAATGACATCTGGCTGCTATCAAGAGTGGTGCCTCACCCCCAGTTGGTGCTGATGTTCGTGTAGAATAACATGGCCAGTGTTGATTCTTAGGATACGAAACCAGCCCTGGATTAGGAGTTAAAAGGCTCAGGCTCTGGGTTTGCTCTGCTACTGACCTGATGTTATTACTTAATGCTTTGGATCTTTATCTGTAGAAGGCAAAGCTTGGCCAAAGTACGCCCCACCCCTCAGCCTTTGAATCTGTGATCCCACAAAGAGTGAACCAATTGAATTATCCTTATTCAGGTGCTGGGTCTGCCGCCAGCCGGCTTCATTCAGACGGCCTCCAGGAGACAGACATTCTTTGGTAAGTGTGTCTAGTGTGTCTAATGAGGTATCACAGGCCTTGAAGACACCTACCGTACCTTAAGGCTCATTTCATTCTTTTCCCCTGGCCACATACCAAAGGGCTGTGATTAAGAGCTTCTTTCAGAGAAGTAAAAGATAATGAGCAGGGAAACCGGATAGCATGATGGAGATGGGATGGGGCAGTCACAGTGCGAATGGGGTCTTGACAGTAAAAATGTTCAGGAGGAGGAGAATGGCCAGGTCCCTGCTCAGAAGAGCTATCAGCAAATACTGCAACCTCAAAATATTGTAACTGCATCCTCTCCTGGACGCTCTCCCCACTCTCCCAAGCAACTTGCCCTCTCACACTATGCACTGTGCAGGGAAATCAAAGGGCAGAAGCCTCATTTCCAGAATAGTGGAAAATTCCATTGCTGCAATCTTGTTTCCCCTGCTAGAATTCTTCTTATCCTCCAGACCCTACTGTGCCAGGTTCATTGCAACAGTTAAGCAAGGACTTAGTTCTGCTTTGATGCGTTGTGGCTGGTAGTTATGTATGTGTCATCTGTCTGATTGTTGGGAGTAAACTTCGTCCACAGTCCTGGCTGCCCCTCTCCTCATAATTTCCAGAATTCTGGATTTTTATGATCCTCTGCCTGTCTATTTAAGTGGTCCTATACAAGATGGAAGGATGGGTCCACAAGGCATCAACTGAGGCAGGGCTTTCAATGCACATGCACCAAAAAGTTGCAGCAAGTCCCAGACCTAAAATCCCTTTAAAGAACCACAGGAAGCTCAGAGTCCCAGACAGAAACAGCCAGAGTGGCCTGAAGATCAGCAAAGTGGAGCAAAGCCAAAGAGAAGGAAAAGGGAACTCCACAGACAGGGACTCCATGCTACCTGGAGTGACATTTCTCACCAGCCATGGCTATCAGCTCGGTTCATGGACTTCCTCTGACTATACAATCCCAGACATTCCTGGCCCTCCCACCTCCGATCTTCAACTGCGAGCAACCTCTGAATGTGTATGCAAATTTCTGTTCACAACTTGCCCCATCAGTAGGAAGGTCCAGAACACTGTCGTGGGGAGATCCTTTAGGATAAAAGGATTTGGGTCATGCTGGCCGGTATGAACTGATTCAGCCACGTGGGGGTTGTAATTTGTCTATTTCTGTACCATTTGGTAAAAAACCACGTGGTACAGAGCCCTGCCACAACTGCAGGCTCCCTGGCCCTCTCCCAGGACTCCTTAAACTCTCCATGATCCAAAAGCCTAACAGCTGAAGGCCAAGCAAGCAGAGGTGCTCTATGATCCTACTCCAGTGCCAGGGCTGTCTTCCATTCTGATTAGTCGGTTCCATGCCATTGATTCCAATGGTTAATTCTTTTAAACATCACCTTGTATCATGGCTGGAGCTTTGGAGACCTTGCCTCTGAGCAGGGCAGTGTCCTGGTTGCCATAGAATGGTGCCCACACGTTAAAACAAGCAATCTGGCGGTCGGCCGAGGATCTGGCTGGCTCCCCAGTATAACTTACACATGGACCAAGGGAACTGGTCTTTGGATCCCAAATATACTTTTTCTACCCACAACTTAATAATTCAGCCTTTCAGATTAGGCAGAGTCATTGTGGGAAGATACATCTTGAGCCTGGAACACTGAATTCATGAGATAGCATCCAGGTAGGGACTAGCAGGAGGGGAACATAGAGCGCCTTCGTAGGAACGTGCTGAAGACATAGGCACGCCCACTTCCTTATTTCAACCACTAGCACTAGGCGCTAGGATGGTGACGGGATTTTGGCAGCAACATCCATGTCTTCGCTTCCTATGAAAGAAGGAATGTTGCTGAGAACTGCATCTCCGTCAGTGTTTTCCAAACTCTATCCAAATGTAAGAATCATGTGGGGACTTGGCAGAAAAGCTAATTCCTATGATTCTCTTCTATAAGCTATGGGAAGATTGAGGTAGGACCCAGGATTCGACGTTTTTAATGACAGCTCCTTGTGATTCTCATGACAAGATGAATTTGGGAAACACTGTTGTTCAGTCCTTGACTCCCTTTCCGAGGTTTGGGCTGCCAACAGCTCCTCAGCCCCTGGCAACTCCTAGTTAATACCTGCAATTAGCAGCAAAATGGTGTTGTCTCAAGGCTGGTAAGATAATATACTTAGGTGGCCTAGGTGGCTCAGGCAGTAGGAAGGGAATGGAGGGAATGATTAATGAGGGCCAGAGTGAGAAAAGCTTGTACAAGAAAACACTTACATGATCATGACTTTAGGAGCTTTGTTATTTATAAGACTGTGAGCTTGATTCTTCTTTGGTCATTGGTAAAAAGGGCAAGGTAGGATGAAGTGGGAGGGCTGAGGCCATGATCCAAAAGGAAATGGATCTTTGTACAATTTCACAGGACCTTGTCACTTAAGATTTACTTTACCATTGTTATTATTATCAGTAGCATTATTATTTTATCTTGGTGTTAAACCATTTAAATTATTTCTTTGCTTTGGAGAGGAGGTAGTGGGAAGGAAGTTCAGAACATACTGAATAGTAGGAAAAAATCAATTATTAAAGTAAATTGTATTCCTTGGGTAATCTACACATGGTTATTTCAAACTGTGTGTGTGTGTGTGTTTATTGGGGTGTGGCATGAGGCGAGTGTGTAAGACAGAGAGCAAAAGAGCTACAGAGGCCACTCTAAGAAGCAGCATGATGTGACCAGTAAATATTTACACCTGAAACTAAAGACAGAATGTTGTATCTCTACAGATTCCAAAGGTTTTCCTAAAAATATAACCAACAACAGGGGGAAGAAAAGATACCCAGACTCCAAGGACCTCACGATGGTGCTGAAAACCTATGACACCAGCTTCCTGGACTTTCTCAGAAGGTGTTTGGTGTGAGTTTGTTGGGATATCTCTGCCTCTGGGTTTCCTCTAAAATGCTGTACGTGGACACACGTTCGCTGGTGAAAGTCTAAGGCTGGGAGATAGTTATGAAAGTGACGAGAAATGCTAACAATAGAGCTTTAAAGTCTACAAATTGCTTCCACATCTGTTGTCTCATCAGACATCTCTCTCTCCCCACTGTGTGGTTATCAGGGCGGATGATTTGTTCTGTTTTACACGTATGGAGGTTGGAATTCAAAGAGATTAAGAGACCTGCCCAGGAATACACAGTGTATGGTAGAGTTTGTCATCTTCCTGGCCTCACACTGCCTGACAGTGAGATGGTAGGCCAGTCCTCAATTTCTTCTGCTCTGTGAGCTGAAGCCAACCTGCTGAGTGCTTGTTGTAATGATTTGCATACACATCCAGCTTAAACTGGTTTCAGGGCCTGTCCCCATCCCCCTATGATTTAGTACCCAAATCCTCTTATATTAGGAAATTAGGGGAAGGGTGAGCTGTAAACCATTTATTATGTACAACTTTTTACAATCTATATGCATATTTTGAATCTTAGAAATTAGGTCTGCACTTAAGTCATAGTACCCAGTACAGTGCCCAGTTTAAAAGGTGTTTAGAAAACGTTAGCTATTCTTATTATTTTACGACTATTAAAGAGGTAAATCTAGCTCCACAGAGTGGCGAGTAGATTATCCATGTGATACTTGGCAAGTCATCACTTTTGTCTGGGCCTCAGTGTTCTTTCCTATACAATAGGGTATTCCTAAGCTCCCTTCCAGTTCCATCAGTCCTATAATTTAGTATTTTTAGAAGACCATATCATCACAGTCTCTTATTCTTCCAGATGGATGGAGTGGTGTTATCAAAATACTCTCCTGGCATCTGTGCACTCTGGAATTTCGGTAGTAGCTCAGAGGGTGAACCATGAGGTAGTGATGAAAGTATTCCCATCGTAGGGGGTCATGCTATTCGCTCATCAGAATAATCAAGGTAGAGAAGGATCCTGTACCCCATCTTTACCCCTACCTTAACAAATGTCAGAAACCAACTGCTGAGACAGATGGGTTATCTAGAAACCTCGACCATCCAGAACACAGCTTAGCACCAAGGAAGACATTATTTTCTCTTTAGTGCAAAGGACGGATTACTCATAACTTGCAAGAGGCAGTCGGGCCGATGGGAACTGTTACCTTATATATATATTGCTAATCAGCAAATCTTTGGAATGAGAGACTACAAGTTTTGAGCCAAGTTCAATAGGCATAAATGTAAAGCCCTGTGTCTAGACTTTGTAGGCTAACTCCAAAAGTCCAGGAAAGAAGAGATGTTGTTTAATAGCAGTTCATTTGACACAGAAATGAGAGTTTGAGCTGTTTTAGGATCTTGATGAGTCTAGAATGCTAATACTGTCTTCCCTGCAGTTATAGAAGCTATTCCCACCATGATGGACACCAGTTAGACAACTGCTAAAATGTCCTTATTTCAGGAAGGTGGCCAGATGGTGAAAACCGTGTCATATGATTATCAGTTAGTAGCAATGTAAATATTTTCAGATGGTTGAAGGACTGAACCATAAAAGGATTAGTTATTTTGTATGATGGTAATGAGTTGATGAATTAGGACCTAGGTAAAAGTTACTGGGAAGCAAACCAGTTTCGGCACAATAAAAATCAAGAACTTTTAAAGAATCAGAGTTTTTCAAAATTGGAATAGATGGTTCTGTGAGTTAATGTCTTGTCACTGAAATTACTCAAGAATTGCGGGGTGATTCCATGATGGTAATTCGGTCAATGTATTCTGCTACTGAATTACAAGTTTGATTGGATTATATCCAAGTCCCCTTGCAAATCTTAATATTCTAGAATTCTGTAAATCTCCTTGCGATATTTTTGAAGTCCCAGTTCTGTAGTCTGGAAATTCAAATCTCCGTTTTTAATATTGTTAGCTTAGTAAACCCTAAATCCTATTGATTAAGCTTTTGTAAAATAATATTTCTTATAAGGAAATTTCTAGGAATGCTGGAAGACTTGGACTGTAATATATATTCCCTGGCTTGTTATACACATCTTCTAGAAAGATTATTTCCAATAGTTGTTTCCAGGTACTTTTAAGTTATATGCCATAATCTCTGTTCTGTGATGATATATCTTTGAGATAACAACATAGCTTAAATAAAAATCTTTATTGGGTTTTAAAAATGTTTTAATATATTAAAAGGAAGTAAAATAATAACCCATGCGGGGCTTTGTTGGGGTGCAGATGGGAACCTTCTCTTCGCATGACCCCGGACCAGGCCCTCAAGCATGCTTGGATTCATCAGTCTCGGAACCTCAAGCCACAGCCCAAGCCCCAGACCCTGAGGAAATCCAGTTCCTTTTTCCCTTCTGAAACAAGGAAGGACAAGGTTCAAGGCTGTCATCACTCGAGCAAAAAAGGTACAGCCTGTCAACCAGTCCTATTCCCACAGTCCAGGAAGCCAAGCATTTCTGAAGGATTTGCATGTCAATTTCTGTAACCTCACCCTGGGGTAATTCTTGTGGCTACGTCATGACTATCCTGCTATTTCTTACCTTTGGGATTTTTCTTTTCCGGGAAATTTGGCATTAGCCTGGATCTTTTTTGCCCCTCGTTAGGATTTTCCATTTTTCTCCTATAATCAATTTCCTTTCTCCTCCTCCCCTTTTCATTAAATGCATCCACCCCTTTATGCCCTATAATTACCTTTAGAATTTCTGTCAGTGCTAGATTATGGCATTATGCAAATTTTTATATGCAATATAGTCTAGTGGTTAGCTAGATGGTCCTAAGAGTCAGGTTACCTGGGGATTAAATTCTGGTTCTACCACCTACCAGGTGTGGACTTAACCTCTCTGTAGCTCAGTATCTCCATTTATGAGAATGAGAATCATGCCTATTCTCCAGGGTTGCTGAAATGATCAGATGAATTAGTGAACGTACAGTGCTTAGAATAATGTCTGGAACGTTGAATGTGCTTTGCAAATGAACTGGTTTTGTATCGTCACAGTCATGGTTTCCGCTAAGTGATGTACAACCTAAAGGACAATTAACATATAATCCACACTTGAATCTTGTTCCCTTCTGTCTTCTCTCTCCTTTAGCAGATGAGATCACCAACGAGACTACAGAGAAAACAAAAGATGGCTCCACGAAGCATGTTCAGCCTTCAGGGGATCAGCAGGACTCTCTCCAGCACAGAGCTGACACTGTTCAGCTGCCTCAACTGGTAGAAGCTCCCAAGAAGTCAGAGGCACCTGTTGGGGCAGAGGTGTCCACGACCTCCCCGGGACAGAGCAAAAACTTCTCCCTCAAGAACACAAACATTTTACCCCCTATTGTATGACCTTTGCTGAGGGTATGTCCTGCTCCTTTCCACCAGTGATTTGTATTAAGACAGCACTTATATTGTACAATACTTCAGACTGTTTTTTTTAAATACATAAAAGTTTATTTTTAAAAAACTCTATTAATATGGCCAATTGGCATGATTCCTCTTATGAGGGATGGGGAAGGATGTCCTTGCACTTAAATTCATTCCATATGTGTTTGTGTGTATATAGGGGGCAGGTAGTTTTTTTTTTTTTTTTTTTAATTTATTTATTATTATTATACTTTAAGTTGTAGGGTACATGTGCATATCGTGCAGGTTTGTTACATATGTATACTTGTGCCATGTTGGTCTGCTGCACCCATCAACTCGTCATTTACATCAGGTATAACTCCCAATGCAATCCCTCCCCCCTCCCCCCTCCCCATGATAGGCCCCGGTGTGTGATGTTCCCCTTCCTGAGTCCAAGTGATCTCATTGTTCAGTTCCCACCTATGAGTGAGAACATGCGGTGTTTGGTTTTCTGTTCTTGTGAGAGTTTGCTAAGAATGATGGTTTCCAGCTGCATCCATGTCCCTACAAAGGACGCAAACTCATCCTTTTTTATGGCTGCATAGTATTCCATGGTGTATATGTGCCACATTTTCTTAATCCAATCTGTCACTGATGGACATTTGGGTTGATTCCAAGTCTTTGCTATTGTGAATAGTGCTGCAATAAACATACGTGTGCATGTGTCTTTATAGCAGCATAATTTATAATCCTTTGGGTATATCCCCAGTAATGGGATGGCTGGGTCATATGGTACATCTAGTTCTAGATCCTTGAGGAATCGCCATACTGTTTTCCATAATGGTTGAACTAGTTTACAATCCCACCAACAGTGTAAAAGTGTTCCTATTTCTCCACATCCTCTCCAGCACCTGTTGTTTCCTGACTTTTGAATGATCGCCATTCTAACTGGTGTGAGATGGTATCTCATTGTGGTTTTGATTTGCATTTCTCTGATGGCCAGTGATGATGAGCATTTTTTCATGTGTCTGTTGGCTGTATGAATGTCTTCTTTTGAGAAATGTCTGTTCATATCCTTTGCCCACTTTTTGATGGGGTTGTTTGTTTTTTTCTTGTAAATTTGTTTGAGTTCTTTGTAGGTTCTGGATATTAGCCCTTTGTCAGATGAGTAGATTGCAAAAATTTTCTCCCATTCTGTAGGCTTCCTGTTCACTCTGATGGTAGTTTCTTTTGCTGTGCAGAAGCTCTTTAGTTTAATTAGATCCCATTTGTCAATTTTAGCTTTTGCTGCCGTTGCTTTTGGTGTTTTAGACATGAAGTCTTTGCCCATGCCTATGTCCTGAATGGTACTACCTAGGTTTTCCTCTAGGATTTTTATGGTATTAGGTCTAACATTTAAGTCTCTAATCCATCTTGAATTAATTTTCATATAAGGAGTAAGGAAAGGATCCAGTTTCAGCTTTCTACTTATGGCTAGCCAATTTTCCCAGCACCATTTATTAAATAGGGAATCCTTTCCCCATTTCTTGTTTCTCTCAGGTTTGTCAAAGATCAGATGGCTGTAGATGTGTGGTATTATTTCTGAGGACTCTGTTCTGTTCCATTGGTCTATATCTCTGTTTTGGTACCAGTACCATGCTGTTTTGGTTACTGTAGCCTTGTAGTATAGTTTGAAGTCAGGTAGTGTGATGCCTCCAGCTTTGTTCTTTTGACTTAGGATTGTCTTGGAGATGCGGGCTCTTTTTTGGTTCCATATGAACTTTAAAGCAGTTTTTTCCAATTCTGTGAAGAAACTCATTGGTAGCTTGATGGGGATGGCATTGAATCTATAAATTACCTTGGGCAGTATGGCCATTTTCACGATATTGATTCTTCCTATCCATGAGCATGGTATGTTCTTCCATTTGTTTGTGTCCTCTTTTATTTCACTGAGCAGTGGTTTGTAGTTCTCCTTGAAGAGGTCCTTTACATCCCTTGTAAGTTGGATTCCTAGGTATTTTATTCTCTTTGAAGCAATTGTGAATGGAAGTTCATTCATGATTTGGCTCTGTGTTTGTCTGTTATTGGTGTATAAGAATGCTTGTGATTTTTGCACATTAATTTTGTATCCTGAGACTTTGCTGAAGTTGCTTATCAGCTTAAGGAGATTTTGGGCTGAGACAACGGGGTTTTCTAAATATACAATCATGTCATCTGCAAACAGGGACAATTTGACTTCTTCTTTTCCTAACTGAATACCCCTGATTTCTTTCTCTTGCCTAATTGCCCTAGCCAGAACTTCCAACACTATGTTGAATAGGAGTGGTGAGAGAGGGCATCCCTGTCTTGTGCCAGTTTTCAAAGGGAATTTTTCCAGTTTTAGGGGGCAGGTAGTTTTTAACTCTCAATGTTGTAGCATCATTAAGGGAACTCTTACACAAAAGAAAATTTTTTTTTCTTCTTGCCCATGACTGCCAACCTATGTCAAGATTTTTGTTTGAAAAATGATAGAAGCTGAATTCAGAAGTAGTTTAAACAGCCGAAGACATTTATTGACTCATATAACTGGGGAATCAGAAAGGGTAGATGTAGTTTCAGTCACAGCAGGAGTCAGGAATTCAGATGAGGTTATAGGGCTCAGACTCCCTCTTCATCTATTAGCCTTGTTTCTCTCTATGGTTAACTTCATCCTGATGACAGGCCCTGCTCAGAAGTTAACCACCAATATCCAGTCAAAAGATACCGGCTTCGTTGCTAAGAGGGAGTCTCCAAAATGATTGTGACACAGAAACTGTGACTGGGAGACCGGGATGCTTGGCCAGTCTGGGTCCCAAGCCCACAGTGATGGTGAAGGCGCTGTGACTGATCCTTCTTTAGACTAGAGCAAGGGATGGAAGGTTTCCCAAAGGAAGGGAAGCTGGGTAAACAAGCAGGACATGTTCACTCATCTATCATATGCCACCTCTAAGTATGTCTTCTTACTTCCCTTTCTAATCCTCATCTACACAAATACATGATTTTTTTATGTGGTTATCATAGGACAGATAGAATTTTACATGAAACTTTAAGATCATAACATCACAAACATAGAATATATAGAAATAATTTTTTTACTTGGCATTTGGAATAACCTCCCCCAATATAGTTTTCATTTTAATAGTTGCATAATATTTTATGAAGGGGGACACCAGATCATTGAAGCAATGGATTTTGATGTAATCTCCCGGGAAGATCTTGAGTTAGAATAGCAGAGGGTTGAGAGAAAATCCTAGGAAAGATAAATATATAAGGAGTTGCCAGAGTTGAGGAGGTCCCCCAAGAGACCCAGAGATATAGAAAGAAAATTAGAAGCCAATGGAGAAGTTTCTAAATGGAAAGAAGAGTCAAGAATAGACAATTTCCACAGAACATTCAGGAAAAGAATAGAAAATATTCCTTAAGTGGGGCGATATGGACATTAAGTCAGAGCAGTGTTAGAACAGGTAACTTATCCCAGTTTCTATAGCCAGAAAACCACAAAACCAGCGACAGAACTCAGATCCTTGGGAGCATTCTTGACACGATCTTCAACTACGGATGAAGTTGGAGGGGGACATTTGTTCTGCAGCTCTGCAGAGAATTAGAGGCCAAGTCTTCAACATTGTAATCAGGATGATTTTGATTGAATATTAGAAAGTATCTTCTGATTTTCATGATTATAAAAGGCTAAAATGAATTCTTGATAAACTGTGGCTTATTTTAAGAGAATAGTCTAAATATGGAAGCTGCAAATTGTGACACGGACAGGGGACAGGCTGAGTGACCTTCAGCAGGGCCTCTCAGTCCAGCTCTGTTGTACCTTTACCATTCATCAGGTTATTTTTTTCACTCCTCGGATTTCTTTACCTGATTGTACCATTGGATCCCAAGGAAATAAAACATGTGGAGCCCTTTAATTGTAATTTTTTAATTTTATGTCCTTGCTCGCATGGACAGGAAAATCTGCAAAATTCAGTGACTAGCATAAGGTGACATGACTTTGATGAGAGTGGTATGAAGATAATGTTAGGGCTCTGTGAGGATATAGAGGGGGAGGTGTGGAAGTGAGAAAGAAGGGCGGGGATAAGGGCCAGGCCCACTGCCGGAAGAGGGGAAAGCAGTGGGGTTGCCGATCACAGGTTCACCATCAGCCAGTCCAGCAGCTGCAGGGGTGTGACATTCCCCACCGCCTCATTCAGCTGGCGCTCCTTCTCATAGCGCAGCACCGACTGCAGAACCTCGCCCACGCTGCATCCTTTGTCCACAGCAGCAGCTGAGAGCTGAAGTAGCTGTGAAAGGAAAGAAAACACTAGTGGCGAGGCACGGCATCTCATGGCAGGCCAGATGGAGCCTGCCAAGGCTAGAGCAGAGAGGCCAGGCAGACCTCAGGAAACTGCAACACAGACTTTAAAGTTTGTTGGCCTGTTTAACAGAAGGAGGTTGGTGATGTCATTCTTAGTTTAGAGAAGAGATGTTAACATCCACCTGCCCGTGATCTTGTTCTCTAAGAATTCTAAGGTTCTAAGCTCACTCTAATATCATAAAAGTCTCCATCATTGTCCTAAGACCAAAAGGGCAGATGGAAAATACCCAGTGGACAAACGTGGATGCTGCTTTCCATGCCCCATAGACCACAGAATCCTAAAATGTTAGAGCAAAAAGGCACCTCGGAGAACAATTCAACCCTCACGAAAATGTTTCCCAGAGAAGTACAGAGATTTGTCAGAATTAACTGCTAGTAATTAGCAGAACCAAAATTCATTGCAGGTATTGGATCCTATCTTTAGCTCTTTTTTCAAGTACAAAATGAGAAAAGTTAGTTAAGCAACCATTCTAATATAAATACAATGCTGTCATTTATCTGGAATCCTAAGGGCAACAAACTTTCAAGTAATAAGATTTTTATTTTGTTCATTTTGCTCTTGACTTTTTACGACAAAGGGCAGGCAAATAAACAGACCAAATATTGAGAGCATCTTCAGAAAGATAAATATCCATGTGAGAAACTGAAATAGAAGAACCAAATGGAAATTTTAGAACTAAAATTTACCTACAAAATATAAAATAAAAATGTATCAGGTGGGCTAAATAGCAGAATGTAAATGAGAGAGGAAAGTCAGTAAACTTGAAGGTAGATCAATAGAAATTATCCATGCTGAACAACGTACAAGATTGATTAAGCTTATTTCAAAAAACATTTAAAAAAATAAACAGAGCCCAAGGACTTGTGGGCAATACCAAAAGCTTTAACATTTATGTTATTAGAATACCGAAGGAGAAGAGAAAAGTGATGATGCAAAACATATTTGAAGAAATAATGGATGAAAGTATTCCTAATTTGCCAAAAAGTTTTAAACCTATACATTCAAAAAGCTCAGGGTACCTAAAATAAAACAAACCCAAACCCAAAGAAATTAACTCCAAGACCTACCATAACTAAATCACTGAAAATTAAAGAAAAAGAAAAAAATCTTAAAAGCATCCAGGGAAAACCATTTATAGGGGAACTGCAAGTCAAATGACAGCCAATTTCTCATCAGAAACCATAGAGGACAGAAGAAAATGGCACGTCTTTTAACTGCTAAGAGAAAATAACTTGCCAAATTAGAATTCTATATCCAGCAGAAATTATAACTCAAGAATGAAAGTCAACTAAAGACATTGCCAGATTAAATGAAACTGAGAGAATTCATTGCCAGAAAATGTGTTCTAAAAGAATTGCTAAAGGAAGTTCTTCAGAGAGAAGGACAATGATACCAGAAGGAAACTGGGAATATTAAGAATGAATGAAGAGCGAGCTTTCAGTATAAATAGTAGGCTATCCTCTTCAGTTCTTTAAAATATGTTTTAAGGGTCAGGAGCAGTGGCTCATGCCTGTAATCCCAGCACTTTGGGAGGCTGAGGCAGGAGGATCACTTGAGGTCAGGAGTTTGAGACCAGCCTGGCCAACATGGCAAAAATCTGTCTCTACTAAAAATACAAAAATAGCTGGGCATTATGGCATGTGCCTGTAATCCAGCTACTCGGGAGGCTGAGGCAAGAGAATTGCTTGAACTCAGGAGGCGGATGTTGCAATGAACCGAGATCAGGCCACTGCACTCCAGCCTGGGCAACAGAGTGAGATTCTGTCTTAAAAAAAGTGTTTTAAGGTTGGAAGCAAAAGTAACTGAGGGTTTTTTCAAAGTATGTAGATTAAATACATAAAGCAACTCAACTATAAAGGGAGAAGGATAAAGGAAACTTACATGGTAGTAATATTTCTACATTCCAGCTTAAGTGATAAACTATTGATGCTACATGGATTCTGAGAAGTTGGTATGTATATTATAATCCCTAGATTAACCACTAAAAAAACTACACAAAAATATATAGTCAAATATGCAATAGATAAATTAAAATGGAATACTAAAACATGTTCAAATAGTCCAAGAGAAGGCAGCAAAGGGAAAACAAGGAGAAAAAAGAAAGAAGCAACAAATAACAAAATGGTAAACTTAAATCCAAACATATCCATAAACTGGGCTAAATGTAAATGGTCTAAACATATCAAATGCCAGAATGGACAAAAAATATAACCCAAGTGTATGCTGCCTACAAAAACCTTACTTCATATATAATAAGTTAAAATTATAGGAAAAGATGTACCATGAAAATGCTAATCAAAAGAATACTCGAATCTAACATTAATGGTCAATAGGATTTTTCAATAAAGGAGATGGATAATTCAGAGGGGCCAGATACCCAGTGGTCTTTTCAACAAATGGTGCCAAGATAACCTTCATATCTATATGCAAAATATTGAATTTGGACTCCTACCTCACAAAAATTAACTCAAAGTAGATCATAGACCTAAATATAAGAGCTAAAATTATCAAATAAGTAGACAAAAACAAGGAGAAAATCTTCATGGCCTTGCATAGGTCAAGGTTACTAGCTCTCAGCACTCCTGGCCTTCTGGGTTTGTTGTGGGGCTATTTTGCTCATTGCATGTGGTTTAGCAGTATCCTTGGCCTCTACCTGTTTGACTCCAGTGGTAATCCCTTTCTCTGTTGTGACAACCAAATACGTCTCCAGACATTGCCAAATGTCCCCTGGGGGGCAAAATTGCTCCTGGTTGAGAACCACTGGGTAGGCAAAAATTTGTTAGGACACTAAAATCACAAGACATAAAAGTAAAAAATGATAAATTGGATGTCATCTAATTAGACTTCATTTTGCTCTTCAAAAGACTCCATTAAATAAAAAGTTAAGCCACAAACTGAGAGAAAATATTTGCAAAAATATATCAGATACAGGACTTGTATCCGGCATATATAAAAGAGCTCTTATAATTCTAATCAAGAAGAAAACAATCCAACCAAATTATGGGTGAAAGAATTGCACAGATATCTCACTAAAAGAATATATATGAATGGCTAATGAGCACATAATAGAATAACGTGCTCAATATTTTTCATTTTAATGTATGTTTGCCAAATGAAATCCACAATGAGATACCACTATAATTATTACAATAAATGAAAGAATAATACTGACCAGGATGTGGAGAAACTGAAACCTGTGTAAATTACTGGTGAAAATGTAAAATGCTACAGCCACTTCAGGAAATAGTTTGGCAATTTCTTAAGAAATTACACTTAACCGGTCTGGTGTGGTGGCTCATGCCTGTTTTCCTGGCACTTCGGGAGACCGAGGTGTTCAGATCACTTGAGCCCTGGAGTTCCAGACCAGCCTGGGCAACATGACAAGACCCCGTCTCTACAAAAAAGTACAATTAACTGGGTGTGGCGGGGGGTGCCTGTAGTCCCAGCTACTCGGGTGGCTGAAGTGGGAGGATCGCTTAAGCCTAGGGAGTTGGAGGCTGCGGTGACTATGATTATGCCACTGCACTCCCCCCTAGGCAAGAGAGGGGGGAAAGGCCGGGCGCGGTGGCTCAAGCCTGTAATCCCAGCACTTTGGGAGACCGAGACGGGTGGATCACGAGGTCAGGAGATCGAGACCATCCTGGCTAACATGGTGAAACCCCGTCTCTACTAAAAAATACAAAAAAACTAGCCAGGCGAGGTGGCGGGCGCCTGTAGTCCCAGCTACTCGGAGGCTGAGGCAGGAGAATGGCGGGAACCCGGGAGGCGGAGCTTGCAGTGAGCTAAGATCACGCCACTGCACTCCAGCCTGGACGACAGAGCGAAATAAATTACATTTATTGAATGACACTTATTGTAACATGCTGCAATTCCACACCTCATTATCTGCCCAAGAGAAATGAAAACATAACCACACAGGCTTGTATGTGCATGCTCATAGTGGCCTTACACATAATAGCAAAAATGGAAACCATCTAAATATCTATTAACTGATAGATGGACAAACCAAATGCAGTATATCTACATAATGAAGTACTCTTCAGGAATAAAAAGAAATAAACTACTGATACATGCTACAACACAGATGAACCACAAAAACCTTCCACTAAGTGTAAGGAGCCTGATGTAAAAGACCACACACTTTATGGCTCCATTACATAAAATGTCAAGGAAAGGCAAATTTATAATGATGGAAAGGTTAATGGTTGCACAGGGATGGGGGATGAAAACTGGGAAATGTAAACAAGAATAGCCTAGAAAATTCTGAGGCAGAGAAATAGTCTCCAGTCCTATCGGATATTGAAAAATATTATAGAATTACAGTAATTAAAACACGATGCCATTGGTTCGAGTAGATGGACAATTCAATGGCATAGAGTAGAAAGTTTAGAAAAAGAATAGGAAAAAAATAAGAGATTATGGCCAGACGCGGTACCTCACGCCTGTAATCCCACCACTTTGGGAGGCTGAGGCAGGTGGATCATGAGGTCAGGAGTTCAAGACCAGCCTGGCCAAGATGGCAAAACCCTGTCTCTACTAAAAGTACACAAATTACAGCGTGCCTGTAATCCCAGCTACTCCGGAGGCCGAGGCAGGAGAATCGCTTGAACCTGGGGGATGGAGGTTGCAGTGAGCCGAGATCACGCCACTGCACTCCAGCCTGGGAGACAGAGCGAGGCTCTGTCTCAAAAAAAAAAAAAAAAAAAAAGGGATTGTAACCTTACTTCATACCTTATATATAAATGAATTCAAAATGTATTAGAGTCTTAAATATATTTTAAAAATCATAAAAGTACAGTCACGCACTGCATAATGATGTTTCAGTCAACCACAGACTGTACATATGATGGTGGTTCCATATGCTTATAATGGACCTGAAAAACTCCTATTTTCCAGTGATATCATAGTTACAGTAACATAGCACAACACATTACTCACTTGTTGGGGGTGATGCTGCTGTAAACAAACCTACCATGCTGCCAGTTATATAGAAGTCTAGCACACACTGTTACATATAGTGGATGGTACTTCATAATGAAAATAAATGACTACGTTACTGATTTCTGTATTCACTGTACTATACTTTTAGTGTTATTTTAGTCTACTCCTTCTACTTATTAAAAAAATTAATTGTAAAACAGCCTCAGGCAGGTCCTTCAGGACAAAGGCATCGTCATTATAGGACATAATAGCTCCATGAGTGTTACTTACCCTGAAGACCTTCTAGTGGGAGAACATGCAGAAGTGGAAGGCAATGATATTGATGATCCTGACCCTGTGTGGGCCTAGGTCAATGTGTGTGTTTGTATCTTCATTTTTAATAAAAAGTAAAAAAAAAATTAAATAGAAAAAAACTCATAAAAAAGAATATAAAGAAAGAAAATATTTTTGTGTAACTGTACAATGTGTGTTTTAAGCTAAGTGTTATTACAAAAGAGTCAAAAAGTTAAAAAAATTAAAAGTTTGTAACATAAAGTTATAGTAAGCTGTTAATTTATTATTGAAGAAAGAAAAATATTTTAAAATATATTTATTGTAGCCTAAATGTACAGTGTTTATGAAGTCTACAGTAGTGAATGGTAATGTCCTAGGCCTTCACATTCACGCACCACTCAGTCACTCACTCATCCAGAGCAACTTCCAGTCCTGTGAGCTCCATTCATGGTAAGTGACCTGCACAGATGCACCACGTATCTTTCAAACCATATTTTTACTGTACCTTTTCTGTATTTAGCTATGTTTAGATCCACACATACCGTGGTGTTACAATTGCTTACAGTATTCAGTATAGTAACATGCTGTATATAAGTGTGTAACCTAGGAGCCATAGGCTATACAATATAAGCTAGATATGCAGTAGGCTATACCAGCTAGGTTTGTGTAAGTACAGTCTATTATGCTCACACAATGAAGAAATCGCTTAAAGACACATTTCTCAGAACATATCCCCATGACTAAGCGATGCATGACTGTATTAGAAAAAAAAAACGAGAAAGTTTTGCTAATATCATAAAGCAGAGAATGTTTTTCAAAATATAACATAAAACCCAGCAAAAAGAAAAATGTCTCATATTTGATGACATTTGCATGGCAGAAACAAACAACAACAACAACAACAAAACACCAATCCAAAGACCAATGGCAAAGGAAACATTTGTATTTAGTATCATAAAGGTTGATTTCTTGTAATATATAAAACTCTTTTTTTTTTTTTTGAGATAGAGTCTCGCTCTGTCGCCCAGGCTGGAGTGAAGTGGCGCGATCTCGGCTCACTGCAAGCTCCGCCTCCCGGGTTCACGCCATTCTCCTGCCTCAGCCTCCCGAATAGCTGGGACTACAGGCGCCCGCCACAGCACCCGGCTAATTTTTTGTATTTTTAGTAGAGACGGGGTTTCACTAGCCAGGATGGTCTCGATCTCCTGACCTCGTGATCCGCCTGCCTCCGCCTCCCAAAGTGCTGGGATTACAGGCGTGAGCCACCGCGCCCGGCAATATATAAAAACTCTTATAGATCAATAAGAAAAAGGCCTACAATGCAATAAAAAATTGGGGAGAACATAAAAAGAATACCTAGGAATACAGCTAACCAGGGAGGTGAAAATCTCTACAATGAGAATTACAAGACACTGCTCAAAGAAATCAGAAATGACACAAACAAATAGAAAAATATTCCATGCTCATGGACAGGAAAAGTCAGTATTGTTAAAATGGTCATACTGCCCAAAGCAACTTAAACGTTCAAGGCTATTCCTATTAAACTACCAGTGAAATTCTTCATAGAACTAGAAAAAACTATTTTCAAATTCATATGGAACCAAAAAAGAGCCTGCCAATAACCAAGGCAATCCTAGGCGAAAAGAACAAAGCTAGCGGCATCACATTACTCAACTTCAAATTTTACTACGGGGTCACAGTAACCAAAACAGCACGGTACAAAAACAGACATACAGACCAACGGAACAGAATAGAGAGCCCAAAAATAAGGCCACACAGCTACAACCATCTGATCTTTGACAAAGCTGACCAAAACAAGCAATGGGGACGGACTCCCTATTCAATAGGTGCTGGGATAGCTGGCTAGCCATATACAGAAGATTGAAACTGGACCCCTTCCTTACACCATGTACAAAACTCAACTCAAGATGGATTAAAGACTTAAATAGAAGACTAAAAACTGTAAAAACCCTAGAAGACAACCTAGGCAATACCATTCTGGACACAGGAACTGGCAAAGATTTCATGATGATGAATACACCAAAAGCAATGGCAACAAGGGCAAAAATCGACAAATGGGATCTAATTAAATTTTAAGAGCTTCTGCACAGCAATTGAAACTATTAATAGAGTAAACAGACGACCTACATAATGGAAGGAAATATTTGCAAACTATGCATCTGACAAAGGTCTAATGTTCAGCATCTATAAGGAACTGAAACAAATTTACCAGAAAAAAACAACCCCATTAAAAAGTGGGCAAAGGACACAAACAGACTCCTTTTAAAAGAAGACATATGTATGGCCAACAAGCATATAAAAACAAGCTCAATATCACTGGTCACTAGATACATGCAAATCAAAACCATAATGAGCCACCATCTCACACCAGTTAGAATGGCTATTATTAAAAGTAATGGCAAGATTGTGGAGAAAAGGCAACGCATACACACTGTTGATGGGAGTGTAAATTAGTTTGACCATTATCGAAAGCAGTGTGGCGATTCCTCAAAGAGCTAAAAACAGAACTACCATTCAATCCAGCAATCCCATTACTGGGTGTATACCCAAAGGAATATAAATTGTTTTACCATAAGGCATGTGCACATGAATGTTCATTGCAACACTGTATTCACAATAACAAAGACATGAAGTTAACCTAAATGCCCATTAATGGCAGATGGGATAAAGAAAATGTGGTACATATACACCATGGAATATTATGCAGCCGTGAAAAAGAGCACGGCCATCTCCTTTGAAGGAACATGGATGCAGCTGGAGGCCATTACCATTGCCAAATTAACTCAGGAACAGAAAACGAAATACAGCATGTTATCAGAAGTGGGAGTTAAATGATGAGAACACACGGACACAAAGAGAGGAAGAACAGACACTTGAGGGTGGAGGGTGGGAGCAAGAAGACAATCAGAAAAAAATAACTATTGGGTCGGTACTAGGATTAGTACCTGGGTGACAAAATAATCTGTACAACAAACCCCTGTGACACGAGTTTACCTGTATAACAAACAAGCACATATACCCCTGAACCTAAAGTAAAAGTTAAAAAAAGAAAAATGATGGCCGGGCGCGGTGGCTCAAGCCTGTAATCCCAGCACTTTGGGAGGCCGAGACGGGCGGATCACGAGGTCAGGAGATCGAGACCATCCTGGCTAATGCGGTGAAACCCCGTCTCTACTAAAAATACAAAAAACTAGCCGGGCGAGGTGGCGGGCGCCTGTAGTCCCAGCTACTCCGGAGGCTGAGGCAGGAGAATGGCGTAAACCCGGGAGGCGGAGCTTGCAGTGAGCGAAGATCCGGCCATTGCACTCCAGCCTGGGCGACAGAGCGAGACTCCGTCTCAAAAAAAAAAAAAAAAAAAAAAAAAAGAAAAATGGGCAGAAGTTAGGACCAATTTATCCACAGAAGAGGAAATTCAAATGGTCTTAAATATACGCAAAGATACTCACCCTCATTCCTAATAAGACAAAAAGTAAAGCAACTTAGCAAATTAAAATTTTAGCATGCACTGTTGGTTTCAGTGTGAGGAAATAGTCCTCTTACACTGTTTTAACAGGTGTGTAAATTGGTACAAGCTCTATGGAAGGCAATTTGGAAACATGTATCAAATTACACAAATAATATTCTCAGTGACCTTGAAATTCCTTTCCTAGGTGTATAGCACATGTGAATACATTTGAATCTGTGCAAAATTATGTATATTCAAGGATATTCAGTGTAGCATTGCTTACAGTGCAAAATAGTGGCAACTGAAATGTCCATACATAGGGGAGTGGTTAAATATATAAAACATATATACGAAATGGTTTCATATATTATAAAATACATAAAGCCATTAAAAAGAATGTGGTAGCTCTATATGTTACAGAAGAGGATATATATATAAAAAAAATAATTTGCGACTTCACGTGTGTGTGTGTGTGTGTGTGTGTGTGTGTATTTCTGGAAGGATAAATAAGAAACTGATCCAAATGGTTGTTTTCTCCAGGGAAGGCAATAGGATGGAGCACACAAGTGAGAAAACAACCCTTCATTTTCACTGTGCATCCTTTTGTACTTTTGAATTTTGAACTATGCACACATTTTATTCAAAAATAAATACAAGTGTATTTAAAGACATTAGGCTCACAGACATTCCAGTGACAGCAGGTTCAATCATCTGAATCAGTATGAGAATATTTGCATACATTAATCTCTTTTCAAAAAGTCATTTTTAGGCAGTTTCCTTGGTGTCTATGTCATCCCTGTTCGTAAAAATATACTAATATTCAGTGCGTCTATTTATTAGTTGAAGTTTGAACATGCTGCTTCTCGTTCCTTCTACTCTTAGAGGGCGTCAACAAAATAGATGACTGTCCTTATCTTTAGAGTAGACAAAGGGGTGTGTGTGTGTTGGGGGGGTGTGTATAAAAGTGGGGGACTGCAAGTATATTGTCCTATTTTAGAGACATGTTTCAATTTAAAATAATCTAAAACAACACATTCCAATTCAAAAAAAGTCTAAAGCCAGAATGTATTATGTATGTTATATATGATGGGTTTGATTTCAAAGATGGCTACAAAAGGCTTTCTGACACATTATATACCTGAAGGCTATGCTTATTTTTAGATTTTTTCATCAGTTTAAATTCTCTTCAGAATATAGCCTCCCACTCCCCACCTCTGCTAATTGCTATATACTATAAAGTAGTTGTCTGTTTTACAGATTGGAAACCCTGCATGGAGACAGAGCTTGCCAAGGACCCTTAGGAATAGATCTAATATTGGAAGTTCACATTGTCTTCTAGCCTAACTTGAATGTGCACACAACTCACGTGCGTATTTTGCTAAAATGAAGATTCTGATTCAGTAGGTCTGGAGGGATGTGTGAGATTCTGCCCTTCTAAAAAGCTTCCAGGTGATGCCAATGTTGTAGGTCCACAGACTACACTTTGAGTAGCAAGTGTAGTCTTGCTAAGACCAAAGTCAAAGACCATACAGTTTCTTGTTTAGGCTTGATATAGCCTAATCTGGATGCTCTGCAATCGTGTGTCTTTCCAGTCATCAGATAAACGTAGCGACCCAGTTGCAAGCGTTGCTAATACCATGTAAATACGACTGAATTAAGCAGAGAAAGCCTTTTTTTCTATATCTTTTGATTTCTATGATGATGAATTTTTCTAAATAATCCTAGCCTCTTGTACCACCTTTTGCTACTGAATGATTAACAGCAGGTGTTCCACTTTTCTCAATCAAGAGGAGACAATGAAAAGCACTGAGGAAGAGAAAATGAGACACACAGAGAGAGAGAGAGAGAGAGAGCGAGAAGGCAGAGAAGAGAGAGAAGAGAAGGTTGTGGGGATGGTCTTTTTACTTCCCCCACTTCAGTATGAAGCAGCAGCATCTTGGGTAAGTGTGCGTGTTCTCCAGACTCAAACCCTCCCTTTGGCGAGCACTTCTGATGCTTATTGGGCACCTTGCATGGAGAACAAGAACTTATCAGGCACGTTTACCTTTATCAGTAATAACAGTGATAAGTTGATTTCCCATCTGCCTTATGCTTTAGTCTTACTTGTCAACTGATTCAGAATTTAGGGTAGGGGGAAGAAGGGTGTTATCGACTGAATCCTTTCAAATCCCCAACACCACCTAGACAACCAGCTAAGACAGTAATGGCACGTTTGGAAAGGTCATAAATTCAGACACTGCCTCTTCCCTAACACATCCTAGGGCTACTTTCCAGCTTCATCTCATCCTTTGAGCAATGCTGTCCTATTCAAAACTCAGCCTAGAGCCCAGACCTTAATCTGATTCTTTCACTAGGTCTCTTGGAGGTTCCTCATCTGTACACTCCTACTCCTAAATGCAGAAAACAGAAAAACATCATTTATCCCCCCCTTTCCCCTTTGATATGCCTTGTATTGGGCAAAATCTAATTTTACTTTATCCATTATCTCTGCCAAGAGGTATGATCTTCAAATCCTACTGTTTCCATTTTACCTTCCCTGTGGCTATCTTCCCATTCAGAAAGAAACCAGAACTTAAAGCCCTAGTTAACTCTTAATAAAGCTTCCAAATTCCTCTGCCTTTGTTTCTTACCTTCTCCTGGATCCCTTCATCATCACCAGCAAAGTACAAAATAGGGACATTGAGCTCAGAGGCAGCTACCCATTGAAGGACGGCTTGGAGTTGCTTGTTCTGAACTGTATCCGTTAGGTTGTGATTGCTGACAATCACCTTGGGTGCTGCACACCCTTCAGGAGGCTGACCTGATATACCTCTCATTTCATTATGGATAGCTTGATAGGCATTCTGCAGGAGAGCTTCTGCTGACCCTGTGCCCTTGACTGGCAAACACTCATATAAACTATCTGGGAAGGCCGAAGTTAGCCTACTGGCATCTCCAGACTTGTCATCTCCCAACTTGTCATCTCCCAGCTCTGCCAAAGAAGAATCACAGGACTTCGCAATGATGACACACAGCTTCATCACTGAGTTCATCAGATGTTCTACCATCTGCCCACTCATGTGGCCATCTATCTGGCTGACAACCATCTTGGTCAGCCCAGAAAGGGCACCAGGGGTCTCATCATCTTCACATAGTTTAGGGGGAGACGGGGCTAAAGGTCTTTCACACAACTTCCTATCTTCCTTAACTGGCTGTTCCGGCACCTTGGGTTCAGAGCTCTGGTCACGCTTGAAAATGGTCTCACTAAGTAAGTTCCGGATGAAATTGAAGAAAACACTCCTTAGGTCCTTCTTTTCTGCTTGTTCTTGGTCACCTACAATGGGAGCAGACTTCAGGCAGGATTCATCAGGAACTACAGGAGGCTCATTGGCAGGAAAGTTGGTGGTGCCAGCAGCTTCAAGGAAGCTCTGTGCATCCCTTCTTCCTCCCTGGGCCAGGTGATATTGAATCAGAAGTAGGGCAGATACGATCAGGTCCTTGGCCCAGGAGTCTGAATCACATATAAAATTCTCAGGTTTCTCTGGGGGATATGGAGGAGGGCTGAGGTTGCAAATATCTTCAGGGTACTCAAAGGAAATGTCTGGTGAAGGCTTACACTGTGTGTTGGGAGCTTCACATGCTGCCTGCTGGAAACCTAGAGATTTACATTCTTTCTGTTGACTTTTATGCCACAAGGTCAGCCCCTCTTTGATAATGTGTTCACCCAGAGTTTTGGCACAAGTCTCCTCCTCTGATTTGGGTTCAGAATACATTTGTTCTCTCAATTTAGTTTCAGATTTCATGTGAAAGTTCACATTTCGGTGTTTAGGATCACCCATTCCTTTCATGGAGATGAGGGAATAACTCTCAGCCGTGTCTTGGGCTTTCCTGACATGCTCAGGGACTTTCTTGACAAACATTACATTGTACAGCTTCCTTAGCATGGCATCCATGATATCTGCGGCCTTTTGGCTTCCGTGAGTGAAGACAGTTCTTTTCACAGCCGAGACAAACTGTGTGTCAGTCATGAGGGTCCCTGTGATGCTATGGAGGTTCCTCATGAAGGAGTCGATGAGATCCGAGACCACATCTTTTGCATGCTTGAGCAGAACCTTCTTCAGTAGGATGGTGGCAAGGGTTGTGTCTTTCACTTGGATCTTCAGTGTCTTCATGATGGAGACCATCATATCAGACACCACACTGTTAGCATAGGTCATGATCCCTTCACTAACAGAAGCTGTAAAGTCATCAGGCCTTTCCTGCCCTCGAAACCTCTTTCTCTCCCGAGGAAAGAACCTTCCACTCTCTCTGGCATAATCTCCATTACGAGATTCAAACACTTCCTTATAGAAGAAAGACTTCTTAGAAGCAGGCTTGTCCTCTGGACCCTGTCTTTCTTTGGCGCGCTCCTCGATCTTCAAAGTGGACTTGTATTTCAAATTTGGGGGACTTTGTGATGATCCTGAGGCTCTGTCTCCAGAGCCAGGAGCCTTGTCTGGGGCAGCATTCCTGGAACAGGCAGAGACGGTCTCATTCACAAGCTCTGATGCTATCTTACTGAGGCTTTTGGTGGGTGGGGGTTCATTCCCCATGTACAATGACTGATGGACACATTTGTTTTCAGAGCCATCGATCTTCTCATTGATCTCTTTGCGGGCCATGGCTATGACTAGATTTGTGAGGCGGTTAGCATAGAAGGAAACTTCATCTACTGAACTCCCATTGCCAAGTTGGGCCCTGGGGCCCTGGCAAGGATTCTCTTTGTGAGTCATCTCAAAATGCAATCTTTCTGGAGTGCCCTTGGTGTTGTTGTAATAGTCTACAGAGAAACCTTTGTGTGGGTCTCCTGAGGTGGACGTTTCCCCACCAAATGATTCTCCGGGTTTGAACCTAACATCTTGGAACTCTGCTGTACTTTTCTCCAGGTCTCTGCGGAGCCAGCTGAGCACTCTGACAGGATCCGTGGAGGTGTCCTTAAAAATAGACAAGGATTCATCTGACTATAACCAAGTAAAGATATGGGATATTCAAGACAACCTCAAAGTTCAGTTACAAATGTCATCAGCCCTCTCAAGATTGCTCCATCTTGGCAGTAAAAGTAACCATTTATGGAGTACTCACTGTGTATCAGACGTTGTTCCAAGTATTTTAAGACTATTATCTCATTTAATTAGTTTCATAATAAACCTGAGATTTAGCTCTCTTATTATCCTCATTTTACAGAGGAGGAAATTGAAGAACTGAGAGGTTAAGTTTGTAACTTATTTGAAATAATACAGCTAACCATTGATGGAGCAGAAATTCCAGCCCTGGCAGTCTGACTCCACAGCCCATGCGCTCAGCTAGTGTATTATATTGCTTCTAATGACATAAATCTTTAAGATCTGATAGTCTGCTATCAGACCTCCAGCTCCATCCATGTCCCTGTAAAGGACATGATATCATTCTTTTTTAATGGCTGCATAGTATTCCATGGTGTATACGTACCACATTTTCTTTATCCAGTTGATCATTGATGGGCATTTAGGTTGATTCATGAACAGAAAACCAAATACCACATGTTGATACTTATAAGTGGGAGCTAAATGATGACAACACATGGACACATAGAGGGGAACAACACCCACTGGGGCCTTTTGGAGAGTGCAGGTAGGGAGGAGGGAGAGGACAGGGAAAAATAACTAATGGGTACTAGGCTTAACACCTGGGTGATGAAATAATCTGTACAACTACCCCCATGACACAAGTTTACCTATGCAACATACGTGCACGTGTACTCCTGAACTTAAAAATTGAAAAACAGATCTGACAGTCATCAGCTAGATAGAAGAGTTAGCATATGAATGGAATCAGATTTTTTCCTGTTTTAATATTAATTGCTATTTTCTATGGTTTACCTGTTTTTATTTAGATCTTATTACAAGTATAGTTTCCAAAAAATGAGAAAATTCAGGGAAAATTGTGCATAATTAATCACTTTGCCAGGCTGCACAAACACTATCTGGATATGTTAAAGGGCTTCCAATGGACTGACATCATTTAAGTTAACAATCTGATTTATAATTCAGGAGTTAATATGTATGGGCAATTTATTCGTTTTGTGTGAATACAGATTCTTTGATGGACACTAGCTGTGATAAGCATATGAACACTTTTACATGTTTATAAATTGTACCATCTGCATGTGGGAAAAACTCTGAAACACAAGATAAAATAGCATAATATATATGAAAGTGTCCTATTTATTATTAAATGTAAAGAATCACTGTAATTATTGGAGTTCATATATCTATCTGAGAATGACCACAAATATTGCCCACCTTTAAAGAACAATTTGGTATTTTTATTACCAAGTGTCATATAGTTACTAGTTACTATTTGTGAAGTACTTGTAATGTTTGCCAGGCACTGTGCTAAATGCTTTACATGCACTATTTTGTTTAATCCTCATATTCGCCTAGTAAGATAGGTTTTATTCTTCCAGTTTCACGGGTAAGAAAACAGAGACTTAGAGAAGTTAAATAGTTTGCCGGGCATCTCACAGCATGGTGGGGTTTCATATTCAGATCCAATTCTGATCCTAAAATCTGGGCTCTCCACCTCTACAATATCCTGCTGTGCTTTGATTACTTGGAAAGAAAGGAAAAGTAGTTGTGCTAGTTGTCTGCAGGACTGGTTTAAGTGGCTTGTTACCATGTCGGAGTTAAGGTCCATTGTGCTTGGTTCAAAATGCTCCCAGTGGTTCTCCTAATTAGAATAATAGCTACTATATGGGGTATTTTGTGCTTTAGCGGAAAACCACACATCGTCTATAGCACACCCTTCCAGATTATCTGATTCTCATTCTCTTGGAGCTATTTTACAACTCTATTAACTGTGGATAACTGACATCAATGCAATATAATTCTTGTCTAGACACCTATAAGGGGAGGGTCGACTGACTGCCTCTCCCACTGCAGAGAAGGTCAGTTTTGCCTCCAATGGCACATTCACTTCAATATCTCCAAGCTATATGTGTCTTTTGAACCTCACCAGTTCCTTGTTAATGAGTTAAATAAAATCTTTAACACATATTCATTTTTGTATATGTATGGGAGTCATTATTTTACCCTTCTTTGAGAATTCTCTTTTAACAGTTTTGGAAGTCTTCCGCCAAGATGCCCAATAGATCCACCTAATGGAGATAAACGTCCTCAAGAGACAGGTGCACCAGGCGTGTCTTTTCTCAGCCCCCAGAGTGGCAATAGAAGTTTGCAGACATTCGGTTTTTCTAGTTCTAATTTTCCTCTCTACTAATTTTGGTTTTGGTTCTCATTTCAGTTTGTTTCTGGCCAATTGGTGGCAGCAATGATTGGAAATTTGATTTTATTGTCTGACCATTTGGTAATCTCAGAGGATATTTATAGAGTTATATCCTCTGTTGGGTGCGAGGCAACAGAAAATTTGTTTTGACAGTATTTTTTTGTCCACCTTAAGTTCATCAGTTAAGACATTTGTGCTCACTTGGAAGGAGAAGTGCTCTTTGATATCTGGACAGGTGAGTTTTATGTTTCTGGTTTATTTTTGACACAAAGTGTGGCTGAAAGTTTAGAACTGAGGCTATAAACTGTCTCTATCAGTGTCTGTAATGCTATGTGTCCGTAATTCAGAAAATGTGTCTGTAATTCAGAAAATGTTAGGTGTAAGCAGCAACGTCTTCCTCCAGAGAGTATTCATGTGTTATACTACGAAGTCTCTTAAAGGATGTTTATTCTGACTGGTGCATGCTCACACACACACACACACACAAACACACTTATGTAAATTACATATTCTTGACATCCCTCAAAAATGAGGAAATCAAGCTCTTAATATTTAAAATATTCAAGGGGAATGAGAAGAAAAAAAAGTATTTTTACGGAACCTACCTCAGAACTATTTTAGAAACCCAAGTTCACATAAATTAGGTAAATCTTTGGCAAATAATACTAGTTGAATAATTTTGGTTTAATAAAAACAGCTATGTCTTTTCTTATTTATCAATGTTAAATATACAATCGTATGCTTTTATTTTACTTTGATATGCTTTTCCTAAACTTATACAGGTTTACAGATCCAAAAAATGCCAGCATTACTTCTATTTAATGCTTAAGATTAAGAAAAATGTAAATTTGCATTTAACCAAGTTCAATAATCATTCTGACAAACTTTATTTCAACAGTTCTTATGTTTCATAGTATGCCAGCCTAATGATAAGTTTCCAACATCTTTATATAAGTTAAAACGCTGGATGGTATTACATTGAGTTAATGCATATTCATTGATATGTAGATCATTTCTAAGTAAGATGGAACACTGAGACATTGATGGCCAAGCATAAAGTTTATATGCTTTTGCTTATTTTTTTAAATCACTTATAGAGAGGTTATATCTTTAAGTCTGTTAATGAGTCTGTTCATCTTCTCCGCTTAGGTGGTATAAGGGGTGTATGTGACTGGAGGAATCGTCTTCCTCTGCAGTCACGAGTTCTACTCATCTGCATTTCAGCTGGTGTGTGATGTTCCCAATTATATACTCCTCACCCCTAGTTTTTTTGTGATATAGAAAGAGGGTATATTCTTTCATCATCATAACTGTTAACTTTGGGTCAGCAGTTATAATTAATATTAGTGGTTTAGACTATTTCAGAGAAGTCGAAATGTAAACCTGCTTGTTTTCCTAGGGACTGCAGGTGAAACCTGGTGGAGAGCATTTCTTAGGCTTGACCTCCTAATCTCAGGACAGTAAACAATACAGGGCTTTTTTTTTGAGACGGAGTCTCGCTCTGTCGCCCAGGCTGGAGTGCAGTGGCCGGATCTCAGCTCACTGCAAGCTCCGCCTCCCGGGTTCCCACCATTCTCCTGCCTCAGCCTCCCGAGTAGCTGGGACTACAGGCGCCGCCACCACACCCAGCTAATTTTTGTGTGTTTTTAGTAGAGACGGGGTTTCACTGCGTTAGCCTGGATGGTCTTGATCTCCTGACCTCGTGATCCGCCCGTCTCGGCCTCCCAAAGTGCTGGGATTACAGGCGTGAGCCACCGCACCCGGCCAATAGAGGGCTTTAAAAATCCAATCTGAGATTCCTTATGAGAACTTCCGGTAAAGCATACTTAGGCCTATCCAGTTGCTGCACCTATGTAAATAACCAGGCCAAATCTAATGAGACTAGCCTCATTTTGTGGTCAAGAATAATCTTACCTTGAGATTATTTTAATTTTTATCAAAATGGGGAAGCCTACAGGGAAAAAAAGTTGTGCTTCAATAGGAAACTAAGCATTGTCTACAGCCTACAGACTAAGTATTGTCTTCAGTCTTCCACATGACCTGATTCTCAGTCTGTGGGAGCTATTTTACAGTTCTGCAAGCTGTAGATAATTGATAGCAGTGCAAAACAACTCTTGTCTATAGTTGTGAAAATTCCGTCTAGTGGAAGTCTGGTTGATTTCCCTTCCCCATTGTGGAGCAGGTCAGTTTTACTTTTGTTTGCACATTTATTTCAATATTCCTGATCTATAAGTGTATCTTTAAAGAATTCTCCTTTGAACTGGTGGTAATACCTAACTGATTTCCTCACTACTGAGGTGGATACAATCTTTCATATGTATTCATTTTTGTCTCTGTTTCGAAGTGATAATTTTACCCTTTTTTTGAAAATGATAACTAGTTATTTACGAACAAGCACATCAACTTGCAAATAGGTGTGTTTCCATAATTGGGCTGTAACAGTACAGGAAAGCCTTACTAGAGTGCAGCTGTGGGGTTTATTCTTTTGCCCTTTTCAATTTTTTTAAAAAAACAACAAACCCAAACTGATTGGGGGTAGTGGCTCACGCCTGCAGTCCCATCACCTTGGGAGGCCAAGGTGGGCAGATCTCGCTTGAGTTCAGGAGTTTGAGACCAGCCTGGGCAACATGGCGAAAACCCATCTCTACAAAGAATATATTTTAAAAGATAAATAAAATTAAAAAAAAATAAAAATAAAAAACCAAACCTACAGCATAGTATAGAGCTTTACAATGGAGTCCACAGAATTGTGTTAAGTTGCTGTGTTTATGGGTTTTTGATGTCTACATATTTTTAAACCTAAAATGTGTATACCGTATGTTTATTATTCCCCTCTATCCACAAGGATTTTGCAAAAGGTGTTAATCAAACTGTAGTGACTGAAAACTAAGTACCCACATTTCCTTTCTTATCAATGCAGTCCATGACCAAACATCCATCTCTCCAAACGCCTTTATCCTCTTGCAACCTTCCTCTTCTTACGCAATAGTATTCTGAGCAGTTAGGGAAGTTAGATGCCAAATTATCTCAGTATTTCTGAATCCTGAGGCAAATTTTCATGTCCATGAAGGATAATATAAAAAGAATTAATGGGTTTTATTTTCTCTGCTCACCATCTTTTGCTTCAGTAGTTTTAAGTCAGCTATCTACCTCCCTGTCCTATTTCTCTTCTCCACCTTTGTCTCAATTAAACATACTTTATAAAATTTTCTCTGACCACCTCCCATTTTGAAATGATCAATTCTTTAAACACTTACAGCATTTATTGTCTAGAAAATACATTTGACAAATAGTCATGAACTGCTTTTCATTAGTCCAACAGTTATTCAGCACTTTCAAGTGACATTTCTATATTCTTTTTTTTTTTTTTTTTGCTTTTTATACCACTGTATTCAAACCTGAGAACCTCAATATAAAACTAAACGCTGGTGACCCATTTTCCTAATTCTGCATTATTGTAAATGTACAAGTTCTCCTAACAGTCCAACACTTACATAGATTAAATCGTCTCTGACACATGGTAGCTCTCATGTAAGGAAAACACCGAAAATAATTAGTGCAATATACTGAACTGATCAAAATAAAATGAAGGTTGGAAAACAAGGCTGCAAGATTGTTACTAACATATTGCAATACTTTATGTTACAAATTATGGGTACATTGTTCGTTATGGTTCTAGTCATGGAGGAACAACTGAAGCCCCTTCCTGTCAAAGGGGGAGAGAGAAACAATTGGCTGTTTTAGTAACTGTACATTTTGTATACTTTTAAGCAACTCTTAAACATTACAGAAAAGTGATACATATATGGAGACTATACTGCAGTACGCTATTGACAGTACAGCTGAAGATGGAATTTAAAATAATGAAGTTTAAATATACATAATTGTTAGTGCATTGACTACATTGTGTCACAAGCGAACGAAAGTCCCCTCCCTGCATCAAACAACAAAACCTATGTCATGGCCAGCAGTGATTAATTAGAAATCACAGACACCTGGCTTATTTCATTTTTGTTAAAGAACTCACATGTTTGAAAGAAACACTATCCATTAAGATGCATTTATTAGTTCTCAAATTCCTAAAACATGATGGGGTTGCATTTGATTTTTTTTACCCCATTAAGAAAAAAACCCCAAAAAACAGGACTGGCTATAATTTAGATGCCATTAACGCTCTTTCCACCCACCCCCCACCTTGTATATGTGGCATAATTTATTAAAATATGGAATGTTCATTTTAAATACTGATACCAGGAAAAAAATGAACATTTGCCGGAATACTACGGCTAAGCATAAATAACTTTAGAATCTCCTTCTACAAAAAGAATGTTTTTGAAAAGCCCAAATTAGTAAATTCTAAATTTTTTTCACAGGTGACTACTGTATCAGTGTGGAGAAATGGGCTGGTTAACTGCGGGTCCAGATAGTCATTTGCCTATATTCCCAGTGATGAGAAATTATTCCCCCAACCTTCCAATGAAACCAAATGTACACATAGTCCTCGTTTTTCCTTACTGCTGTAACATTAGTAAGAGGGACCCATGCATGTTATTAAAAATTAAGTTCAAAACACGTAAAATAATTCTGTATTAGAAACTTGACTCTATCATAAGTCTCTTCTTTTGGAAGTCACACTGGGCTGGTTAAATGGTCCAGTTGCATTGTTACTAACATTTAAGAAGCAGAACACTATTCCAGCTAGTTCCAACTGGAGGTTTAATTACTACACACTGACTCCTGGTTGGTTGTGTGGGTTCAGTAAGGGCTACTCCTCTTCCTCTGGCAGAGTCTGCTCCTGCATTTCGTGGTTCATTCTTTGGCAATTTTTTAGCTATTGCCATGAACATTTCATTTACATTCATTGATGTTTTAGCTGATGTCTTCATGAATAATAAACTATTGTCATCTGCATAGGGCTGTGCTTCCTGGAAATCTACTGCTCTTTTATTTGCTGGGTCAGCCTTGTTTCCTGATAAAGCTATTACAATGTCAGGACATGCTTGCCTCTGAAGTTCTTCAGCCCAATTTTTCGCACTTGCAAAGGACTCCTCATTTGTGATATCGTATACAACGACGGCTGTTTGTGCTCCTCTGCAGTACATTGGTGCTAGGCTGCGGTATTGTTCTTGACCAGCTGTATCCCATATTTCAAACTATACTGTAGTGTCATCAAGACACACAGTTTGGGTTAGAAAATCAGCTGAATCTGTGAAACCACTTTAATTTATCCAAAATGTCTATTTTCTGGCTAAGAACCATCATCACTCTTAGATCTCTTCATTTTCTCTTCACTTCCATCACCAGCACTAGCAGTTGGTTTTCTTTTTGGGCCCATATTTCACAAAGAAACAGCTTTTACCACTTTGAGAGTTAACCCAATGGTACTCTCTTGAAATTCATGAAATTGGCCTTTCACAAAAGGAAGCACTAGGCTTGGTTTGCCAAGAGCAGACTCTCCCAGAAGTACTCGTTAGAACTGGCATATTTTATTTCCAGTATTTGGGCCGTTGGGTCTTCTTGTGCCTCGATTAGCCATGTTCAAATTTGAAATAAGTCCCTAATTTCAGACTCTTCAATGAACTTCCAGAATTCAATGGGTCAATTTTGTTCTTTCTGGAGGTAAAGAAACCTGAGACGCGGCAAGCGGAGCCGCGGGCTGAAGCCCCAGGCGCGGCCCAGAGGACAAGAGCGAGTCTACGGTGGTGGTAGTGGGGGCCGTGGCATCTGCTCTCGGGGCCGGAGCCGCTACGCTCACCGACATTTCTACTTTCATATGCGTATTTTTTATTTTCCAAAATGAATGATAAGGTTCAGAGGGGCAGTAATTGTTATATTCTTTCTTGGTTCTCACTTAGTGAAAAATCACTAAGTTCATTTGATTTAACATTGAAACTGATCTGCCTTTTGTTTCTCCAAATGAAAGGGCAGAAGTAAATCAAAGATCTAGTAGAAGCAGTTTTGGTTGGCCCTTATTCTATAGTAATTGAATATTTATTATCTTTATGTCTTAATGTCTTATGTAGATTTGTTAGCATTTTCTCTTTAAAACTTTCTATAGATCGGCCAGATTTGGACAAACAGAAGAAGACGGGTCATTTGCATTTGATTACATGCAAATAAATGTTTGATAAATGTTAACTTTTTTTTTTTTTTTTGAGACAGGGTCTCACTGTTGCCCAGGCTGGAGCACAGTGGCATGGTCATAGCTCACTGCGATCTCAAACTTCTGGGCTCAAGTGATTCTCCTGCCTCAGCCTCTCAAGTTGCTGGAACTACAGGGGCGTGCCTCCACTCTGGCTAATTCTTTTTTAAGTAAAGACAGAGTTTCACCATGTTGCCCAGGCTGGTCTCCAACTCCTGAGTTCAAACAGTCTTCCTGCCTTGGCCGCCCAAAGAGTTGGGATTTCAGGTGTGAGCCACTGTGCCCAGTCTGATAAATGTTGTAATAGTACAAAGAGTCTATTAATAATAGTGATTCCATTAGATTATGAGATCCTTAAAAGGAGAGGATTCTAGTTTATTTTTATATCTCTGACCCTGACAGTCAGTACAGTCTCTGTGCCAGTTATTGATTTACTGTCTCTCACTCCAAATCCACCTTTCTTTGCCTTGCTTTGTGACACCAGAGCTGAACCCTAAACATTTCTCCTTTGCAGTTGGTTTTGTCAACAGAGGGTACTGGGGGACACCGCATGGTCAGAGCAGGAGGAAAGGGCTTCCCTCTGGCAAGTTTCCTGTGGCAGCCACATTCTCTCCAAAGAGATGGGAAGCAGCTTTGGTTGAAGGAGAAGGAGCTCTTGTGAGTATCACTTAGTTTCTTCCCTGTTTATGTAATCTCAGCCTGGGGGTAGTAGCTGCTTTCTGCATTTGTTATTTCTGGGATTCCTAGAGTCCTCTTTTATGCCTTTTAGCAGTGAACTATGTTTTATTAGTAAATAATTTTTAAATGTTAAGTTACTGGTATGGTTTCTATCTTCTAACTAGACCCTGACTAATACATTGCCTTATACTAAGTAAGCATTTAATAAATGTTTGTTGAATGATGAAGGCAGGATGACAATGTTACTTGGATGACAGTTTATAGTTCTGAGAATTTTAAGGCATCCTACATTTTAGAAAATATTTTCTATAAGCCTTGGAGACATTTATCTCCAATTCCTCTCTGTTTGAAAATTAAAATTTTATAGCTGTAATATACAGCTGACATATACATATTTATATATACATATATGATATACAGCTCATGTGTACATATATGTTTCATTAGTTATAGCATATTAAATACCATAGGATGGGAATTTTTTTCAGAAAACTATAAATCGGAATGTTTTGTTCTATAGGGGCTGATTTCCCACCTGCCTCAAGAATCCCACCTTGAAAAATAAGAGGTTGGGGGTATGGTGGAGAGAATAAGGCCACTCTTAATGACCGCCCCCATATTCTTAACCTAGTGTTTATTAAGAGGTTGACCCTTACCATTTTCCAGTCCTGGGCTTGGTTGTCTCCAGGAGAATAGACATCAACTTTGCATACTCCATTTTGGCTTTGTAACCAGTCAACCTTATCTGCCATCTGGAAGTAGCAAAAAAAAAATGAGAAATGGTCATCAGAAGGGCAGATTTTATGAAAGTAAGAAGAAATGTGGTGAAGGGCTAAGGTGTGGGAAATACGAACAATGCCTTCAGTAGAAACCTTCTCCAACAGTCACTTCAGACCCACTCCACTCTGAATATCTTCATCCTCAGCTCTCAATGGAAGGAAGATTCCTTAAACATATTTGTACCTCTAAGGAAGAAGCTAGCACCTGGTATCTGCTACAGGTGCTTAACACATCTTTGTTAAATGAATGAACCTAGGCAGACATGTCCTGCCCTTTTATGTCCTTGCTTGACGACCCTCGCCCTGCACCCACTGGATTTTCAGTACACACTCAAAACTCAAGGTGACCAAATAGAATTCATTTACTGCTCCCTTGTCTGTTCTTGCCCCACCAATTCAGCTTTTACGTAATTGTTTTATTTTTAACTAATTTTTTTATTATACTTTAAGTTCTAGGGAACATGTGCACAACGTGCAGGTTTGTTACCTCTGTATACATGTGCCATTTTGGTTTGCTACACCCATTAACTTGTCATTTACATTAGGTATATCTCCTAATGCTATCCCTCCCCACTACCTCCACCCCATGACAGGCCCCAGTGTGTGATGTTCCCCTTCTTGTGTCCAAGTGTTCTCATTGTTCAATTCCCACCTATAAGTGAGAATATGCAGTGTTTGGTTTTTTATCCTTATGATAGTTTGCTGAGAATGATGGTTTCCAGCTTCATCCATGTCCCTACAAAGGACATGAACTCATCCTTTTTTATGGCTGCATAGCATTCCATGGTGTATATGTGCCACATTTTCTTAATCCAGTCTATAATTGATGGACATTTGGGCTGGTTCCAAGTTTTTGCTACTGTGAATAGTACCACAATAAACATACATGTGCATGTGTCTTTATAGCAGCATGATTTATAATCCTTTAGGTATATAGCCAGTAATGGGATGACTGGGTCAAATGGTATTTCTAGTTCTAGATCCTTGAGGAATCGCCACACTGTCTTCCACAGTGGTTGAACTAGTTTACAGTCCCACCAACAGTGTAAAAGTGTTCCTATTTCTCCACATCCTCTCCAGCACCTGTTGTTTCCTGACTTTTTAATGATCGCCATTCTAACTGGTGTGAGATGGTATCTCATTGTGGTTTTGATTTGCATTTCTCTGACGGCCAGTGATGATGAGCATTTTTTCATGTGTCTGTTGGCTGCATAAATGTCTTCTTTTGAGAAGTGTCTGTTCATAGCCTTTGCCCACTTTTTGATGGGGTTGTTTTTTTCTTGTAAGTTTGTTTGAGTTCTTTATAGATTCTGGATATTAGCCCTTTGTCAGATGAGTAGATTGCAAAAATTTTCTCCCATTCTGCAGGTTGCCTGTTCAGTCTGATGGTAGCTTATTTTGCTGTGCAGAAGCTCTTTAGTTTAATTAGATCCCATTTGTCAATTTTGGCTTTTGTTGCCATTGCTTTTGGTGTTTTAGACATGAAGTCCTTGCCCATGCCTATGTCCTGAATGGTATTGCCTAGGTCTTCTTCTAGGGTTTTTATGGTTTTATGTCTAACATTTAAGTCTTTAATCCATCTTGAATTAATTTTTGTATAAGGTGTAAGGAAGGGATTCAGTTTCAGCTTTCTACATATGGCTAGCCAGTTTTCCCAGTACCATTTATTAAATAGGGAATCTTTTCCCTATTTCTTGTTTTTTTCAGGTTTGTCAAAGATCAGATGGCTGTAGATGTGTGGAATTATTTCCTAGGGCTCTGTTCTGTTCCATTGGTCTATATACCTGTTTTGGTACCAGTACCATGCTGTTTTGGTTAGTGTAGCCTTGTAGTATAGTTTGAAGTCAGGTAGCATGATGCCTCCAGCTTTGTTCTTTTGGTTTAGGATTGTCTTGGCAATGAGGGCTCTTTTTTTGGTTCCATATGAACTTTAAAGTAGTTTTTCCAATTCTGTGAAGAAAGTCATTGGTAGCTTGATGGGGATGGCACTGAACCTATAAAGTACCTTGGGCAGTATGGCCATTCTCACAATATCGATTCTTCCTATCCATGAGCATGGAATGTTCCTCCATTTGTTTGTGTCCTCTTTTATTTTGTTGAGCAGTGGTTTGTAGTTCTCCTTGAAGAGGTCCTTCACATCCCTTGTAAGTTGGATTCCTAGGTATTTGATTCTCTTTGAAGCAATTGTAATGGTAGTTCACTCATGACTTGGCTCTCTGTTTGTCTGTTATTGGTGTATAAGAATGTTTGTGATTTTTGCACATTGGTTTTGTATCCTGAGGCTTTGCTGAAGTTGCTTATCAGCTTAAGGAGATTTTGGGCTGAGACAATAGGGTTTTCTAAATATACAATCATGTCATCTGCAAACGGGGGCAATTTGACTTCCTCTTTTCCTAATTGAATACCCTTTATTTATTTCTCCTGCCTGATTGCCCTGGCCAGAACTTCCAACACTACATTGAATAGGAGTGGTGACAGAGGGCATCCCTGTCTTGTGCCAGTTTTCAAAGGGAATGCTTCCAGTTTTTGCCCATTCAGTATGATATTGGCTGTGGGTTTGTCATAAATAGCTCTTATTATTTTGAGATACATCCCATCAGTACCTAATTTATTGAGAGTTTTTAGCATGAAGGGCTGTTGAATTTTGTCAAAGGACTTTTCTGCAACTTTTGAGATAATCATGTGGTTTTTATCTTTCGTTCTGTTTATATGATGGATTACGTTTATTGATTTGCATATGTTGAACCAGCCTTGCATCCCAGGGATGAAGCCCACTTGATCATGGTGGATAAGCTTTTTGATGTGCTGCTGGATTTGGTTTGCCAATATTTTCTTGAGGATTTTTGCATCGATGTTCATCAGGAATAGTGGTCTAAAATTCTTTTTTGTTGTGTTTCTGCCAGGCTTTGGTATCAGGATGATATTGGCCTCATAAAATGAATTATGGAGGATTCCCTCTTCTTCTGTTGATTGGAATAGTTTCAGAAGAAATGGTACCAGCTCCTCCTTGTACCTCTGGTAGAATTTGGCTGTGAATCCATCTGGTCCTGGACTTTTTTTGGTTGGTAGGCTGTTAATTATTGTCTCAATTTCAGAGCCCATTATTGGTCTATTCAGGGATTCAACTTCTTCCTGGTTTAGTCTTGGGAGGGTGTATGTGTCCAGGAATTTATCCATTTCTTCTAGATTTTCTAGTTTATTTGCATAGAGGTATTTATAGTATTCTCTGATGGTAGTTTGTATTTCTGTGGGATTGGTGGTGATATCCCCTTTATCATTTTTTATTGCGTCTATTTGATTCTTCTCTCTTTTCTCCTTTATTAGTCTTGCTAGTGGTCTATCAATTTTGTTGATCTTTTCAAAAGACCACCTCCTGGATTTATTGATCTTTTGAAGGATTTTTTGTGTCTCTATCTCCTTCAGTTCTGCGCTGATCTTAGTTTTCTTCTTGCCTTCTACTAGCTTTTGAATGTGTTTGCTCTTGCTTCTCTAGTTCTTTTAATTGTGATGTTAGGGTGTCAATTTTAGATCTTTCCTGCTTTCTCTTGTGGGCATTTAGTGCTATAAATTTCCCTCTACACACTGCTTTAAATGTGTCCCAGACATTCTGGTATGTTTTCTCTTTGTTCTCATTGGTTTCAAAGAGCATCGTTAGTTCTGCCTTCATTTCGTTATGTACCCAGTAGTCATTCAGGAGCAGGTTGTTCAGTTTCCATGTAGTTGAGCAGTTTTGAGTGAGTTTCTTAATCCTGAGTTCTAGTTTGATTGCACTGTGGTCTGAGAGACAGTTTGTTATAATTTATGTTCTTTTACATTTGCTGAGGAGTGCTTTACTTCCAACTATGTGGTCAGTTTTGGAGTGTGATGTGGTGCTGAGAAGAATGTATATTCTGTTGATTTGGGGTGGAGAGTTCTCTAGATGTCTATTAGGTCTACTTGGTGCAGAGTTGAGTTCAATTCCTGGATATCCTTTTTAATTTTGTCTCATTGATCTATCTAATGTTGACAGTGGGGTGTTAAAGTATCCCATTATTATTGTGTGGGAGTCTCAGTCTCTTTGTAGGTCTCTAAGAACTTGCTTTATGAATCTGGGTGCTCCTGTATTGGGTGCATATATATTTAGGATAGTTAGCTCTTCTTGTTGAATTGATTCCTTTCCCATTATGTAATGGCCTTCTTTGTCTCTTTTGATCTTTGTTGGTTTAAAGTCTGTTTTATCAGAGACTAGGATTGCAACCCTTGCCATTTTTTGTTTTCCATTTGCTTGGTAGATCTTCCTTCATCCCTTTATTTTGAGCCTATGTGTGTCTCTGCACATAAGATGGGTCTCCTGAATACAGCACACTGATGGGTCTTGACTCTTTATCCAATTTGCCAGTCTGTGTCTTTTAGTTGGAGCATTTAGCCCATTTACATTTAAGGTTAATATTGTTATGTGTGAATTTGATTCTGTCGTTATGATGTTAGCTAGTTATTTTGCTCGTTAGTTGATGCGGTTTCTTCCTAGCATTGATGGTCTTTACAATTTGGCATGTTTTTGCTGTGGCTGGTAGCAGTTGTTCCTTTCCATGTTTAGTGCTTCCTTCAGCAGCTGTTGTACGGCAGGCCTGGTGGTGACAAAATCTCTCAGTTGTAAAGGATTTCATTTCTCCTTCACTTATGAAACTTAGTTTGGCTGGATATGAAACTCTGGGTTGAAAATTCTTCTCTTTAAGAATGTTGAATATTGGCCCCCACTCTCTTCTGGCTTGGAGAGTTTCTGCTGAGAGCTCTGCTGTTAGTCTGATGGGCTTCCCTTTGTGTGTAACCTGACCTTTCTCTCTGGCTGCCCTTAACATTTTTTCCTTCATTTCAACTTTGGTGAATCTGACAATTATGTGTCTTGGAGTTGCTCTTCTCAAGGAGTATCTTTGTGGGGTTCTCCAAATTTCCTGAATTTGAATGTTGGCCCGCCTTGCTAGGTTGGGGAAGTTCTCCTGGATAATATCCTGCAGAGTGTTTTCCAACTTGGTTCCATTCTCCGCGTCACTTTCAGGTACACCAATCAGACGTAGAATCACATAGTCCCATATTTCTTGGAAGCTTTGCTTGTTTCTTTTTACTCTTTTTTTCTCTAAACTTTTCTTCTCACTTCATTTCATTCATTTGATCTTCAATCACTGATACCCTTTCTTCCAGTTGATCGAGTCGGTACTGAGGCTTGTGCATTCGTCACATAGTTCTTGTGCCATGGTTTTCAGCTGCATCAGGTCATTTAAGGACTTCTCTACACTGGTTATTCTAGTTCGCCATTTGTCTGATCTTTTTTCAAGGTTTTAGCTTCTTTGCGATGGGTTCGAACTTCCTCCTTTAGCTCGGAGAAGTTTGATCGTCTGAAGACTTCTTCTCTCAACTCATCAAAGTCATTCTCTGTCCAGCTTTGTTCCATTGCTGGCGAGGAGCTGTGTTCCTTTGGAGGAGGAGAGGCGTTCTGATTTTTAGAAGTTTTAGCTTTTCTGCTCTGTTTTTTCCCCCATCTTTGTGGTTTTATCTACTTTTGGTCTTTGATGATGGTGACATACAGATGGGGTTTTGGTGTGGATGTCCTTTCTGTTTGTTAGTTTTCCTTCTAACAGTCAGGACCCTCAGCTGCAGGTGTGTTGGAGTTTGCTGGAGGTCCACTCCAGACCCTGTTGCCCGGGTATCAGCAGCGGAGGCTGCAGAACAGCGAATATTGCTGAACAGCAGATGTTGCTGCCTGATCGTTCCTCTGGAAGCTTTGTCTCAGAGGAGTACCTGGATGTGTGGGGTGTCAATCTGCCCCTACTGGGGAGTGCCTCCCAGTTAGGCTACTTGGGGGACAGGGACCCACTTGAGGAGGCAGTCTGTCCATTCTCAGATTTCAAACTCTGTGCTGGGAGAACCACTACTCTCTTCAAAGTTGTCAGACCAGGACATTTAAGTCTGCAGTGGTTTCTGCTGCCTTTTGTTTGGCTATGCCCTGCCCCAAGAGGTGGAGTCTACAGAGGCAGGCAGGCCTCCTTGAGCTGCGGTGGGCTCCTCCCAGTTCAGGTTTCCAAGCCGCTTTGTTTACCTACTCAAGCCTCAGCAATGGCGGGCGCCCCTCCCCCAGCCTCCCTGCCGCCTTGCACATCTCAGACTGCTGGGCTAGCAATGAGCGAGGCTCTGTGGGTGTGGGACCCTCCGAGCCAGGCGTGGGATATAATCTCCTGGTGTGCCATTTGCTGAGACCATTGGAAAAGCGCAGTATTCAGGTGGGAGTGACCCAATTTTCCAGGTGCTGTCTGTCACAGCTTCCCTTGGCTAGGAAAGGGAATTCCCTGATCCCTTCCACTTCCCAGGTGAGGCGATGCCTTGCCCTGCTTCAGCTCATGCTTGGTGGCTGCACCCACTGTGCTGCACCCACTGTCTGACAAGTCCCAGTGAAATGAACCCGGTACCTCAGTTGGAAATGCAGAAATCACCTGTCTTCTGTGTTGTTCACACTGGGAGCTGTAGATTGGAGCTGTTCCTGTTTGGACATCTTGGAACCATTGTATCCACCTATTTTTAATTCATTTCTAAAGCTGTAACTTACTCAGACTAGCAGTAAGTCTGGTACTTCTTTCTTAAGACCAATCTCTTCTAATTAGCCAAGGATCGTGGGGGAATTCTCAGCCTCTATGGTTCAGCCCAATTTCTGAATATCAGTCAGGACAAAAGAGATGTCATGTGCGCCATTCAAAGGACCTTTGTCCATGGATGCAGTGATTTCCTTGCTGATCTGAATTCGTTCACAACCTCCTAAATACTTTGGTATATTCCCTAATCTCAGTAATGGCACCACCATTTACCTGGTCTTCTAAGCCAGAAAACTGAGATTCACTTTAATTGTCTTATTCCACCCCAAGTTTCCCTCTAGCTACTATTTCTCTCTTTTTCCATTTGCAGTCATTTTTCTTAAACAAATTGCTTATACCTGCGGCTTTCATTGATTCCCCTCACAACTGAGTATCATAGTACTTATTCTATGTACTCCTTTGGGCTTTGGCCTTAGTGTCACACACTTTCCACAACATTGAATCTTACTTGGTAGTCTTTGAAAACACGGCCAACTCTCATGATGACTTAGAGTTATCCACTGATCATCTAAAAGTATGAGAACCTTCTCTTTGCCCTCTTTTTCTATGCCAGACTTCCATTCCCAGGCTTCCACACTGAAGTTTCCCTTCTTATATTCTCTGCTTAGCTCACCCCTCCTTCCCTGTTCATCACCTAGGCTCAGTTGGCATTAAAAGAATTTTTTTGGAGGGGGTGCAGTAATATTTTATTTTCTTTTTTTTCTTTTATAAAATTATACTTTAAGTTCTAGGGTACAAACAACGTGCAGGTTTGTTACATATGTATACGTGTGCCGTGTTGGTTTGCTGCACCCATTAACTCGTCATTTACATTAGGTATTTCTCCTAATGCTCTCCCTCCCTCATCTCCCCACCCCACGACAGGCCCCAGTGTGTGATGTTCCCCGCCCTGTGTCCAAGTGTTCTCATTGTTCAGTTCCCACCTATGAATGAGAACATGCAGTGTTTGGTTTTCTGTCCTTGTGATAGTTTGCTGAGAATGATGGTTTCCAGCTTCATCCATGTCCCTGCAAAGGACATGAACTCATCCTTTTTTATGGCTGCATAGTATTCTATGGTGTATATGTGCCACATTTTCTTAATCCAGTCTGTCATTGATGGACATTTGGGTTGGTGGCATTAAAAAATTTAAAAGCAAAAAAACTCTGCTCAGATCTTTACTTCTCAATTATCAAAGTGGAATAAGATAGCCCATGTCTCCTCCCCAATGCCTCAAACATCTATATGAAATGGAATATCTCTGTGCTTTGATTCCAACAAATACCAGTTTAAAATACTGTTATAATGAAATCCAACAACTTATCCTAATTTTTTATGGTGAAATTGTGGTTTATGAAGAATTGCTTGAAATAAGTAAAGCAGTATTAAGGCATGAACATCTGGTTAACTGGAAATATTTGTTTTAAAGGACTTTGGACTGCGGTGAGGGTAGATGTCCTCCCTCAAAATAAAACCAACACAGATCAAAGAAAGATTAAATACATCATTGAAACTTATATAAGTGGATATGTCATTTTTGTTATACAGGATGTTTTAGATAATCGTTACAAAGAAAATACAAGATCTCTTAAGAGATACTTATTCTTTGCTCCCACAAGGATTTGTCCTCATTTTCACATAGAAGTCACTCACTCAGATTACTGAGCTAAGGAAGCAGTTTATTTTAATCTTCCAGGCACTCAAATACAATGGATTCCTTCAGTAAACAGTGGGTTCTCCACCCTAATTAGACAGGAGCATCACCGAGAGAACTGTGTAAAGATACTGAATCCAAGTTACCACCCCCCGAAAAGCTTATTTTAATGGTTTTTGGCTGGGGAAACTTAGGCATTCTTAAAATTCTTAAATGCTCCCTGAGTGATTCTAAAACACATCAAGAATTGAGAATTCCTAGACCAGGGCTTATGTGGAGAGACTCTGTGAGAAAAACAGGGTAGGTCCAGAAAGATAATTATTTACCCATTTCTTTAAAAATTTTCTCTGAGACAGATTTTCTAACTTTCTTTCTTTTTTCGGGGGAGGGAGGGACAAAGTCTCACTCTGTCGGCCAGGTTGGAGTGTACTGGCGTGATTTCGGATCACTGCAACATCTGCCTCCCAGGATGCTCACTGCAACCTCTGCTTCCCAAGGGAATATCTAATTCCTTTAGATATTCCAGCCCTGCTAACATCCTGGAAGCTGTCAAATTTTCACATGGCCAATAGAAGGATTGGATTAAAATGTTCCTCAAAAATGTTAATGTGATGATTACCTGCCTCAGCCTCCCAAGTAGCTGGGACTACACCAGGCACACAACATCTGGCTAATTTTTGTATTTTTAGTAGGGACAGGGTTTCACCATGTTGGCCAGGCTGGCCTCGAACTCCTGACCTCAAGCAATCCACCAGCCTTGGCCTCCCAAAGTGCTGGGATTGCAGGTGTGGGCCACCGCACCCGGCCAGATTTTCTAGTTTTCTTCGGTATCTTATTTTAATGTTTTGTTATCTTAACAAAGAAGTTGCTAATGTCTATGAAGTTAAACTCTGTAATGTCCTCTTCATAAACATACATACATATAAATATTATTATGCTTGCATCATTACTATAAAGAAAATAATGAATGCTATTACTATTTGGCCAAAGAATTGGAAGACTCAGAAGCAGGTTGTCCTAGATTATTGATAGTAAAAGTGAGAGCCAGAAACACAATCTCTTAATCTTCAGTTTATATTTCATCCAAATGAGTTACTTCTAATAGAAAATTGTGACAAAATCAATAGGATCTATTGCCTTATTTCAGTTATATATAATCAAAATGCTGATAATTATGTACAAAAAGTACAGAAACTATGTGACCACTTACTCTTACTGAGGATAGGTTCTGAGATATGAGGAAAGCTCTTGATTAATTTATTGTTGTCTCCTGTATCTCCGTTTATCCCCCTCCTGCCATGTAATATAAGGAATCTGCAATGGAAAGACACAGATAAAAATGAGTAATTTTACAGATGAAACTCATTGTTCTTATTCAAAATAATGATTTTGACTTATTTATTGTTTATCACATGTGCATTTAAGTAATGAGCTCAAAATGACATTCACATTTCATGAGTGCACATCTTATTCTTGATGCAGTCTGGCAGTTCCCACATGACAAAAAAGGTTCCACTTTTGGACCAATGATTTCTTAAATGACGACTGTTACTCCTCACTTTGAAATCATTGGTATACAGTCTTTTTAAACGACGAAGACCCTAAAAATTTTTAGCTTAATTTTAAACTTGCTCGAATAGGAAGCTGGAAGAAAAATAGCTGGAATGAAGAATAAGCACCCTGAATTTATGGAACTCAAAACACTTTGCATGCATCTTTGAGGACTTGAAAGAAATACACACCTTCAAGTTATAAAGGAAGTTCACAGATATCTTCCAGATTAATTAACTTCCTTGTTCTGGTTCTACTCAGACATTTCAGCGGAAGACATTAGAGCACTGTACTCTCTTCTTGAATATCCACCCAGCCCCCCAGTAATCGCTCTCTAAATTCTACCCTTACTTATTAGCCCAGGTCAAGGGATACCCCATCCATGAAATATTTTCTAGGTACCTAATGAATGTGATTGCTCCTTCATTGAGGTTTCCATCATATTTTGTTTCAACATGTACATTCTATCTGGTATTTTAATTGCTCCCCTATATTCATCTTCTTTATTGGGTGACTTCATAAGTGGAGAGGCATTTTCCTATTCATCTTGGTATCCCTCATAGTAGCTAGTATCTTAAAATTGGAGCTCAATAATTATCTGCTGGAAGAATGAATATGCAGTCTGCCCATTTTCAGATAGCTCATTTTTTCTTTTGGATTGGAGAATCCAAGGACAAAAAAGAGATGGCTTGCTCAAATTTACTATGGTGGTAATCCATATATTCAAGACTTCTTGAAGCTTGACTCCTTTGGGAGATACAGTCACCCCACAGACTTAGTCAATGATTTACTAACAGACCTTCCTATTCCACTAGTGCAAATAAATCAACATCTTAAAAGTGCTTTTGTATTTTTTTTTCATAGAAAGCGTAACTACTAGTCAAAAATATTCAGCAAACACTTCACCTACATATGTTCTAATGTTTTAATTCTATTTTCTAGGTCCTATGTGTGGGTTTATCTGCATCATGAAGCTTGTTTTGGACTTTTACAACTTCCTAATTGTCCTAGATGATAGCATCTATAAAGAGGGACTTTAATACTTACTAATGATTACAACATTCAGATTTCTAAATCAATGTTTCTTATAATGAAGTGGAAAAGAAGATGGAAGATCTAAAGAGTTTAATGAAGTCAGTGAATGGATTCATAAATTACTATAAGTTCAAAAGTTGGTAAACAATATCCTGGAGTTAGGGTAGAAAACAAAAGAGAAAATGATACTTTGTGCTATCTATTAAAGATAAATAGACCTTAGAAACCATGTTTTCTAATACTCTCAGCTTATAGATTAGGATATTGAGGCTCAGAAAAGAAATACTAGAATCAGTGGATACATTCCTTTAGATATTCCAGCCCTGCCAACATTCTGGCAGCTGTGAAATTTTTCCATGGCCAATAGAAGGATTGGACTAAAATGTTCCCCAAAGATGTCAATGTGATGATGACTTCAAGTTGAGGAGTGCAAATCTGAATGCCAGTCATGAAGGACATAAGCAACACAGGGGCTTGGTTATGGTGGTTGTATCCTAGACTACAGCTCTATCTCAAGGCAGTTTTCTCCTGTATCCATTTTAAGTGAGAGGCTCCTGTTTACCCAAGGTTCCTAAACTCATGTAAAAACTCAGATTGCAAAAAGCATAAGTAACGCTCTTGCAGGGTTGCTAAGTAGTTGATCAAGTTTTGAGGTTTATTCAACCAGGTTTTATTACTAGCTTTGAGAGGGAAGAATATGTTTCTTGTATCCATTCTCTTTTACTGCCTTCCTTTCTGTAAGTGCCTGCTACATCGTAGAATCTCAATAAACTTGGTTGCTGATTAAATCAGAGTTTCAATAGATTTTGTGTGTGTGTGTGTGTGTGTGTGTATGTGTGTCTCAATGGCACTATTCATTGTTAAGCTTTCCAGTGGAACGTCTTTATTTTTACCTTCCCTAAGTAATAGCTTCTTCTTCTAGTCACTGTTAGTACTGATACTTTCACTACATAGCTATATAGATACTGCCCTTTCCCAGTTCTGTTGTCTAACCAAGGCTTCAGAAATAACAGTGAGAGGATAAAAGTGCATGAGAATTGGACTCAGGGTATACCAGTTCTATTTTGTTCCTGGGGCACTGGAAAGAAAATAAATTTAGGAATGGCCACACAATGAATAGGAAAAGTCAGTAGGGAGCCAAGCGTCTACTCTATCAAATGGGGAAGCAGGAAGTAAGACCCTTCATGTCTCCAAAAGGATGGTTGAGGAGATCTTGTAAAATCTGTAACAAAATCACAATGTCAGCAGCAAAGACGGTAGGTTTGACTGTAATGCTGCTGAAGGAGAGGTTCGTTTATTTCCAGAGGACTCAGAGGTAAGATTAAAATTGGCTGAGCAGGCTGGGTGTGGTGGATCACACCTGTAATCCCAGCACTTCGGGAGGCCGAAGCGGGGGGAATCACTTGAGGTCAGGAGTTTGAGACCAGCCTGGCCAACATGGTGAAACCCTGTCTCTACTAAAAATACAAAAAATTAGCAGGTGAGGTGTGGTGGATGCCTGTAATCTCAGCTACTCGGGAGTCTAAGGCAGAAGAATCACTTGAACCCGGGAGGTGGAGGTTGCAGCAAGCCAAGATTGCAGCACTGTACTCCAGCTGGGCAACAGAGTGAGACTCCATCTCAAAAAAAAAAAAAAAAAAAAAAAAAATTGGCTGGATGGAAGAACAACGCTAGGTTGAATACAAAAAGTTTCCTATCGCTTGTCACTGAATTCTCCCTTCCAACCACAGAGGATCAGAAAATGGGCTGTTTTATCAGTCCAGTAAGATTTCCTACCTCTGTAGCACTGGAATAGTGAACCACAGACGACTCCAGAACACACTTTTAAAGTCAACGAAGATGCTGGGATGTTCTGGCTCAGCTCAAGATCTTGTTTCTTCCTGTGGCCTTCCATGTACCTCCCCCTTGCTGGGACTGGAGAGTGACATCAGAATCACAATTGGTGACATCACTGTCTCTATAGCAACAGTAGTGAGGCTACCAGAAAATGAATGGTCAAAAGGACAAAGAGGAGGGGTGAAGATATACTCCAGTTTGGAAGGACTGGGCTTTATTCTGAGTAATTCTCTCTTTAGAGCAGTGGTCCCCAAACTTTTTCAAACCAGGGACAGTTTTGTGGAAGACAATTTTTCCATGGATGGGAGTGGGGTGGGAGTATGGTTTCTGGATGATTCAAGCACATTACATTTGTTGTGCACTTTATTTCTACTATTATGCCATCATATAGAATCAGTGGGAGCCCTGTTTTCCTGCAACTAGATGGTCTCATCTGGGGGTGATGGGAGACCGTGACAGATCATCAGGCACTAGATTCTCAAAAGGAGCGCACAACCTACACTTTTCACAATAGGGTTCAAGCTCCTGTGAGAATCTAATGCCACCACTGATCTGACAGGAGGTGGAGCTCAGCTTTGTCACTTGCCCACCATTCACCTGTTGTGTGTCCAGGTTCTAACAGACCATGGACTGGTACCAGTCCATGGCCTGGGGGTTGGGGACCCCTGCTTTAGGGGGATATAGGCGGGGGAATACAGGAGGGGGACATTTTGCCAATGGATTCCACTTAAAGCAGCAGAGTAAGTATTATGTATTAACAAATCTAGAGGGCTGCAGAGGAGGATAAGAAATAAAAAAACTGAGGGTCTACATTTTATGCAAATCCCATGGAATCACTTCATTTTGTTGGATCCAGCCAGGACTCTTCTTATTTATACACATCTTGCCTTTTGTAAAAAAATTATTTTTAGGATATTTTGCCTAAACTGACCATCTCTGGGTTATAATTTGTCTTAGATGCTCAGAGATACAATGACCCTAATTTATCTTTTGCAATGCCTGACCCGAGAAACTGTAGTGGGAAAAATCATACCAATAGGCATTTGGTTAGCTACTCTTTCTATGCTTTATTACTGCATTCTCTGTGAAAATGTTTCCTCAGCTACTCTGTAATTAATGATTAAATATAGGACTAATATATAGTTTCCATGAAGCAAAAAGAACTTCCAAGCATGACCACGAGATAGTGATGAAAACTGCAATAGATTCAAAAGTGACGGGTTTATCACAGAGTTCCTTCAAAAAAGTTATTTATTGCTGGGTGCAGTGGCTCACATCTGTAATCCCAGCACTTTGGGAGGCTGAGGCAGGTGGATCACTAGAGGTCAGGAGTTCAGGACCAGCCTGGCCAACATGGCAGAACCCTGTCTCTACTAAAAATAAAAAAAATTAGCCAGGCATGGTGGTACATGCTTGTAATCCCAGCTACTCGGGAGACTGAGGCAAGAGAATCACTTAAACAGAGTGAGACTCAAAAAAAAAAAGTTATCCATTGATGATCTTTTATATTGTTTCAAAAGAGCTTTTGTATTCTTTTCACAGAAAGTACACCTACTAGTCAAATATATTTGTCAATATATCTCAGTTTCTGTTTTTCTTTTTTTTGAGATGGAGTCTCAACTCTGTTGCCCAGGCTGGAGTACAGTGGCACAATCTCGGCTCACTGCAACCTCCGTTTCCCAGGTTCGAGTGATTCTTGTGCCTCAGCCTCCCAAGTAGCTAGGATCACAGGTGCATGCCACCATACCCGGTTAATTTTTGTATTTTTAGTAGAGGCTGGGTTTCACTATGTTGGCCAAGCTGGTCTTGAACTCCTGACCTCAAGTGATCTGCCTGCCTCGACCTCCTAAAGTGCTGGGATTATAGGCATGAGCCACCACGCCCGACCTCTTCCTCTTTAAAATAATGGGGCTTGCTGAGCTACTGAAATCTTTCCAGCTCTAACATTCTAAGATTTTGATACTTCGGTGGTATTTGAATAGTACTGCATGGACCTACATATAGCACTTTGCAGGTGACAAAGCATCTTTGCATCCCTTACGTCACCCAATTCTCATAATAATCTTTTGAGGTACCAGGGTAGGTTTTATTTACCCTATTAGACAGGTATAGAAGCTTGTCCAGGTCACAACTAATGACTGATAAAACTAGGAATGGGATCTAGTATTCTAGGTGTTAAAAATCAGTGTTCTTTCAGCCGGGCACAGTGACTCATGCCTGTAATCCCAGCACTTTTGGAGGCCAAGGTGAGAGGAGGTCTTGAGCCCAGGAATTTGAGACAAGCTTGGGCAATATAGTAAGACCCCGTCACTGAAAAAAAAAAAAAAAAAAAAGTCAGTGTTGTTTTAATTACACCATGCAACCTTGAAACTAGAACTGAGAACATGAGGCAGTGTTTAACTTAGAGATTTTAAATTATATAATTGGCAGTGTTATACAGGAGTTAGCAGGTTGCTGATGACAGTCAGGATCTGTTGATCTGAATAAGGAAAGTATGTTAGTATCTATATTGGTCCCAGAATCAAGTATTAGCAAATTGTGTTAAGTGAACATAGGATGAGGCCAAGAAATATGACATTGTAGTATTACTACTAAGCTTCTCTGATGAAATTCAAGGGTTTTTTCTCTCTTCCAATTCAATTTGGTAGGCAACACTTTAGTAAACAGTAGGGGTAGGATACAGTGGAAACAGCCAAGATTTCAAGCCTAGTAATAAGCAACTCCTACATCCCTACTCATCACAGGCCTTTTTGTCTATTCCAGAAACACATACTTTTCCCGAAAAAACAAAGCAATGGAAGGATTATCAAGTCTAGAAGAACCCACCCTCCCCAAACTAGGTGGTTTTCTGATAAGCCTACAGTATATTTCACAGGATCACTGGTTGCTGTCTCCTACCCAGGAATCTGGAGAGGTTGACCAGAATAAAGTATTTTAAAATCCAAGTGCTTAGTCTAACCTGGAATTTCCTCAGTTTCTAGATGGCTCTTTGTAGAACAATGCGGATTCTCAAAGCAGTCCATAGTTAAAGAAAAAACTACAAACCATTGCGCTAGAGACAGCCATCTGCAGTTTCCCCTTAGACAGATGTTCAGATGGCACACATGGCCACTAAATTTTACGTAATATTTCAGGAAGTTCACACATTTCCTGAAGCCCACTCATGAATCACACTTCTGGTTAAGAACTCCTAGATTCATATGCCAGGTGGTGATAAGTGCCTTGGTATATAAACTTAAACCAAAAATTGGTGGAATAATTACCACCTTGGATACGATGGTCAGAGAAGTTTTATCCGAAGAGGTCACTTTTGAGCAGAGACTTAAGCTGGTGCAGACACCTGAGTGAGCATTCCAGGAAAGGCGAACAGCAGGCGCAAGTGTCCCTAGGGGAGAATGTGCTTGGCGGGCTCGACGTACATTTACTTGGGACACACCCTATTTCGGTTTCTCTTCTCCACTTTTCCCCTCGTCCTTGTCCCCCATTTTCTCTCTCCTGGGCCCTGGACCTCCTGAACGCGGAGGGCTACGCCTCCTTTTTCTCTCGGACTCACCAGGGCTGCCCTGGCTGACATTTTCAGGGAACAGGAAACTGAGAGTCAGGAAAGGTGAGCTCTTCTACCTCGGGTCTTGCCATTCTGCATGTCCTGAGTCAGTCACTGGTTAACTCTGAACTTCAGGTTCCTCGGCAATTAGAGATTATAAACAAAGAGATCATCTATACAGCCTATTCCAGATCTGAGAGTCCAACAGCCAAGGTCTTTTCACTTCCTTTCTTCCCTCTCTCCTTCGCTGTCCCTCCCTTCCCGTCTCCTTTCTTCTCCCAGCTTTCTTCTTAACCAACTAGCTACCCGAAACCATCCGTTCCTGGTTAGCGCCTGCGCAGACAGGCGTGGAAAATAAGTTTTGACCCAGCTTAGCAGTCGTAGTCATCCGGGAGCGCTGGCGTGGGGGATTGTGGGAAAAGATGGCGGCTGCCGCACAATCCCGGGTTGTCCGGGTCCTGCCAATGTCACGTAAGTGTCACCCGGAACGGCGACCCTGATCGGGATTCCGAGACGGGGATCTAAGGTTTTGGGAGTGGCACCGTGCTGCAGCGGTCACGCCGACTTCCTAGGCACTCTGGTTTTTCTGGGTTTGGAGCTGCCTCTGTCTGGTTTCTCCTTTTGCTTTCCGCTTCCCCGGCTTACATACTCAATTATGCACCTTGGGAGGGGACAAAAGATCTTAAGCAGCTGTAAGCGAAGAGGAGAATGCGGGGGACACGTTAGAGATCGAGAGAATCAGAATTCTGATATGGTTGTAAGGGTTTAGGGTTATGAGAAATATTTGTATGGGGCGGGGGGAGAAATGTGTAAGGGAGCGGAGAAAAGGCTAGTGGCGAGAGATTTTCTTGGATTGATTTTATGACCTTGTGCAAACCCTTAATGGGTCTCAATTCATATGAGCACAATGGAAATGATAATATTACAGTACCAAGGAGTCTCTGATAAGATTAAATGAATATTTATGAAAGCATCCTTTTACCCAAAAGCATCTCTACGGATGTAGAATGTGTTGGGCCTAGTGCGTTGGGGTCTGGGGGAGAGAGTGATGTTTGAGGAGAGAAGAATCAGGAGCTTGGTGGAAAGGAAAGTGAAGAAGAATGAAGGCTATGTTAGAATTTGTTAGCATTATTTAGTTTCCCCTCTGTTCTGATTGGATCTGCCCCACTCCTCAAATTGAAAACATACATTTGTCCTTCCATTCACTAAAAAGCAAGGAAATTAGAAATACGGTTACACTTCATCGTTATTCTTTCACCCTCTACTCTTCCACAAACATATTCCAATCAAACCCCAAAAGTTGTATTTTTTTCTTAGTGTGTTTTAGTCGTTACAGAATATCAATTGCTTTCAAAATTGGCTCATGTCAATTACTGGTAAAGCTTTATAAAAATTAGAAATGAGGACTGGTTGTAGAGCTATTGAGTCAGAATTTGTGAGATTAGCTCCTTGCACCTTAAATTTTTGAAAGCACCAGAGATAGGTTTGATGTTCAGTCTAAGGCAAGAATTAGGAGTGTTTAGAAGATCTTTTTTAGTTTGTTTGTTTGTTTTCCATCTTGGGTAGAACTCCTGCATACCACTGGGAAGGTGGTGGTGCACATCACTTATAGTGGATGGTTTTGTAGTCACAATGTCTTTGCAAAGGCATTTGCTGGTTCTTGTTAAACAGTTACATTTGTATGACGTAATGTAGATTGTGAATGATAATCACTATTTATGGAATACCTGCTATCTACAATCTCCAGTTCTAGGTATTTTTATTAATTTTCTCTTTTAACTTACTTTCCTCTGACTGACACCATAGCTTGTGTTCTTAACCACTCTGTGTTATTATCTGGTAAGTTAAGTTTTTGAGTAAATTCTGGAGAGGCAAGTCTAGTATGTAACATAATCCACACACTATAGGACAACTGTATATAGTTAAGTGTGGCAAGACTATTAAGTATCACAGGAAATCATAAAAGGGAAACATTAGTATCATTTGAGGTACTGAGGGATGATTGGAAGACCAGTGGAGAATTGTAGTGCTCCCACTGTTCTCTTTAGGGCTGTTATGATCTGGAAAGTCCTCTGGCAAAGACAAGTGGATGAGAATGGAGTCATGAGGTATTCAAGAGGCAGTAAAATGACTACCTGTCTATCTGGGATAGTGGAGAAGGAGGTTGAATGTGTTAGATGGGATCAGACAATGGAGACCTTTGAAAGCCAAGCAGAGTTTAGACCAGTAGTCTCCAAAGGGAGTTGTGCAAGAGGACCTAATAAGTTATGGAAATATAATATTAGAACTCCTAAAAACTGTTTTCTATAGTAATAATAGCCAACACTTACGTAGTTTAAACTGTATGCCAGACACTATTCTAAGTAATATGTGATTTATAATGTGTGTATCATATTGGTACTACATAGAACATGCCTATAATTTTTTAAATAAATACTTAAAAAAATGCAGTAGGCAAGCAAATATGTCTGGACTATTGGTTTGGATATTGCAGTAGGAAACTAATGTAGGATTTTAAGCAGAGAAATATAGTGAATATATAATTAATAAAGAATATTGTTCTTCTAATAGTACTCATTATAAATGGAAGAAAGTGGAGAGGCTGGAACCAAAGAGAGTAATAATTTATATTTATTGAGCACCTACTATTTGCAAGGCATTGTGACAGATGCTTGCCCATATGTTATCACATGTCTCATCATCTTGCCCATATGTTATGAATTCTCATCAACCCTTTATACTGTAAGCTTCATGAAGCCAGGGTTTTGTATTTTACTATGATAGTCACAGTTTCTAGAATAATGCTTGGTCCATAATTATTAAAAAAACAAATAGCCATGTGAGGTTAGTGTGACATTACCTTCGGAGAAATTTGAAAGTAATAAAAGCAACTATTATTCATAGAATGCTTAATGTGCTCTAGGTAATGTGCTACATGGTTTATGTATGTTTACTCTAATCCTCTTAACAGTCCTTTGAGGTATTGATTCCTTAACTCAAGTAATTCTTCCCAGTTCATTGACTCTGCCATCTTTTCCCTGTCTTATCCTATGTTCTCACTTCCTTACTCATCACTCTTATCATTCCCTTTAATGCATTCTCAACTCCCCAGCCCAACTCCCGTTGTTGTGAAAAACATTGACCTGATTAAACAAAACTTTCCACATAATTTGCTGCCTGCCACCGAGCAGTGGAGAACGGGGCTAGGGAAAACTCCAAACTAACTGGCCTTATTTTAAATTCATGAATACAAATCTCAGGTAGATTTTCAGTGCCACATTTTTCTAGGAAATTTGGTTTCCTTGTCTCCATAATCATTACTTAACATAGCCAGTTTCCTAATACCTCTAATATGTGCTTTGTCTCATTCTCAGTTTTATAGAGAAATCAAAGGAATCAGATGAGAACAGTCATTTTCCCATCATAAACCCTAATAGTTGATATGTGATAATTCTTTGCCTTTTCTCTTGTTACAGTGAGTGAGCTCCTTCTGTTCCGATCTGTGGCCAGTTCCTTCACTTTGCATTCAATCTCATCCTCTCTCAACTATTCAATCCCTTTCCTGAATCAGGAATTTTCTCCCTCTACCATGGAAATCATGTCATTTCCATCAGCACATAAATGTTAACTCATATTTCAAACAAACAAACAAACAAACAAACATGTCCCTGTCCTTGTGCTTCTCTAATCCCATTTCTCTTTCCTCAGAAGGATTGTCTATCTCCTCATCTACTTCCTTGCCTCACAGCCTCTCTTGTTTGCTCCAGTCTGGCTTTCAGTCCCACTAATCCAATAGCATTGCTCTTAGTTATGCCACCTACAGCCACATCCTCCAGATTCTGTGGTCCTCCGTCCTCTTCCTACTTCACTTTCAGCATTTGATAAAGTTAACTGTTCTCTCCTTGAAACAGTTTCTTTTTTTGATTTTCAGATTCTGTTTCTGTTTCCTTCTGGGCCTGCTTTTTAATCTCCTTTACTAGCATTTTGGGCCAGTCACTAACCTTATCTATAAAGTGATGATAAAGATAGCATTAAAAAAGATAATACCTGTGCAGCACTTAGAATAATGCTGGACACCTGCCAAGAGCTCTGTAAAGTTAGCTGTTAATATGATGTTATTATTTTGTTATATGATGTGTGTGTATGGCCCATGACGTTTACTTTTAATTTCTGTCATTATCAGTGAGCTAGGCCATTTCTCCGATTCCATACTTTTGGATAGGGAAGAACAATCGCCTTTGGGGAGATTGCCACCTGTAAGTATACCTAGAAAACAAACACAGATTTTCTAAAGAAAGACCTATTTGTGTCTTTCACCTCTCCCAAGTGTACAAAGCACGAATGCTAAGCTCCAAAGTTTATTGGAGCGGAAGTGCGTTAGCACTTTAAACCTTTTTGTTTCTACTTGCGTGAAAGTTGAGCAGCTAACTCTAAAATTCTACTCGAAGGATTTGGAAGTAACTTGAAAACTGGAGTATATCCAAAAGAGATTCGCATTCCTGCCTTACGAAGAATACTTAACAGGACAGGGGATGTTTAACCTGGAGAAGAAAATATTCAGCGGGGATATAATTGCTACACTTCATTGTAGAAGAGGGATTAGACTTGTTCTTTGTCATTTTGGAGGAACGCGGGGATAAAAAGTTCTGGGAAGCAGTCACTGATTCCCTTTGTGGTAGAACTTTCTTTCTGTTAGAATGGCTCAAAGCAGAATGGGCCGCTACAGAAAGTAGTGTGTTTCCCAGCTCCACAGGTGTTCAGGCAAAAACCAGATGATTTCTTTGCACACATGCTATAGAGAAGATGTAAGCATTGGTGCATGAACTTTGAGGGGTCATTGTAGTATCAAGAACCTCAGTCGCTGAAAAAGAAGTGGTGGAATGTTTGACAAATCTCTTGCTGTTAAGCTTTCTAAAAGTCAGAACATCTTTTCTGAAGCCCTTCACTCCTTTTATCATTATTTGTGAAGTTCTTCAGTGGTTTTATAGTAAGTCTGAACTATTGAGCTGCATTCCTTTTTTTTTTTTTAATGTTCTGTACTAATAATCCTCTGCTCCCAACTAGTATCCTCAACTTTCTTTTTCGTTAGTCACCAGTTTCAGATTCTGTTCCAGGAGAGTCTTTGGCTGTTGCCCTGTGCTAGGCTTATTCATTCTACCTCTGCATTGTGATATGTTTCTCATGGGATTCTATCATTTCTTTTTTTTCCTCTTTAAGACCTTTCTCGAAACATGTTATCCAGGAATCCTTCCTCATGATAACGTGACTTATTGCCCCTTTATTACATATTCTCAGTTCCTTTTACCATATAGGCTTATACTCTCCTACTTTGTGACTGTTTAATGTGTTTTTTTAAATATGTGACTTATCTTCTTAGGTAAGTTACATTGTATAGGGTAGGGAATATATTTCCTCATGTCCTGTGGATTCTATGTTGTAGTAATTTGTGTTTATTATTGCCCTTGATACTTAAATTACTAAAGTACTGATTGCAAAATAATGTTACAAGTTTTTTGGGAAAGGAGCTATTTGTGTTCACAGTTTTAAAAATAATAATATTTGCCATGTTTGTATACTTTGGGGTTTTGTTTAAGGTTCTGCCATTACTGCAATAGCCACATCAGTGTGTCATGGCCCGCCCTGTCGCCAGCTTCATCATGCCGTCATACCTCATGGGAAAGGTGGACGTTCCTCAGTCAGTGGGATCGTGGCCACTGTGTTTGGAGCAACAGGATTCCTGGGGCGATACGTTGTCAACCACCTTGGTAAGTAAAGTTGTTGAGTTCATATGCTCCGTTGCCATTGATCAGGATTGCCTGATGAGAAGCATGAGCTGTGATTCTCTTTGTTTTAATGGTATTATGAATTACTCCTATCTTGGATGTATGTAATCTTTATTTGTTGTGACATTAAGAGCACACTCATGTTCCTCTATAGGAATTATTAAGATAGAAACAAGGGACTCTGAAAAGCTATGGCATCTTTAGCATGGCAAAATATTCTTTTCGTCAAATATAATATCAATTCACATACCATACTAGAATTTAACTATTTACCAAGTCACAATTGTATAATATATCACCATTATGTTAATGTTGATCCTTTTTTCAATCCATTCTCTTTTAGGACGCATAGGGTCACAGGTAATCATACCCTATCGGTGTGATATATATGACACCATGCACCTTCGTCCCATGGGTGACCTGGGCCAGCTTCTGTTTCTGGTAAGGGCCTTTATGACTGATTGAAGTTGACAAATATAAATTACTAAGATCATTTTTGGGAGTGAGAGGCAGTATAATAAAGCAGTAATTTCTTCCCAGAATGGACCAAAGGCATCCTGTATTCCCAGGTCATTCTTTCAGCTAGGTTCTGGCATCTCCTTTGTCATGCAAGCTCTAGATTGGCAGTTGGCAAACGTTTTCTGTGAAGGGCCAGATAGTAAATCTATCTGGCTTTGCAGGTCATAGAGTGTTTGTCATAATTACTCAGCTCTGCCTTTGTACCTGGAAGTGGCCACAGACAATATGTGCACAAATGGGCATGGCTGCATTTCAATACAATTTTATTTACAAAATGAGGCTGCAGGCTGAATTTGGCCTGTGGACTATAGTTTGTCAATCTGCTGTAGACCTGTGCTGTCCAGTGTGGTAGCCACTGGCCACATGTGGCTACTGAGCCTGTGAAATGTGGCTAGTCTGAATTGAGATATGCTGTACATATAAAATATACACCAGATTTCAAAGACTCAGTATGAAGAAAAGAATATACAATTCATCATTAATAATTTTTTATATTTGTTACATATTAAAATAATATTTTGGACATATTAGGTTAAATAAATTGTATTATTAAAATGAATTTTACTTGTTTCTTTTTTGCTTATGTGCCTCATGTTATATTTCTATTGGATAGTGCGCTATAAACATAAAAAATTCACAAATAGGGTGTATTGTAACTTGATTATTTAGTATAGATTTAACTTAGAACAGTCCTTTCTGAGCATTCCCTTTGTCATTCTTTAATCTACAGGTTCTTCCTTTAGGCCAGTAGTTGCCAACAGGGTGAGGCAGGGGAAAGAGGGTAAAGGAGGGCCATTAAGGGAGGGACTAATGGAACTCTTTGGTTGTCACAGTGATTGGAGAGCCGTCCTGGTTATTAGGTACAGGCCAGGGATGTTAAATATCCTACAGAACACAGGACAGTCCCTTTCCACAAAAAGTTGTGCTGCCCCAAATGTCTGCAGCCAAGCTATTGATTGCTATACTGTCTGGGCCTTGATGCTTCAATCTACTGATCTTTTCGCTGACTTCCTACTTGTATTGTCCTATAAGGAATGGAGTTATACATTTTCCCTTTTAAAAAATATGTGCTAAACATCCTTACTATCTCTTGTAATATTCATACAGATTATTTGTAATCCATTCAAATTTTGATTTATTTTCATTTCATTTTCACATTTTCATTTATTCTTGACTCATTGTTCACAAGCTAAGTATAATACTTATATCAGAAATTTCTTATTTCCGAAATGTTTTTCTTCTCCAAAATCTTACTATTAAATATCTTCTTGGTATTAAAGTTACAGAGGCTTAGCTTATTCCTAGTTCTTCATGCCTTAAGTTTGTTGGTCACCTTGTCAGAGCCTCACAATTGAAGTATTTAAAAAGTGATAGGTGAAAACTTTCGAACCATTGGAATTAAACCAAATAACACCTATTCCATTATCTCTGCAGAGGTTTATTTCCTGAGTGTCTAGCATCGACCTGTGCTCTGAGCATGTTTGGATGAGCAAGACCACAGGGAACTCAGAGGCTTATATGTTTAGAGTTTATGTGTTTATTTTAGAGAAGGACTATTTGGGGTGTCTTTAGTCTTTGTTTGCAACTGCTGTCTGAATGGCCACTTGGTTTACCCACCTGACTGTGTGCCCTTGGGCCTTATCCCTGAAAATTTGGTTTTCTTTTATTACATCACTCACTGCTATAGATTTTATGTGTATTTCACTTAATCGTCATAGTAACCTCATTAGGTAAGATGTGTTTTCCAGTTTTACATGGGGCTTGAAGAGATAATTTGTACCAAGTTAGTACATGGCAAACTGGGATTTGCGTTTCTGTCTGTTTGATTCCAAGCCACTTTTCTAGACTGTGTCTTTTAACCTACTTTCTAACATCAGTCCTAACTGGTTCTTCCTGCTGGGGCTTCATCTTTTTGTTGTTGAATCTGATTTTATAGTTTGTTTTTTCTAAATTAAACAGACATTTTAGTTCTCTCTCTCTCTCTCTTTTCATCCCCGCTTTCTTTCTCTTTTCCCTTCTTGCTGTGTCTCCTTCCCATTGCACTGACCCATGCACGTGCACTTATTTGATGCTAAGAAATTCTTGTTACTTGTTATCTTCCATTGAAATGCTTATAGAAACCTGCCCTTGACTCACCCTGAAGTTTTAGGTATTTCCCTTTGACTCTTGTTTTTATGTTGTTAATGTAGGAATTACTAGATCTGGGGTTATAAAAGAGGAGAGAATTAAAAGGAAATAAGTAAGAAAATAGTCATGAATCTCCCCAACTAACACTGATCTTTAAAAGACACTCTTCCTATCTTCAGTCTGTAAGTGGTTGCTGTCAAGAAGGGAAAGTCTCTTGTCTCCCAAATGATCCTTGCTTCTTTGGCTGTATTTCAGAATTGGAGACTTGGTTTACTGGGTTTCTTTTCAAACTTAGTAAGGAGTAGTTGGATGGACAAAAACAAATATGCTCCATTAAAAATCAATAGCCTCCTTTTTAGCTCTGGCATTTGATTACCTGAGTAAAGTGTACTTTTACCTGTTTGTCTCCAAAAGAGTAAGGGAATCAGCAGGGAGTTTGAGACATCATTTCTCTTGTAATAAGTGGCGCTTGTATGAAATGGCACCATATTATGACTACAGCAGATGGCCCACTTTGAAACTTGCGTTGAGGAGGCTGCAGAAGTGTTGAATGCTGAGGTATACCCGTATGTTTTCGTCCGATTGCTTTCTGCTATTACAGGAATGGGACGCGAGAGATAAAGATTCTATCCGACGAGCAGTGGAACACAGCAATGTGGTCATCAATCTTATTGGACGAGACTGGGAAACCAAGTAAGTCTTTGACTCTCGTTTCTTCTTTGCTTTAGTCTTTCTTAGGGTTTAATAGACCTTCATTGGACACCTTCTATGTGCCAGCTACCACAGTGACATTTTCAATTAGTGAATAAGGGTTGGTTGAACAATCACTTGCATACCCAGTGACACCCGTCTGGTATAAGTCAGCAGTGTGATATACTGCCCATAAAAAGCCAGTAGGTGGTATTGGTATGGCTGGTGTTGGTCCTGTGCTTGGATTAGTCCCTTTGAGATGGGGTTAGGAAATAGGATTTTGCCTGTTCCGCTGTTTAGCAAGCTGAACATTGGTTGTTCTTGTGTAGACAGTGTTCTAGATGTCTTTTCTGTGTTGTTAATTGAAGATGACGCGAGGACTAATTTGAACAGTTCTTTGTGTGGATTGTTTGTTAACAAATAATGTTTTAATCCTATAATCCACAACACTTTGTTTACACCTCTTTTTTTAGCATTAAAGTTTGACTTGGTTTTTTAATATATGTCTTTCTCATCAAATATTTTGTAAGTTCGTTGATGCATTGGAGGTCTTATTCAACTTTTTGTCCCCCCTATTGATTAACATAGTATATCGTACAGAGTAAACAATTAGTTAATATTAATGAAATTGTTGACTGACCTTTTTTAGTTTCTTTTTTTTCCCTTGTGGGAAACAAAGTCTCAGGGGTAAGAAGTGATTCCTAACACTTCAGCAACCAGTACAGCCAGGTTTCTTTAAAGGGCCTCAGCCTCAGGATTCCTTGATAATGCAGAACATGATGTATACTGGATTTCTAACTTAGAGTAGGCCTTAAATGGTATAGAGTAATGACAGTGCGCAGAGCTGTCAACTTTTTTTAAAAAATAATTTTGGCTTAAAAAAATTAAAAAAAAATTTTTCTTTAGAAAGAGAGAAAGGGTTTTACAGTTTTGCCCAGGCTGGTCTAGAACTCCTGGGCTCAAGTGATGCACCCACCTTGGCCTCCCAAAGCGCTGGGATTACAGGCATGAGCCACCACGCCTGGCCAAATTTAGCTTTAAGTTAAATCATTGCTGTTTAAAAGTTTAAGTAATAGGAATTTCAATACTGTTATGAAAACCAACTTATCACATAAAGCTTTGAGATCCTGTGTCTGGAGTTCTTAACCAATTCTTTTATTTTTTTGCTTCCAGAAACTTCGATTTTGATGATGTTTATGTGAAGATTCCCCAGGCGATTGCTCAAGTGTCCAAGGAAGCTGGAGTTGAAAAATTCATTCATGTTTCCCATCTGAATGCGAATATTAAAAGCTCTTCTAGATATTTGAGAAATAAGGTAAGTAACAACTTGATTTGGGAAGTGGTTCACAGAGCCAGAGTTTCTTGGCCCATTTGAAACATGATTTCAGTGAGAAGGGTTTATCATCAACATATCTAGAATTAAAAGGTTTTCTGATTCCCTGTATCCAGAACTAGGCGGGTGTGTGTGTGATATTTTGACATTTTGATTGATTGCCTTCTGTTTGCAGGGAACTGTGTTAAGGGGTTTCAGAGTTGGCTAGACTACGTTACTATTGGCATTCAGATACTTAAAGTTTCTTTGGGGCATCACTGAATTATACAGAAGCCATCACAGATTTCTGCCAAAGGAATCATACCTGTGTCATCTACCATGATTAAAGGACCATGTTTCTTTCTCACCCCTTGCATTGTAGTGGTTTTATGCCAGTCTTAAAGAGGCAATGTGAAGGCTCAGAATGACAGGGATTAATATTTGCCAGGGAAGATGCCTATTCACATAGTACTTATGCTCCTTTTACTCCCAGAAATGCCATACCTAGAGACTGACCACTGTCGTTTGGTGTCAGTCTGTAACCTAAGTGAAACACGTTCATTGTTAGGGACTCAGAAGGGCTATCCGCGTCTGACGGTATGCTTAACATTTGGATTCTGCCATATGGGAGACTGTTTTGAGTCAAACTGATAAGGACCACAGAGTTCCTTGATAATGGTTCCACATTTTTGACTCGCCACATTAATTTACTGGATAAACTATTCATTAAGCACCTACTATGTATCACATGTTGTGTTAAGCACTGTGGCTACAGTAGTAAATGGAGAGAAAATAAGAGAATACTTGTGCCTGCCTCTGCCCAAACATTCATAAAATCATCAGAATTTCATGACTGTTTGGAAGGAAATGGGAGGTGTCAATGGGGAGGAAGAGAGAGGAGTCAAAGATGTCCAGCCCTCTGGCTGGAGCCACTGGGTAGACGATAGTTCTGTTGAATAAGATGGGAAATACTTGAGAGGAACTAGGCTCTAGGGCAGTGACGCTTAGCCTTAGTTGCACATTAAAGCCACTGAGGGAGCTTTTACAAATTCTGATGCCTAGGCTGTGCCGCAGACCAATTAAAACAATTTCTGGGGTTGCAGCTTCAGCACCAGTATTTTCTAACTCTGTAGGTGATTCCAAGGGCAGCACAGATTGAGGAGCACTATTTGACTTGAGAGAATGGAAGATGATTGAGTTTTGGACTCATGTTTCAGGTGCATTTCAGATGTGTGTCAATCTTCCGGGTAACTGGTATGTAGGGTCAGAAGAGAGGTCTGGGTTGGAGACAGAAATGTGGGAGTTACCAGCATTTCTTGTTAGTTGAAGTAATGAGCGGGGTTAAGATGGCTGAAGATTGAGAAGGGAGTTTCAGATTGGGCCCAGAACATACCAATGGTTAGGAATCTGGTAGAGAAGGAAGCACCTGCAGAAACCCTAACCAATCAAACAGAAAGACTAAGCAGGACATGATAAGGCAGAAGGGAAACCAGGAGAGCACAGTGCTGGGGAAGCCATGGCAAGACAGTCTCACAGGAGGAAGTGAATCCTTATGAATGCCATTGAGAAGTCAAGCAAGATGACAACTGTAAAGTCACCTTGGATCTACTGACTTGGAGGTCATTGATGATCTTATCAAGAATAGATTCAGTGCAAAGGTTGGAGCAGAATCCAGAATGCGGGTGAGTGAAGAGTGAGTTGGAACTGAGGAAGTGGGAATGGTAAGGGTAGGTACGTTTTCAGGTAGCTTGACTGGCAAGAGGAAGATGAAAGACTGAGAGAATAGAAGCTGGAGGGGGCTGTGGAGTTGGTATTTTTTTTTTTTAAGGTAGAGGATCTACATTGTTTAAATGCCGATAGGGAGATGCTGGTAAAAAGAGTGAAGCTGAAGGTGTGGAAGAGACAGTAAATTGCACAGGTTCCTGAGAAAGTGAGAGGACGTGAGCTGTAAAGCATTGGAAGTGACACTGTTGCTCCCATCAGGTAAGACAGAAGGAGAAAATTGTGCTTTATATACCAGAGTTTGTAGATTTAGTGGTGAGAGCTTGAGGTGATTTTTCCTCTACTGTCTTATATTTTGTTTTTTATTAGAAGGCAAAGTCATTAACTGGAAGGAAAAGAAAAGAAAGGGATGTCTGAAATTTGAATAGAATAGAACATGTTTCAGATTGTCTCATGGGAAAGTAAATTAATTAGAGGAAAACACAATTTTTGGGAAATGTTGAGGGCCCGGTTAAAATTGGAGGTGTGAATTTATAGTGGTACCAATTCATGATTTTTATTGATTTATTTTCCTGCCAGCTGCTCAAGGCAGTGGGAGTGCGTGGCCCAAGGGAGGCAAATGGAGTTCTTCTAGGATTAGAATTTTGCCTGGGATGGCTAGAGTAAAGGACAAAGGATGGTTTACAATATTGGCAAGAGAGTGATGAGAAGATGGCCTATGGGACCTAATCTGGAATTCAGAGGGGAGGACAGGAACAGTCGGAAGAGCTGATACAGGGGAAGCAGAATCAGTGTACTAGAGTTCTGGAGAAGGTTGAGAAACAGGTATCCTGGGAGCAGATGAACAAAGAACAAGCAGGCTGGAAATTGTAGGAAATGGACATCAAAGAGTAGGATGTCTTCATGTAATACCTCAGAAGAGGAGCAATTCCAGATGTTGATATGGTAGTGGTGAAACTGAGTTAAGAATGGTAGAGGTGGAAGGAAGAGGTCATTGGAGTTGAGCAGCTCAAGAACCTGAGAAGTCCAAGCCCACTTGGACATTGATGTCTCCCCAGTGGTGGTGGAAGTAGAAAGGAAGACTGAATTAGGTGCTGATGTCTTCATCGAACAAGAAGGCTTGCCTAGGAGGCTAGGAGATGATAATAAATAAGGATGGTACAGCAATTGAGATCAGGAAGATTAGTGACTCTATCTCCACCTCCTTTGGATATGTAGGTACTGCTGACACTTCCATTATTGTAGCCCACTGCCACCATTGTGTCCTTTTCCTAGCAGGCTGCTAGATGGTTGACACAAACTAGAGAATCTGTAAATCGAAGGAAAAATGGAGGCTGAAAAAATTCTACTTTGATTTTTCTCCTTCTTCAATGTAAGCTGCCCTTAAAATAAAAAAATAGGAAGAGACCCAACCAAAGCTGTAAGGTGCAGGACATTTTTGTGGATTATATGTTTTAAAAGTTCTGTGTAACTGAGTTTTATGAATTACACGATTACCTTTATCTGGAGGAAAATATCACCTTTGACATACAAGTCATGCTTAATAGTGGAAAGAGTGGATGCTTTATTCACTTGTCTCAAAACTCAAAACAAGTTTGTCTGATTGTCGTTTAGGCTGTTGGAGAGAAAGCAGTGAGAGATGCATTTCCAGAAGCCATTATCATAAAGCCGTCAGACATCTTTGGAAGAGAGGATAGATTCCTTAATTCTTTTGCACGTACGTATTCTTTCTTAATGGTAGAAGAGAGGGATACTGATTAACCAAGTTGAAGTTGCTCAAGCTAACAGTTTTCTCTGATTGACAGACTAAGGATATATTTTTTCTTTCCTAGTTGCCTTTTTCTCCCCTAAGTTTGTATTTTCGTAGTCAGTGTAGTCTTTGTTATGTTCCATATCAAAAGAAGCAACTTAGATTAATAGAAAGAGCATGAACTTGGGAGTCAGAGACTTGAGTTTAAGTCTTGGCCCAGCTAACTCTGTGACTTGGCAAATATTCGAATATCACATGGAATAGTTTCTTTATCCTAAAATCCCCTCCCTATGTTATACGTATTGATTCTTACCCTCCTACCTACCCCCAACCCCAGACAACCACTGATCTTTTTATTGTCTGTATAGTTTTGCCTTTTCCAGGATATTAGAATCATGCAGTATGTAGCCTTTTTAGGTGGACTTCTTTCACTTAGCAATATGCATTTAAGATTCTTTCATTTCTTTTCATAGCTTGATAACTCATTTCTTTATATAGCTGAGTAGTATTCCATAGTGTGGATTCCATTGTACTGGATATTGGTTTAACCAATTTAGGTGTTTCTATCTTGTTTTTCCCCCTGTTGCTTATGTCCACCTAACATCTGTAATAATTTCTACTTAAAAAATTTGTGGTAAAATATATGTAGTATAAAATTTCCCATCTGCTATGGGCTAAATTATGCCCCCTCAAAATTCGTATGTTGAAGCCTTAACACCATTGTGAATTTATTTAGAGTTAGGACGTTGGAGGTAATTATGGTTAAATGAGGCCATAAGGGTGAGGTCATAATTCAGTAGGATTGGTGGCCTTATAAGAAGAGGCAGAAAGAGAGGTCTGTCTCTCCCTGTGTGCACATACTGAGGAGAAGCCATATGTGAGGACACAGCAAGAAGTCTGCTGTCTACAAGCCAGAAGGAGAGCCCTCACCAGGAACCAAACTGGCTGGCACTTTGATCTTGAATTTGCCAGCCTCCAGAACTGTGAGAAAATACATTTTTATTGTACAGGCCACCCAGTCGATGGTATTTTGTTATGGTAGCCTGAGCAGACCAAAGTAGATTTTGGTACCAAGAAGCGGGGTGCTGCTGTAACAAATACCTAAAAATATGAACGTGCCTTTGCAACTAGGTAAAGGTAGAGGCTAGAAGAGTTTTGAGGTACCTGGTAGAAATATGGACGTTAAGGGTGATTTTTGTAAGGTCTCAGATGAAAATGAATAATATGTCATTGGAACTGGAGGAAAGGTGACCCATGTTATAAAATGGCAAAGAAATTGGCTGACCTGTATGTGTTCTAGCAGAAGGTAGAACTTGTGAGTGATGAAATTGTTTATTCAGCTGAGAAGATTTCTAAGTACAAAGTATTGAAGAAATGCCTTGGTTCCTCCCGACTGCTTATAATAAAATACAAAAAGAGAGAAAGATGAAATGAAGAAGGACTTGCTAAGCAAAAAGGAACCAGAACCTGAAGATTTGGAAAATTCTCAGTTTATCCATACTGCAAAAAATGAGGAAGCTTGTTTTGAAGAGAACACTAGGAGTGCAGCTGAACAACCGTTTGATGAAGAGCCTGTGGATGCGACTCACAAACTGATAAACTGTCTCAGCAGAAGCCAGGAATAGAGATGAGATTACATCAACAAAGTCACCACCAGTTTGAACTAGAAGGGGCAGAATGAAAGAAGCCTGTCAGACTTCTGATATCCTACAGGACCAGACCATAGAGCTATTTGGCTGTGAATTTGAGCTATTCTTCAAGAAAAGGGAAGAATGACCCCAAAAGTGGTTCAGAGATGTTTAGAACTACCTCTTTGGTTTCAAAGGATGGGGCCATTGCCTCACTTTCAACAGACCATATGGTCTGTGTCAGAGACCTGGGAGGTGGGACCACCCAGAGTCTTGGAGGTACAGCTGCCTGATCGTTGGGACTGTAGCCGTCTGGAACCTTTGAGGTGTGACCCTCTGCCCAGCAGAGCTACTGGGGTGGGACTACTGCCCCAATAGGTCCTGGAAGTTAGAACTACCGCTTCAGTGGGTCCTGAAGGTGAGACTACCACCTCTGTGAATCTAGAAGGCAATGCATCTAGGCAGAGGAGATTATTCTTGATTTTTATAGCCACCCTAATGGTTGTAAGGTGGTATTTCATTGTGTGTGTTTTTGATTAGATTCTAAAATCTAATAGAATTTACCTTGCTAAATTTTGGACTTGCTTGGGACTTGTCACCCTTTCTTCTTTCTTACGTCTTCCTTTTAGAATAGGAATGTCGGCCGGGCGCGGTGGCTCAAGCCTGTAATCCCAGCACTTTGGGAGGCCGAGGCGGGTGGATCATGAGGTCAGCAGATCGAGACCATCCTGGCTAACATGGTGAAACCCCGTCTCTACTAAAAATACAAAAAAAAACTAGCCGGGCGTGGTGGCGGGCGCCTGTAGTCCCAGCTACTCGGAGGCTGAGGCAGGAGAATGGCGTGAACCTGGGAGGCGGAGCTTGCAGTGAGCCGAGATCGCGCCACTGCACTCCAGCCTGGGTGACACAGCGCGAGACTCTGTCTCAAAAAAAAAAAAAAGAATAGGAATGTCTATCTTAGGCCTGTCTCACCGCAGTATTTTGGAAGCACATAACTTGTCTGGTTTCACATGTTCATAGTTAGGAATTTTGCCTCAGGATGACCCATACCTTGAGTCTTATCTATATCTGATTTAGATAATATTTGGATGAGACTTTGGAGTTTAGAGTCTTAAGACTAAGACAGGATTAAGATCCTTTTAACTATTTATAAGAATACAGTTCAGTAGAATTAAGTTATTTACATTGTTGTACAACCAATCCCCAGAACTTTTTCTTCTTGTAAAACTGAAATTCTGTACCCCTTAAACAACTCCCTGTTTCCTCCTTCCCCCCAGACCCTGGCAACTACCATTCTGCTTTTGGTTTCTATGAATTTGACCACCTCATATAAGTGCAATCATCCAGTATTTGTCTTTTTGTAGCTGGCTTATTTGACTTAGCATAATACGCTCAAGGTTCATCCATGTTGTACCGTGTGATGTGATTTCCTTCCTGCTGAAGACTGAATAATATTCTGTTGTGTGTGTTTACCACATTCTGTTTAATAAGCCGTCCATCAGTGGATACTTGGGTTGCTTCCCACTTTTGGCTATTGTGAATGCTGCTGCATGGTCAATGTGACCATGTGACCATGGATGTACGAAATTTCCCTGATTCAGTTATTTGTTGTAGGTACTGAGAAGTGGAATTCTGTATCATATGGTTTATCTGTTTTTACTTTTTCGACAAGCTACCACAGTGAGTTCCATAGTGGCTGCACCATTTTACATTGCCACCAATAGTGCACAAGGTTTCCAGTTTCTCCAGGCCTTTGTCAACATTTGTTATTTTCTGTTTTTTTGATAATAGCCGTCCTAATGGTTGTAAGGTGGTATTTCATTGTGTGTGTGTTTTTTTTTTGTTTTTGTTTTTGAGATTGGGTCTTGCTCTGTCACCTAGGCAGTGATACAGTCGCAGCTCACTGCAGCCTTGAACTCCTGGGCTCAGGGGATTCTCTTGCCTCAGTTTCCTACATAGGTGGGACTCCAGGTGTGTACCGCCACACCTGGCTAAAAATATATAAATATCTTTGTAGATATTGCTTGGTCTTGCTCTCTTGCCTGGGCTGGACTCGAACTCCTGGCCTCAAGCAGTCTTTTTGCCCCAGCCTCTCAAAGTGCTGGGATTATAGGCATGGGCCACCATGCCTGGCCACAATGTGGTTTTGATTTATGTTTTCCTAATGATTAGTGATGTTGAGCATCTTTTCATGTGCTTTTTGGCTACTTTATTATTTGGAGAAATGTCTATTCATGTCCTTGGCTAATTTTTAAAATTGGGTTGTTTATTTTTTGTTATCGAGTTGTAGGAGTTTGTTTATTCAGAATGTTAAATGCTTTTCAGACATGTGATTTGTAAAATTTTCTCTCATTTTTTAGTTTGCCTCTTCACTCTGTTAATTGTGTTCTTTGCGGCACAGAAGTTTTTAATTTTGATGTAGTCAGGTTTATCTGTTTTTACTTTTGTTGCCTGTGCTTTTAGTATTGTGTCTAAGGAGTCATTGCCAAGTCCAATGCCATGAAGCTTTCTCCTTTTTGTCTAAGAGTTTTAGTTTTGGCTCTTAGGTTTAGGTCTTTGATCCATTTTGACTTAGTTTGGGTATATGGTATGAGGTAAGGGTCCAATTTTATTCTTTTGCATGTGGATATCCAGTATGTTGAAAAGATTATCTTTCCCTGTTGATTGGTCTTGGTGCTTTTGTTGGAAATCATTTGACCATATATGCAAGAGTTATTTTTCTCTATTCCATTGCTCTGTATCTTTGTCTTTATGCCACTGTTTTGATCACTACACTGTTTTGATTGCTGTGCCTTTGTAATAAGTTTTGAAATCAGAAAGTGTGAGACTTCCAAAAATTTGTTCTTTTTCAAGATTGTTTTGGCTGTTTAAAGGAATCCCTTTAAAGTCCATATGAATTTTAAGATGCAGTTTTCTATATTTCTGCAAAAATAAAAAGCCATTGGGATTTTGATAGGGATTGCATTAAATCTGAGATTGCTTTGGGTAGAATTGACATGTATCTTAGTCCATTTTGTGGTGCAACAAACGTTGAGTAATTTATAAAGAAGAGAAATTTATTTCTAACAGTTCAGGAGGCTGGGAATCTCAAGATCCAGGTGCTGTCATCTGGTGAGGGCCTTCTTGCTGTGTGCTTACATGGTAGAAGGTGGAAGGGTAAAAGGGACAAATGCTATGTCCCCACATGGCAGAAGAGGAGAAGAGCAAGCTAGCTGAATGCTGCATGAAGCCTCCTTTATGAGGTCCTTAATCCCTGAGGGAGCACCCTCATGACCTAATTATCTGTTAGTTCCTGTCACATTGGCAACGTCTGAACTTTGGAGGGAACATATTTAAAACATAGCAACATCCTGACACTATTAAGTCTTCCATTCCATGAACTTGGGATGCCTTTCCATTTAATTGTGCCTTTAATTTCTTTCAGGCATGTTTTGTGATTTTCAGCATGTGTCTTTTGCCACTTTGATAAAGTTTATTTTTAAGTATTTTATTCTTTATTGTATTATTGTGAATAATTTCTACTCTTTTTTTGAGACGGAGTCTCACTCTGTCACCCAGGCTGGAGTGCAGCGGCACAATCTTGGCTTACTGCAACCTCTGCCTCCCAGGTTCAAGCGATTCTCTGGCCTCAGCCTCCCAAGTAGCTGGGACTACAGGTGTGTGCCAACACGCCCAGCTAATTTTTGTATTTTTAGTAGAGATGGAGTTTCACCATATTGGCCAGTCTGGTCTCAAACTCCTGACCTTGTGATCCGCCCATCTTGGCCTCCCAAAGTGCTGGAATTGCAGGCATGAGCCACTGTACCTGGCCTAATTTCTACTCTTAAATGCTTTAATAAAAAAAAAATTAAAAAAATAAAAAACTTTTTTAACCTAACATTTAAACTACTTGGGATTTGTTTTAGTTTATGGTGAGAACTAAAACATTATCTCACGTTTTTTTCAAATAGCAGAATAATTGTGCCAGCACCATATATCAACTAATATTTCCATCAGGCCCTTTTTCTGGGTTATCTGTGCTGTATCACTCATCTGTTGATACAGCAGCAGAACGCATCTAGATATTGACTAGATAGACAGCTCATCTGTTCTGTTGCCGTATCAACAGATAAGTATGATAAGGAGGAAGAGTTCTGTGTTTCTCTTTAGAATGGGTGCAGCTAGAGTCCAGTCTTGGGCATGGCGATGCTTTAGCATTGCAGAGCAGACTAGTTGTCAAGCCATTTGACCTCTATTCTTTGTTCGTCACGGTTTTAAACGTTTGGCCTTTTTATTTTCCGTGTTTGTTATCTGGAAAGCTAATGACTGCCTTTTGTAAGTGCATTTACTTCCTCAGAGTCAGCTACATTCATTATATTATTTCTATTATGCACAATAATTATGTTAATCTTAAGATTGTTGGGTCTTAGAGCAACTTAAACCTTCTCAGTGTAGTTCTCATTCTTTCTTCCACTAGATCTGCGTCAGTTTGTTCTTATACCCATCGGATCTTTGAGCTGGACGACAGTTAAACAACCAGTATATGTAAGTACTTGGATGAAGGGGGTCAGAAAGGGATTTTTGATGAATTCAGATTTGGGTGATCAGGTTTCTGGTTTTGTCCTAATTTAGTAACTCTGTCATTTTCTTTGTCACCTTGTGTCAGCTAGCTCCCTCTCAGTTTACTTAAGAGGTACATGCCTTCTCTCTGTGTTCACTTGTTCATTCATTTAAGAAAAAATTATTGAACTCCTAATGTGCTAGACACATCATACATGTCACATATCATTAGGGAAATAAAGATATTAACTAGATAGACACAAATTGCTATTCTCAAATTGCTTTCAGTCTGAGGCAGATAAGTAAAGCAGATATCGTACAATGTGATGAGTGCTATGATAAGGAGAGGGTTTTATGTAATTACATCAGAAGGGCACCTAATCTAGACTTGGGCATCTCAGAAGGAAGGGCGTTTAGGGTAAAACCTTAAAGATGACTAAAGGTAAGCCTGATGAAGGGAGTTGGGGAAGAGTATTACATGCGGAGGGAACGGTATATACAGGGGCCCAGAGGTGAAAGAGCATGTTGGATTCCATGTTAGATTGAACCAAGTTTTCTCAGTAGTGGCACTATTGACATTTTGAGCCAGATAATTCTTCGTTATGGGGGTTGTTGAAGGATATTTAGCAGTATTCGTGCCCTCTAGCCACTAGATGCCAGTCACACCATCCTTCAGATGTGACAACTGAAAATGACTCCAGACAGTTGTCAACTGTCCCCTGGGGGCCAAAATCACTATTACTATTTTTGAAAATCAAAATGGTAGAATATTAGCAATTCCATATGGTTCAGCCTAATAGTTTGTGATGCTTAATAAGAGAGTTGGGAGTGGTAAGAGATGAGCTTGGCAAGTTGTGGGCAAAAGCAAATCAGAAAGGCCTCAAGCTATCTGAGGGTAAGTGCATTCCTACTACAGAAAATACCTGGATGAGCCTTGGATTATACGTACTTGGAAAATACTTGGATAGCAGGGATTATTTGAGCTCTAGGGAAGACTCATTGTTTTAAGAAGCTTTCTGGGAATAGATAATGCCATTATTTTAACTTCACATTTTCTTTGTTGAGATCAGTGTGGCCTTCTGCCTTTCTCCTTCCTTCCCTCCTTTTTCCCTTCTTTCTTTCTATCTCTCCATCTCCCATTCTCTCTCTTTTTCAACAATTACTTAAACATATATTATAATTTCTTATAGGTCGTAGATGTGTCCAAAGGAATTGTTAACATAGTTAAGGATCCCGATGCCAGCGGGAAAACCTTTGCTTTCGTTGGGTAAGTGCTTAGAGTTTGAATTTAAAAATGTGCTATTATAATGAAGGAATCAATATCTACATTAGTTACTAACAGATTTATTTGTTGCACTTTTACAATATCAGAATCTCCTCATTGCTTGCATTAAATCAGAATTTGAGGGAACCTGGAATCTACTTTAATGAATGATTCTCCTGTTACCAAAGTCTGAGAACCACTGCCCTAGACTATTACATATACTTAGTCCCGTGGCCCTTAGCGATGGTTTTGTACTACTCCAGTGGTGTTTTTAAATATAAAAGGATATTGCTGTAAATTCTAAAACACAAACAAAACACTTTCAGGGAGTGAGTATGGTTATAAAACCACATTAATTTTGATGGAGTATCACAATGACCCCAGATACTGAAAATGGGTGGTTGATAGCACAATTACTAGTGCTATGCAAGATTGATTATTTCTTTTATGCTCTTTGCTAAAATTTGCTCTCAGAAAAAAATGGGTACAGTTAAGCTATGTGACTTACCTGAAATTACTAAATCATGTCACAGCTAAGCTTAGGACTTTTTTTGCTGAATTAACTAAACGTCAAAAACTAAGACTTCATTTGCCAAGTTGAGAGGTATCAAATTCACCTAGTAAGGGGTTCAGAACACTGTGATTCTGTGAAGCAAACTAGTGACAGTTGGCATCTGTGAAAGTGAAGGATCTGGCTCAGTAATTAAGGGATAGCCTAATTCCTAAGAAATATTTGCCTCTAGAGGAAAATGACACTTTTCTCTTTAAGCCAAGAGGCATAGAATATATTCCCAGAATTCTGAATCTATACATTGTTCTGTTCCACTATTATTATTTAACAAACAATTTTTTTCAGTGTGAAAAGCTCTTGGTTTTCCATGTCAACTAGCAGCTGCAAAACATATTTCTCCTTTTCAGTTCCCAGTTTGGTACATTAGCATGCAATCAGTTAATATAGTCTAGGGGAAGAATTATAATTCGGTATATTCAATACAGGTTTCATAAAATACTAAACACAAAAGACATTAGTTCTAGTGAAGAGGTACATGGACTAGGATTTCAGGGAATAAATGAGCAGAAATGGCTTTGTGAACTTTACTTGCTCCAGCTCTGGATGAGTTGCACGTTTTCCTTTTTACCTTTGCCCAGCCACTATCCTCTCGTCTGGGCTCCAGTAAGTCATTCTTGTCTGGCGTAATGATGGGAAAAATAATACTAGACATTGCCGTGTAGATATTTTTCCTCTTGAAATTGTAGATACGCATCTATACATTTCTTGTCTCTTCAACCCCAGGAAAAAATCTTTGCTTTTTTCTCTGATATTTTGAGGCTAAGGCAGTGGCATAAGACTGTAATTTAACTCCTAGGTTTTTTGTAGTTATGAATTACATTATGTTGGTCCATTCTATTTGCCATTCATTCATAAAATACCTATTGATACACACTCATACATACACACAGCTGTGATGATGAATAAACACATTCAGCAAAATCACGATGTATAAGATCAGCATAGAAAAATCAATATATACTAGTAAATGAACAATCTGAAAATAAAATTAAGAAAAGAATTTTATTCACAGCAGCATCAAAAATAATAGAATATTTAAGTATAAGTTTAACAATTTAATTTGTTGTATTATACCTTAATAAGCAACAAGACATCCCATGTTCATGGATTGGATGAGTCAGTATGATTAAAATGATAAGTTCCTTCAAACTGATCAACAAATTCAACTTACTTTTATCAAAATTCCAACAGACTTTTTTGCAGAAGTTGATAAATTGATTCTAAATTTATATAGTAATGCAAAGACCCACAATAGACAAAACCATTAAGTTTCATAATTTTGAAACTTAACAGCTATAATTATCAAGATAGTGTGGTACTGACGTAAAAATTGACATATAGATGAATTAACCAGAATTGATAGTTCGGAAATAAATCTTTATGGACAACTGATTTTTGAAAAAGGTGGTATGGCATTTCAAAGGGGAAAGGATAGTCTTTTATTATTATTATTATTATTATACTTTAAGTTCTAGGGTACATGTGCATAACGTGCAGGTTTGTTACATGTGTATACTTGTGCCATGTTGCTGTGCTGCACCCATCAACTCGTCAGCACCCATCAACTCGTCATTTATATCAGGTATAACTCCCAATGCAATCCCTCCCCCCTCCCCCCACCCCCATGATAGGCCCCGGTGTGTGATGTTTCCCTTCCTGAGTCCAAGTGATCTCATTATTCAGTTCCCACCTATGAGTGAGAACATGCGGTGTTTGGTTTTCTGTTCTTGTGATAGTTTGCTAAGAATGATGGTTTCCAGCTGCATCCATGTCCCTACAAAGGACACAAACTCATCCTTTTTTATGGCTGCATAGTATTCCATGGTGTATATGTGCCACATTAATCCAGTCTGTCACTGATGGGACATTTGGGTTGATTCCAAGTCTTTGCTATTGTGAATAGTGCCGCAATAAACATATGTGTACATGTGTCTTTATAGCAGCATGATTTATAATCCTTTGGGTATATACCCAGTAATGGGATGGCTGGGTCATATGGTACATCTAGTTCTAGATCCTTGAGGAATCGCCATACTGTTTTCCATAATGGTTGAACTAGTTTACAATCCCACCAACAGTGTAAAAGTGTTCCTATTTCTCCACATCCTCTCCAGCACCTGTTGTTTCCTGACTTTTTAGTGATCGCCATTCTAACTGGTGTGAGATGGTATCTCATTGTGGTTTTGATTTGCATTTCTCTGATGGCCAGTGATGATGAGCATTTTTTCATGTGTCTGTTGGCTGTATGAATGTCTTCTTTTGAGAAATGTCTGTTCATAAAGGATAGTCTTTTCAAGAAATGGTTTTGGGATATCCACATTAAAAAAAGATGAACTTAGACTCCTACCTCGCACTGTACATGAAAAATTAAAATAATTCTGACACTTCAGTGTAAAAGTTATAAAACAAGGATTGCTGACCAGATGGCCGAATAGGAACACCTCGAGTCTGCAGCTCCCAGTGAGATTGACGCAGAAGGCGAGTGATTTCTGCATTTCCGACTGAGGTACCTGGTTCATCTCATTGGGACTGGTTGGACAGTGGGTGCAGCCCAAGGAGGGTGAGCCAAAACAGGGTGGGGTGTTGTCTCACCTGGGAAGCTTAAGGGATCGGGGAACTCCCTCTCCTATCCAAGGGAAGCCATTAGGGACTGTACCATGCGCTGTGGCCCAGTTACTGGGCTTTTCCTGCTGTCTTTGCAACCCACAGACCAGGAGATTCACTCTGGTGCCCATACCTCCGGGGCCCTGGGTTTCGAGCACAAAACGGCAACTGTTTGGGCAGACACTGAGCTAGCCACAGGAGTTTTTTTCCATACCCCAGTGGCACCTGGAACGCCAGTGAGACAGAACCTTTCACTCACCTGGAAAGTGGGCTGAAGCCAGGGAACCAAGTGGTCTGGCTTGGTGGGTCCCACCCCCACAGAGGCCAGCAAGCTAAGATCCACTGGCTTGAAATTCTTGCTGCTAGTACAGCAGTCTGAGCTCGACCTGGGACGTATGAGCTTGGGAGGGAGGGGCGTCTGCATTGCTGAGGCTTGAGTAGGTGGTTTTACCCTGACAGTGTAAACAGAGCCACCAGGAAGTTCAAGCTGGGCAGAGCCCACTGCAGCTCCGCAAGACCATGGTGGACAGACCGCCTCTCCAGATTCCCTCCTCTCTGGGCAGGACATCTCTGAAAAAAAGGCAGCAGCCCCAGTCAGGGACTTATAGATAAAACCCCACCATCCCGGGACAGAGCACCTGGGGGAAGGGGCAGTTGGGGGTGCAGCTTCAGCAGACTTAAACGTCCCTGCCTGGCAGCTCTGAAGAAAGCAGCGGATCTCCCAGCACAGCATTTGAGCTCTGATAAGGGACAGACTGCCTCCTCAAGTGGGTCCCTGACCCACGTGTGTCCTGACTGGGAGATACGTCCCTGTAGGGGCCAACAGACACCTCATACAGGGGAAATCTGTTTGGCTTCTGGCAGGTGCCCTCTGGGATGAAGCTTCCAGAGGAAGGAACAGGCAACAATCTTTGCTGTTCTGCAACCTCTGCCAGTGATACCCTAGCAAACAGGGTCTGGAGTGGACCTCTAGCAGACCTGCAGCAGAGGGGCCTGTTAGAAGGAAAACTAACAAACAGAAAAGAATAGGATCAACATCAACAAAAAGGACATTCACTCAGAGACCCCAGCCAAAGGTCACCGACTTCAAAGACCAAAGGTAGATAAATCCATGAAGATGGGGAGAAACCAGTCAGAAAGTCTGAAAATTCCAAAAAACAGAAAGCCTCTTCTCCTCCAAAGGATTACAACTCCTTGCCAGCAAGGAAACAAAACTGGATGGAGAATGAGTTTGATGATTTGACAGAAGTAGACATGTTCTAACCCAATGCAAGGAAGCTAAGAACCTTGAGAAAAGGTTAGATGAATTGCTAACTAGAATAACCAGTTTAGAGAGGAACATAAATGACCTGATGGAGCTGAAAACCACAGCATGGGAACTTTGTGAAGCATACACAAGTATCAATAGCCGGATTGATCAAGTGGAAGAAAGGATATCAGAGATTGAAGATCAACTCAATGAAATAAAGCAAAAAGACTAGAGATAAAAGAGTGAAAAGAAACGAACAGAACCTTCAAGAAATATAGGCCTATGTGAAAATACCAAATCTACATTTGGTTGGTGTACCTGAAAGTGATGGGGAGAATGGAACCAGGAACCAATTTGGAAAACTCCAGGAGAACTTCCCCAACCTAGCAAGGCAGGCCAACATTCAAATTCAGGAAATACAGTGAACACCACAAAGATACTCCTCGAGAAGAGCAACCACAAGACACTTAATTGTCAGATTCACCACGGCTGAAATGAAGGAAAAAATATTAAGGGCAGCCAGAGAAAAAGGTCAGGTTACCCACAAAGGGTATGTTACCCATGAGACTAACAGTGGATCTCTCAGCAGAAACCCTCCAAGCCAGAAGAGAATGGGGGCCAATATTCAACATTCTTAAAGAAAGGAATTTTCAACCCAGGATTTCGTATCCAGCCAAACTAAGTTTCATAAGCAAAGGAGAAGTGAAATCCTTTACAGACAAGCAAATGCTGAGAGATTTTGCCACCACCAGGCCTGCCTTACAAGAGCTCCTGAGGGAAGCACTAAACATGGAAAAGATCAACCGATACCAGCCACTGCAAAAACAAACCAAATTCTTAAGACCATTGACACTATGAAGAAACTGCATCAATTCATGGGTAAAATAACCAGCTAGCATCATAATGACAGGATCAAATTCACACATAACAATATTAACCTTAAATGGAAACGGGCTAAATGGCCCAATTAAAAGACACAGACTGACAAATTGGAGAAAGGGTCAAGACTCATCAATTTGCTGTATTCAGGAGACCCATTTCATGTGCAAAGACACACATAGGCTCAAAACAAAGGGATGGAGGAATATTTACCAAACAAATGGAAAGCAAAAAAAAAAAAAAAAAAAGCAAGAGTTGCAATCCTAGTCTGATAAAACAGACTTTAAACCTACAAAGATCAAAAGAGACAAGGGCATTACGTAATGGTAAAGGGATCAATGCAACAAGAAGAGCTAACTATCCTGAATATATATGCACCCAATACAGGAGCACCCAGATTCAAAAATTAGGTTCTTAGAGACCTACAAAGAGACTTAGACTCCCACACAATAAAAGTGGGAGACTTTAACACCCCACTGTCAATATTAGAAAGATCAATGAGACAGAAAATTAGCAAGGATATCCAGGACTTGAACTCAGCTCTGGAGCAAGCAGATCTAATAGACATCTACAGAACTCTTCACCCCAAATCAACAGAATATAATTTATTCTCAGCACCACATCACACTTATTCTAAAATTGGCCACGTAGTTGGAAGTAAAATACTCCTCAGCAAATGCAAAAGAACAGAAATGACAGTCTCTCAGACCACAGTGCAATCAAATTAGAACTCAGGATTAAGAAACTCACTCAAAACTGCCCAACTACATGGAAACTGAACAACCGGCTCCTGAATGACTGCTGGGTAAATAACGAAATGAAGGCAGAAATAAAGATGTTCTTTGAAACCAATGAGAACAATGACACAATGTTCCAGAGTCTCTGGGACACATTTAAAACAGTGTGTAAGGGAAATTTATTGCACTAAATGCCCACAAGAGAAAGCAGGAAAGATCTCAAATCAATACCCTAACATCACATTTAAAAACTAGAGAAGCAGGAACAAACAAATTTAAAAAGCTAGCAGAAGGCAAGAAATAGCTAAGATCAGAGCAGAACCGAAGGAGATAGAGACATGAAAAACCCTTCAAAAAATCAATGAATCCAGGAGCTGTTTTTTTTTTGTTTTTTGTTTTTTTTGTTTGTTTTTTTAAACAACATAGATAGACTGCTAGCCAGACTAATAAAGAAGAAAAAGAAAAGAATCAAATAGATGCAATAAAAAATGATAAAGGGGATATCACCACCGATCCCACAGAAATACAAAGTACTATCAGAGAATACTATAAACACCTCTATGCAAATAAACTAGAAAGTCTAGAAGAAATGGATAAGTTCCTGGACACATATACCCTCCCAAGACTAAACCAGGAAGAAGTTGAATCCCTTAGTAGACCTATAACAAGTTCTGAAATTGAGGTAGCAATTAATAGCTTACCAACAGGACCAGATGGATTCACAGCTGAATTATTCCAGAGGCACAAAGAGGAGCTGGTACCATTCCTTCTGAAACTATTCCAATCAATAGAAAAAGAGGGAATCCTCCCTAACTCATTTTTTGAGGCCAGCATCATCCTAATACCAAAACCTGGCAGAGACATAACAAAAAAAGAAAATTTCAGGCCAATATCCCTGAAGAACACTGATGCGAAAATCTTCAATAAAATACTGGCAAACCGAATCCAGCAGCACATCAAAAAGTTTATCCAGCGTGATCAAGTCGGCTTCATCCGGGGATAAAAGCCTGGCTCAACATACGCAAATCAATAAATGTAATCCATCACGTAAACAGAACCAATGACAAAAACCATATGAATATCTCAATAGATGCAGAAAAGGCCTTCGACAAAATTCAGCAGCCCTTCATGCTAAAAACCCTCAATAAACTAGGTATTGATGGACCATATCTCAAAATAATAAGAGTTATTTATGACAAACCCACAGCCAGTATCATACTGAATGGGCAAAAACTGGAAGCATTCCCTTTGAAAATCGGCACAAGACAAGGATGCCCTCTCTCGCCACTCGTGTTCAACGTAGTATTGGAAGTTCTGGCCAGGACAATTAGGCAAGATAAAGAAATAAAGGGTATTCAATTAGGAAAAGAGGAAGTCAAATTGTCTCTGTTTCCAGATGACATGATGGTATATTTAGAAAACCCCATCCTCTCAGCCCCAAATCTCCTTAAGCTGATAAGCAACTTCAGGAAAGTCTCGGGATACAAACTCAATGTGCAAAAATCACAAACATTCCCATACACCAATAACAGACAAACCATGAGTGAACCAAATCATGAGTGAACTCCCATTCACAATTGCTACAAAGAATAAAATATCTAGGAATCCAACTTACAAGGGACGTGAAGGACCTCTTCAAGGAGAACTGCCAACCACTGCTCAACAAAATAAAAGAGGACACAAACAAACAGAAAAACATTCCACGCTTGTGGATAGGAAGAATCAATATCATGAAAATGGCCATACTGCCCAAAGTAATTTATAGATTCAGTGCTATTGCCATCAAACTTCCATTGACTTTCTTTACAGAATTGGAAAAAAACTACTTTAAAGTTCATATGGAACCAAAAAAGAGCCCACATAGCCAAGACAATCCTAAGCCAAAAGAACAAAGCTAGAGGCATCATACTAACTACCTGACTTCAAACTGTACTGCAAGGCTACAGTAACCAAAACAGCATGTTACTGGTACCAAAACAGGTATATAGAGCAATGGAACAGAACAGAGGCCTCAGAAATAACGCCTACATCCATCTGTAGATCCATCATCTACAACCATCTGATCTTTGACAAATCTGACAAAAACAAGCAATGAGGAAATGATTCTCCATTTAATAAATGATGTTGGGAAAACTGGGTAGCCGTATGCAGAAAGCTGAAACTGGATCCCTTCCTTACATCTGATACAAAAATTAACTCAAGATGGATTAAAGACTTAAACATAAGACCTAAAACCATAAAAACCCTTGAAGAAAAGCTAGGCAATACCATTCAGGACATGGGCATTGGCAAAGACTTCATGACTGAAACACGAAAAGCAATGGCAACAAAAGCCAAAATAGACAAATGGGAGCTAATTAAATTAAAGGGCTTCTGCACAGTGAACAGGCAACCTACAGAATGGGAGAAAATTTTTGCAATCTATCCCTCTGAAAAAGGGCTAATATCCAGAATCTACAGAGAACTTAAACAGATTTACAAGAAAAATCTCCATCAAAAAGTGGGCGAAGGATATGAACAGACACTTCTCAAAAGAAGACATTTATGCAGTTCAATAAACGTATGAAAAAAGCTCATCGTCACTGGTCTTTAGAGAAATGCAAATCAAAACCACAGTGAAATACCATCTCACATCAGTTAGGATGGCGATCATTAAAAAGTCAGGAAACAACAGATGCTAGAGAGGATGTGGAGAAATAGTGATGCTTTTACACTGTTGGTGGAAGTGTAAATTATTTAGTTCAACCATTGTGGAAGACAGTGTGGCAATTCCTCAAGGATCTCAAAGTAGAAATACCATTTGACCCAGCAATCCCATTACTGAGTATATATACCCAAAGGATTATAAATCATTCTACTATAAAGACACATGTATGTTTATTGCAGCACCATTCACAATAGCAAAGACTTGGAACCAACCCAAATGTCCATCAATGATAGACTGGATAAAAGAAAATGTGGCGCATATACACCATGGAATACTATGCAGCCAGTATACAGAAAAGGATGAGTTCATGTCCTTTGCAGGGACATGGATGAAGCTGGAAACCATCATTTTAAGCAAACTCACACAAGAACAGAAAACCAAACACCATATGTTCTCACTCATAAATGGGAGTTGAACAATAAGAACACATGGACACAGGGAGTTGAACGTCACACACCGGGGCCTGCCAGGAGTGGGGGGCTAGAGGAGGGATAGCATTAGGAGAAATACCTAATGTAGATGACAGGTTGATGGGTGCAGCAAACCATCATGGCACATGTATACCTATGTAACAAACCTATACATTCTGCACGTGTACCCCAGAAGTTAAAGTAAAATTTAAAAAAAATTTCAATTGGTAAAAACGTAAAAAAAAAAAAATAAAAGAGTTATAAAACTATAATAATTTTGGAAGGAAAATAGAAAATCTTCTAGACCTTGGGTTCTAGAAGATTTTTAGCTATGGCAGCAAAAGCGTATTTCATAAAATAAAAAATAATTGGATACATTAGACTTCACCAAAATTAAAACTCTTGTGTTTCAAAAGACACCATTAAGAAAATGAAAAAACAAGTCACAGATTGGGGGAAAATATTTGTTAATTACATATCTGATAATATCCAGAATATACAAAGAACTCTTAGAACTCAATGAGAAGACGATCCATTTTTTAATATGAGCAAAAGACGTGAATAGGCATATCAGCACAGCAGATGTACTTAATTGCTAAAAAGCACATGAAAAGATGCTCCATATCATTAGTCATTACGGAAAATGCAAATCAAAACCATTACGAGATACCAGTTCACAGAGAGAATAACAAATGTTGATGAAGACATGGAGTAATAGGAACCTTCATACATTGCTGGTAGGGGTGTAAAATTGTATAGCCACTTTAGAAAACAGTTTGGCATCTTCTTAAAAAGTTAGCATACATTTTCTGTATGGCCTATGGGTTTTACTCCTAGGTGTTTACCCAAAAGAAATGAAAATGTGCCTACACAAAGATTAGCGCTTAGATTTTCATAGCAACGTTATCATAAATGCTAAAAATTGGAAACATCTCACATACTCATCAACTGATGAAAGGAAAAATAAAACATAGTAGCATTCCCATATAATAGAAGTTCAACAATAAAAGGAATGAAATATTGACATGTTACATGTATGAACCTCAAAAACATAGTAAATGAAAGAAGCTAGATGCAGAAGATCACATGTTCACATTCCATTTATATGAAGTATCTGTAAAAGGCAAATGTAAGTAGATTAGTGATTGCCTGAGCCTAGGAGTAAAATCCAGGATTAAATGGCTGTGGAGGATCTTACTAGAGTAAGAAAAATATTCTAAAACTGGATTATGGTAATGATTGTATAACTTGGTAAATGTATGAAAAATCATTGAATTATATGCTTAAAATGGATGAATTCTAATGTGCGTAAATTATGCCACAATAGTGAATAGCATGGGTAAGATTTCTGCCTTTGTGGAGCTTATAGATTAGTGATGAGATGCATAAGTAATAAGCAAAATAATTAAAATGAATGACCAAAAAGGAAAGTCCAGTGAATTGGAAAGAAAACCAGAAGGAGGGAGTTGGTAACTATATTGGGCGCTGCCAGAGATTGATTGAGTGATCGTACAGAGATTCATGGTCATCTTAATGGCCTCATTTGAACATTGGGCAAAGGGCAGATTGGATTGCAGTGAGATTTGAGTGGCAGGATAGGAACTGGAGGCAACAGTTAGGTAACTATTTAGAGAAGTTTCCCTGTAAAAGGGAGCAAAGGAAAGCGGTAAAGAGAAGGCTGTGAAACATGAATGTCTTGTCAAGGGAGGTACCACCCTGGTTTTGGAAGATTGTACATCTTGTTTATAAATTGGTAAGAATGGTCCAGGAAAGAGATATCGCTTGATGACTCAGGAGATGGGGCCGACAAAAAAGGAGCAAAGTCCTTCAGGAATTGAGAGGAGTTGGATACAGAGTGCAAATGAGGGTTTGACCTTTGTAAAAGGCAAACATTTCTTCCATTTTAACGAGGAAAAGAATTCAAGGATATATGCAGATGCAGGTAGATTTGGCTGTGGGAATTTAAGGAGTATCTTTTCTCGTTGGAATGTGAGGTTAGCTAAAAGGCAGGATGGAGTGGGTCAGAAAAGTGTGTGGAAAATTTGAGGACAGAGAATATAGAAAGGATGCCCTGGGAGAATAGGAAAGAGCATTTCCTAGGAGAACATGTGGGATTGCCAAGCAGAACTGAGTGTTCCATTTGAAATTACTGATAAAATAATAAGGTGAAGTCAATCAGCTCAATTGTATTTTGTCTACAGTTTTGTCCCTCTGGGGTTTCAGGCTCAGAGAAGGCAGATGTTTGGATCAACCAGAGTGAGAGTTTTGCTTAGCAAGTATAATGGGTATGGGCCTGGGAGACAAGTTTTACTGAGGATATTTGCAGAGGGATAACTGTAGTGCTGAGCCTTGAAATCTAAGCTGGGAGGGACGCAGGCTTCATTGTACCTTTGGCTGTGAGCAAGGGCACTTAAACTAGTGTTCCAGTTGTACTTAATGGAACACAAAGTGCTTCAGAACAGCTGAAGAGGAAACTTATTATGTAGAATTAGTTTACCCATGATACAGTTTTGTTTGTCATCATAAACATTCAATTTGTTCTTGGCATAGCGTGTATTATGTATCCTGTAATGATCCTTACAAATCCTTCTGGAATTTGAAGAACCCTACTTTAAGGCCTTTTATGTTTCTCCTAGCTGATAGTTTCATGTTTTTTAGTAAAGTATGTCAGGATAATGAGGTTCTCACTGAATTACCTTCACTCAGCTCTTGGTTGTCACAGATTTACTGTCATGAAACATGCAAATGAATTAGGAAATGGATAAAGAAATATTAAAAGGTATTATAAGCACTGATACTTATTAATGCTCAGTTAAAATCGTACAGAACTATTCGGATTAATGGAATAGAGCAGAAAGTTCAGAAACAGTCCCATTATATGTAAGGATATAGTATGTGATAAAGGTGACATTTCAGTATAGGGAAAGAAGCAGTATAGTAAAGATTCTGTAAATAACATTGAAGCAATTGGCTTACATCTTGGGAAAAATGTAATTACATGTTTGCCTTATATCATGTACAAAAATATGTCACAGAAGTAACTTTATAGTAAAAAAAAATCTTTTTTTATAAGCTTTAGACAAAATGTGGACATTTATGTCACTGCAGAGGAATTTTCTAACTATGAATCCAAGCCATAAAGAAAATCAGTAGTTTTGGTTAAACAGTTAAAATTTTATGTGCACAAAACACTGTAAATAACACTAAAAGGTAAAAAACAAACAATACAAGGTATTTCCAACAATATCACTAAAATATAGAGAATTATTATTATTTATTTTTATAGACGGGGACTCCAGGAGGAAAGAAAAGATAAACGTATAAATAACCAAAAAGTCATGAAGAAATAATCTCTTATATTAAAGACATAATTAAAACATGAGATGCCTTTTTTTTTTTTAACCTAGCAGATTGGCAAAAAAAAATTTTTTTATGACAACTCATTTTGGGTGGAGGGGGCATTCTTATTAACATTTTATATAAATTGATAGAACCATTTTGAAAAGCAGTTTAGAAGTATTCAATAAAAGCCTTAAAATTTCAAAGTCTACGTTGACCCAGTTCCACTTCTACAAATATATTCACAATGCATAATCATGGATAAGTACAAATATTTATTACAAGAATGTTCATTAAAACATTATTTTATAAAAGAAAAAGATTTTTAATAGCTTAAATATCTCGAAACTGGCAATTGATAAAATACTTGTGATTACATGTAGCGTAATATGTGCAGTCATGAAACATGCAATAAAATATTTAACGACGTGGAAAGACAATTATGATACAATGTTAAATGAAAAAGACATTACAGAATAGAATGGATTGTGTATTTATTAAAACCAAAATAATGTGTATATGTAAGGGGATGAGAAGGATATATTTCAATTATATTAACTATCTTTCATAATGGGATTATGGGTGATTTTTCTTTGTGCTAGTCTGTATCTACTACAGTCCATATCTGTTTCCTTTTTTATAAGAAAAATATTATTTTGTTATAAAGGAAAGTTTGTGAGAAGCATGTACGTGAAAGAACTGTGTATTGTCTTTTTATAGTCCAAATCGGTACCTCCTCTTTCACCTGGTGAAGTACGTCTTTGCTGTGGCTCACAGATTGTTCCTCCCATTACCCTTGCCACTTTTTGTCTATCGGTAAGTAGAGTGCTCCTTTTGCGTGACTTGTGAAAAAGCTAACTCCACACACTTGTTCCTAATGTTCTCCCTTAGGGTTATAGGGTGTGTGAAGGGCTAGTCTCCAGATCTCCTAGTATTATGACATTAGCATAGGGAAGAAGCAAAAATAGATTCGTGTCGGAAAAAAAAATGTGTTGGGAGATTAAATCTGCAGTTTTTCACTTTCTCCAATTTAAATCCATTGAGTTTAATTTTGGAGAAATATCTTGCTGGGCACATACATAAGGGGCAGTCAGGTTCCCCTGTGTTTCATGTCACTCATTATTAAATCAACTTGATCATGCTATTGGGAAAGGCGTCAGGCTAATTCAGACTTGGATTTGTGGTTGCCTTCTCTTCTTCCCCCACTTCTTAGTTCACTTTTCTTTGTCGGTTAAGTATCTTTGACTTGGCTGGGAGTGGTGGCTCATGCCTATAATCCCAGCACTTTGGGAGGCCAAGGTGGATGGATTGCTTGAGCCCAGGGGTTCGAGACCAGCCTGGGCAATATGGTGAAACCCTATCTCTACAAAAAATACCAAATTAGCTGGATGTGGTGGCATCTGCCTGTAGTCCCACCTACTGGGGTGGAGGTGGGGTGATGCAAGAGAATTGCTTGAGCTTGGGAGTTTGAGGCTGCAGTGAGCTGAGATTGTGCCACTGCACCTGGGCCTAGGTGACTGCTAGTACCCACAGTGGTGTTACACCTATAGTCCCAGCTACTTGGGAGGCTGAGGTGGGAGGATCACTTGAGCCCAGGAGTTTGAATCCAGCCTGGACAACATAGTGAGACCCTGTCTCTGGGAAAAAAAAAAAAAAGGCAAAGAAAAGAAAAGAAAAACCCACTGCCCTGAGGTAACTGTTGATGGGAGCTCCTTTCTCGTCCTGGGTTTTATATTGTTGTCCTGATTTGAACCAAATAAAATAAAATCTTGGACTTACCATGCCACACCCTAGTGGTCTGGTTAAGGAGACTGTCACATCCATTGGCCACAAATTGATCTTCATTTGGGTTTTCATTCGTTCTTTCAACAAATGTTTATTGAATGCCTACTATGTCTTAGATAATGTACTAGGTACTCAGAATATTACAATAAACACTCAAAAATCTTATGGTCTAACAGGGGTACCAGAAAAATAGACCACTAGAATGCAGCATGATAACAATATTTATTGAGTGTTGTACCTTTCAGGCTATTTACTTTATCTCCTTTAATATCACAGCTATCTATAAAGTAAGTAAGGAGAGTATATGGAGTGAGTAGAAGAGGAGGCCACAGAGTAAGAGAAACTTATAAGAAGGCCAAAAAGAAGTGATCAGATATTTAAGTGGGAAACGAGAGTTTGGAATCCTAGATACCAAAGGGAATGCAGTGTTTTAAGGAGGGAATCGATGTTTTAAGAAGGGGAACGTTGCTGTTCATTCACATGTATCTCAAGCCCCTAGAACAATGCCTGGTACACAGTAGGCACTCTGTTGATATTGGTAGAATGAAGTCTTACGAAGAGTCAAATAAGATAAAGGACCAAAAAAATGTCTACAAATGACCATTTGTGTCTATGGCTTCAGTGCCGTGAAAGGCATATAAGCCAGATTGAAGTGAGGGGCTTTCATGGTTGTACATAAAATTGAGTTAGAGTTGGCTTATGTATGTCCATGACATGGTCCACTGAGGACACTAGAATATTTGAATATCTGAGGTTTAGGTTGGATAGAGACCTGAAGTGATCTGTTAGCATAGAATGAGGGCACAGAGAGTTAGAGGTTTGTAATGAGTGTTTTTATTAAGTTATGTTAGCCCAATAAATTATTTTTTTCTGCCATTGAGGAATCTGAGGCTTTATATGTTGCTGGAGAAATTCTAACCAGCTTCCTTTTTCATGTATTTATACTATGCATTAGAATGTTGTTTTTCAAGCCTTTAAACAGCTGTGGAATCCTGTGTTCACTGAAGTTTTACATCAAGTCCTGCTGGGTAAATCCAATAAAAGAGCTGGTCTGGTTGCAGTGATGGATGATACTCAACACATGCACTCCCAAACCCTTGGCCCCCCAGGACTCCGTGGGGCCCCAGCAAATTCCTAGTGTTCCTCAGATGCTAGTTGAAAACCCACTGCTACTGGGCACAGTGGTGCACACCTGTAGTCCCAGCTACTTGGGAGGCTGAGATGGGAGGATCACTTGAGCCCAGGAGTTTGAATCCAGCCTGGACAACATGGTGAGACCCTGTCCTCTGGAACAAAAAAAAAAGGAGAGAACAAAAAAAAGGAAAGAAAAGAAAAAGCCACTGCCCTGAGGTAACCAATGATGGGAGCTCAAGTGGCATGTCAGGAGCCCTTCAGTTTTCATTAGTAGTGAAGAGATGGCAGTAATGAAGATAGGTGGCCTTTCTCGTTTTGGGTTTTATATTGTTGTCCTGATTTGAACCATAGATTTTAGCCTTCTCCTTGCTTTTGGATTTTTTTTCCCCTCAAGGGCCCCAGCTTTTAGGGATTATGTTTTATATTTTACACACCATTCAGCTTGCCCTGTGTTCGTAAAGGCAGCATATTTGAATATCTGAGGTTTAGATTAGATTGAATTTCACAGATGTGATTGAATATTGGAGTTTTTCTGTTTGCTTTGTTGTTTGTTGGTTTTATTTTTTTTTAGTTTAAGATCTGTTATTTCTTTGGAGGAGAACAAAGTGTACCAGCAGTTACAGCAGCCAACTGGGTTGGCTTGAGAGGAGATGGACCAAAAAGCAGAGGTAGCCTCACAGGTCGAGGTGCCAAGATGTTGGTTATTTTCTTTAAAAAAAAAAATCAGTTCAGACTGCTCTACAGCAGTCTGTCTTCCTGTAGTTCTTATAGGCTAGCTTACATCTTGGACAGAGAGATGCTTATCACATGTGCTATATATATTTCTTTTTCCAGATGGGTAGGAAGAGTCTTTGAAATAAACCCATTTCAGCCCTTGATAACAAGGGATAAAGTGGAGCGGGTGAGTATATGTGTGGAAAGCATCTGCCTGGGCAGATGATGGGAAGTTAGACTTACTTTGGTTTGCTTGCTTGCTTGTCTCCCGGCTGTTGTCTGTTTGCTGTTCTTGCTGTCTGCAGTCAGCCCTTCTGCTGGCACTGAAACTCATCCACCTGCGCTACTCCAGGGGGCGGCTCCTCCATACCTGCTGTCCGTCATTATCAGTGTTTCTTTCTCTGCGTGATCATTCCTGCCAACACACAGAATTACCTAATAGCTCCCCTGCCAAAGCCTCTCTTCCTCCCACCACTCTTCTAGCTACTTTCCTGTTGTGTCCGTTCACATCCTAACTCCTCCTGACTTCCTCCTAACATCCTGAAGAAACCATTGACAGTTTCTTCATTCTTTCTTTAACCTACTCCAGTCAGGCTTTTATTCCCATTTCTCCCCTAAAACTACTCTTTTCAAGGTTCCCCACAATCTCCTTGCTGCCACATCCAATAGTCAGTTCTCAGACCTCATGTCATGTGCCTGTGCGTTTGCTTCCAGGGAGGATGCAAAATAAAATAAAAATACTATACCAATACCACGTCTACCTTTGATGACCTATGGACCATGTATTGACAAGAAGCAGCCACATTGTCCCCTGAATGCTACCTAAAACCTAAAGTGTAGAGAAGATGAGAAAATAGTGCTTAGGGAACGTGAGAAAGTGGGCAGCTCGCGTACTTTCTTCAGACATTGTTTATGAAAGATCAGGCAGGAGAACTGGTTGTCAGACGCTTCAGTTTATCTTACACTAAAGTGTCTCTTACATTTATAATTGAGAAAGTGTTGACACAGTGACCTGAGTGGGTTTTAGCTTTGGTTTGCAGACTGGCTTACAGCCCTCTGGTAAAAGAATTGCAGACTTTCAGGTGGGTAGGATGAGGGATTGATGCTGCTCCAGGTGCAAATGGATTCTATTCATGTGGTATGGAACAATCTGGGATCTTTGCAAACTTGACAGTTCATTGTCTTTCCCTATAAACAAGATAGGTTTGGTTTTCTAGCTCTACAGTGAGCATTAGTCAACCAGGTTGAGCATAGCTGGAGCCAAAAAGTTAATTTTTTTTTTTTTTAATGGACAAGGAACAAATGCTGTGTTATCTCCTAAATTCAAAGTTAAAATTGAGTCAGAATGCCCATGCTCAGAAAACAGGGGCATGCGAGAACCGAGGAATGGACTGGTTCTGCTTTAGCCCTGATTTGATTCCTAAACCCTCCTGTGAAGCCTCCCCTGGCAAGTGTGATGACTTGTGCTTCCCTGCCCTAGATTTACTTCTGTTGAAATCTGTATATAGAATGGCTCATGTACCGCCAACATCCTGTGCTCGTGGCTCCCACCGGGGACCTCAATCTGATACTTAAGTGATCTTGCCCTTTTGGTGTCTTAAGTCCTCTTTGTGTGTTCTACTTTTATAGTGATTTGCATGAATCGAAAATTGCCACATATTCTTTGAAAGCAATTAAGTCTCAATACTAGGACTCATGCCAGCTTGAATGTTTAAATGCTTGCTAGGATAGCACTTTGTTCTCGGCCAGTTTTCAGCATTGTCTGCGGTCCTTTGTTTATTCAAAGATGCACATCACAGACATGAAATTGCCTCACCTGCCTGGCTTAGAAGACGTTGGCATTCAGGCAACGCCACTGGAACTCAAGGCCATCGAGGTGCTGCGCCGTCACCGCACCTACCGCTGGCTGTCTGCCGAAATTGAGGATGTGGAGCCGGCCAAGACTGTCAACTTTTAGTGCCTCCTGAGCAGCTCTTGGTTTTGGTGTCTTCAGGGTCAGCCCATGTGGTTTGAGCACCCAGCCAGGTCGTCTCTTAGAGGATCCTGTACACAGTTCCACTATTAAAAACATTTGAGGTTGAATTCTGCAGTATTTTCTTTCTTGATTTACAAAATGAGAAATGCAGTCATTTAGAACTTGAGCATAATTTTTGTTAACCGTACATATTTAATAATGACATATATACTGTTTATTCTCTGAAATGCCAGAGAGTTTGAATTTTCCTATGACACACCACTTCTAGCATACGTTCTAGAAGACAAGGACCCTTTTTAATGTCAGAATATTGTAAAGACCCCAAGTGATATGTGATTGTTTTTAATCTCCATTAAATGAGAGAGCATACAGTATCCCCTAACCCAAATGTGTTTACACTGAAGGTGTTTTTAAAATTCGTTTTAATAATGTCCATATGCCTTTTAAAAATAGTAGTACATACATAGAAAACCATTGTCCATAGATTCTCAAACCCCTTGCAGTAATTCCACGGTCTTCCTGGATCTGAGCTATCTGAGGCCTGCCCCATGCCCTTAGTACCAAATCTGGATTATTTCAGACACGTAAGTGTAGATAGATTCTCTTCCCATGCAAAGGAGATGCTTCAGCTTCTATGCCAGCAGTGCCAGCACTTAGGAATTAGGACCTTCTAATGAAGTTCTTAAAATTGCAGCCAAGATCCAGATGAACAATTGGTGTGGTGTTGGCAGATCCCCCAGTACAGTATGATTTAAAACTCCGACAATTTGTGGTGAAGCCAACATATCATTGTCCTGGGTGACCCAGGGTTGGTCATTGTGTTTCACTGGACTTCAGCCTCCTGATCTATGTTTGGGACAGGGATGTCAGTAAAAACCCTGTTTGATTATGGTAATCCCATCTCCTCCTTACAGAGAGAAAGGTATATCAGTGTTGAAGGTAAGTTCTCCACCTGCCCTTTTTGCCTGCATCAGAATCTTTTTGTCTCAAAACGGGCAACAGTGAGCTACTCCAAGTGTGATCCGTAGATCACCAGCATTGGGATCATCTTGGGGCTTGTCAGAAATGCAGAATCCAGGCTGGGCACAGTGGCTTACACCTGTAATCCCAACACTTTTGAGTGGTAGGACGGTCACTTGAGGCCAGGAGTTTGAGACCAGCCTAGGCAATATGGCAAGACCTTGTCTCTATAAAAGAATTTCAAAAAGTTAGTAGGGCATGGTGGCATGTACCTGTAGTCTCAGTTATTCGGGAGGCTAAGGTATGAGGATTGCTTGAGCATGGGAGTTCAAGGTTACAGTGAGCTGTGATAGTGCCACTGCACTTCAGCCTTGGGCAACAGAGTGAGAGCCTGTCTCAGAAAAAAAAAAAAAGGGCGGAATCCTAGATTTTGTTCTGTCCCAGGCCTGTTGAATCAGAATCTGCGTTTTAGCAAGGTCTCCAGGAGATGTGTGTGCACATTAGAGTATGAGAAGCACTGCCATACAGAAGAGCTGTATCAGAGTGATTCCTGTTAGTAATCCAGGTTGCTGACCCCCACCCCAGACCTGCTGAACCACAGTCTCAGGAAGGAATTTTAGTTTTGTTAAACATTCCAGTTTATTCTCCTGTACACAAGTATGTCAGAATCAGCGTACTAGGGAAAGGAACACATACCCAACTTCACATTTTTTCTTCAGATACTACCTGTTATTTTGGATGACACCCCTGCTGGCCATGAGCCAGCCAGTAGGCCAGAGATGGGTGGATTTAATTTGAAAAGGAGCTATAATTCTATAATGCACAGTGTCCTCTCTTAGAATATCTACACGTTCTTTCCTTTTTTTGATTCTTTAAAAATATTTTTTTATTGATACATAATAGATGTAAATATTGTCAGGGTATATGTGGTAGTTTGACATATTCATGTAATCAAATCAGTGTAATTGGGATATCCATCACCTTAAATATTTATCTTTAGGCTAGTAACATTTGAATTACTCTCTTCTAGTTATTTTGAAATATACAGTAGACTAGTATTAACTCTAGTTACCCTACTGATCTATTGAACACCAGGTCTTATTTCTTCTGTCTTAACTGTAATTATCTTCATTTTCTAGCAACGCTATTTCTCATCTCTAACTTGTATCATAACTCAGGATGCGATATACTTCTAAAGCTATAATTCAACCAGGATAGTTTTCCCTTCCTGTCACACCCAGTGCCTCCTTTTGTAACAGATGGTTGGTAATGCACCTTCTATTATCCTGATATGGAAGTCATAGTTACTCTAACCTGTCTATATATGTAACCAAAATATAATTAATGCCTTATGTAAACAAGAAGTGAAAGGAAAGTAGTACACAGTAAGATATATAGAGAGCACACCAGCACTGAAGACATGAGGAAGTAGTCCGTTGCTTGCGTCCATGTGGGCAGTCACCACGGATGCGGTAACAAATGCAGACTGGTCTGATGCAGGGGTGGGTTGTAGTCTCCATTTAAATGCCATCAGCAGCATTGCTGTGATGTCAACTTTTGAAATAGTGAATGACTTCTAGTAAAGTTCAGAACAGCATAGAATAGAATCCTCTCGAAATTTATATGGTACTTGCATTCTTAGATCACTGAACACATATTAAACCCATACCAAAGATCCTTTGTATCTGTAAAACAGATTCTAAGTTCAGACGACTCTAAGTAGGTTTTCGAAAGTCATCTGATGTGTGTTTAATTCTTCATTTTTGTGTTCTGACACCATGGTATGCCTATTCCTGGTATGCCTATTCCTCTACATGTCCACAGTGCTCTTTAATCATTGTTTTACCACAAAGAAGTGATAAACACTTGAGGTGATGAATATGCTAATTATACTGATTTGATTACTATACAGTGTATACATGTATTGAAACATCACATTGTATCCCGTAAATGTACAATTATTGTGTGTCAGAAATAAAACTTAAAAAATGCTAAATTCTTAAATATGGCATTCTTTAAATACGAATATGCAGAGATTATTTCCAAATTTAGCACAAAATATTAATAAGCGTTTGAATCTCTACATTCTCTATACTTAATTTTAAGTCTTTCAGAGCTTGGAGACCATTACTAACTGGATTGGTTCATACCTCCTGTTTTAACAAAATACCTTAGACTGGGTAATTTGAAAATAGTAGAAATATATTTCTCATGGTTTTGGAGGCTGGGAAGTTCAAGATCAAGGCACCAGCAGATTTGGTGTCTGGTGAGGGCTGCTCTTTCTGCTTCAAAGATGGTTCCTTCTGTCTGTGTCCTCACACGGTGGACATGGGTAGAAGGGCAAAAAGGGACTAGGGCACTCTCTTCAACCTCTTTTATAAGAGCACTAGTCCCATATATGAAAGCAGAACTCTCATGACCTAATCATCTCCTAAAGGCCCTCCCCCACCCCCACCAATACTATTGCACTAGCAACTAAATTCAGCATTGATTTTGGAGTGACACAAACATTGAAGCCGTAGCACTGACTAAAGAAACAATTTTACCATCCTAAGCTAGTGGGTATCACCCTCAGTGTATGGAGATTGCATATGACCAGGAACTGGGAGCTGGGCATAGGATCTAGGACCCTCATATCCAGAGTGATTCTTTTCATAAGGATGGATGGACTGAGTCTCCATTTATAGGGGCTGTCCCCATAGAGACTTTAAGCCACACCCTTCTTGGGATTCAGGTTGCACAATACCTGATTCTCACAGTTGATTGGAGCCTACAAGACTAAACCCATCCCATTATCATGTTTTCACTCCTCATTTACCTACATTTATCATTAAACCTTTGTGATTCAGCAAATCTATTTACCTTATGATTCTACTTTAAATTCCTTTCATGTTCTTCCTTGGCCCTCCTGTATATTTCCTGCAGCTTTGCTAGGCCTTAAGATCATCTCACATTCTTCATCCTAATGATAAAAATAAGTTCTGTGGGCCAGGCGTGGTGGCTCTTGCCTGTAATCCCAGCACTTTGGGAGGCCGAGGGGGGTGGATCATGAGGTTAGGAGTTCAAGACCAGCCTGGCCAATATGGTGAAACCTCGTCTCTACTGAAATATATAAAAAATTAGCCAGGCGTTGTGGTGCCCACCTGTAGTCCCAACGCAGGAGGGAGACTGAGGCAAGAGAATCGCTGGAACCCAGGAGGCAGAGGTTGCAGTGAGCTGAGATCACGCCACTGCACTCCAGCCTGGGAGACGGAGTGAGACTCTGTCTAAAATAATAATAATAATAATAATAATAATAATAAAGTTATATGATGGAAGCATATATGGGAATATATGCAAAGATCTGTGAGAAGATAAGGATCTCTGGAAGGATCAGGAAAAACTCCATAGAAAATGTACTTTTAAAGCTGCATCTTGATGTTAACCTGCTGAAATGCGTGTGTTGGACTGGGATGAGGAGGAAGCAGTCATTCATGCTGTGAAGAGAACAGCATGAGCAATTGCAGTGGGGCATAAGTGAGTGGGTGGTTATGAGTGGGAGGCAGAATCAGTGAGTCGGGAGGGGCACAAGCGAATTTGACCTTTACCTTGGAGGCGATGCAGAGCAGGTGAGTTCCATACAAATTTAGCTTCCAATAGTTTTACTACTTCTCAATTGTGAGATTGGACGAGTCACTTGACCTCTGTTTGCCAGCCTCAGTTTTCTTGTTTATAAAGTGGGGGTGATAGTAATAACTACGTGATGGGATTGTGATGAGGAATTAAATGAGATCATGCATGTAAAATGCTGAGCCCTGCACATAATAAAAACTAAGTAAATGTGAGCCATTATCATTTAAGTAGGGAATATCGTGCCCGTCTGAGTCCATACATTTGTTTCCTGACTTAATGAAATAGCTGCCATTCCTAAGATGGAGGGATTCCTATTTCCTAAATGATGGAAACAGGGACTTATGGAAGATAAATTGCCCCATTAGTAAGTAGCTGAATTGGTTTTCCAACCTGGATCTATCTGGCTACAAAACTGACGCCTTGTTCCAGGAAGGATTTAAGGATGCTCAGGAGGAAGACTTTCCCAGAGTTACACTCTAGAAGGTCGTGGAGTGAATGGGAGGTGTAGTGGAATGGAGGACATCTTTGAAGAAACCTTTCCTGTGAAGGAAAATCCAAGAGAGAGTGAAGTAAGGAGAGACTTCAACTTGAAAAGATGTGGTGAGAGAAGGAAAGGGGCTATTTACAATACAGAAGAGACTAGAAGAAAGTCTGAACTCAACTCCGTGGAAGCAGAGGGTGGTGGGGTTTTCGAGAGCTGGGTGAGAGTGTTAAAGTACTGGGAGCAATAAGCCATCTGGACCCTGTAAGGGCCAGGGTGAGGGGGGGTCATGGGTCATCTGTGTTTGCTGATTGGCTTTATCCACAGGAAGAGTAAACATCTCATCCTCATGCCAGGAAGTAGTCCTGCAGCTTGGAGCAAGGTGCCCACCAAAGTTAGGCACATCCCACAGAAAGTGGGAGAAAGGGGTGCTGTCTCCTTTTGTGATTACATTTCAGAGAATGGTTCCCATGGGTCCTTGAGAAAGACATTCCTGGGAAGTAAAACTGGCAAGAGGCTGAGGGAAGATGTTTGTCTCAAAGGGGAACAGAAATAATTTATAATTTTAAGTTTTCTGATGCTCTAAGGGAAGTCAGGGGCCTAATATTAGTGATGTGGTTTGGATGTCCACACCCAAATCTCATGTTGAAATGTAATCTCCAGTGTTGGAGTTGGGGCCTAGTGGGAGGTGATTGGATCATGGGGTAGATTTCTCGTGAAAGGTTTAGCACCATTCTCTTGGTACAATCCTCAAGATAGTGAGTTCTTGCAAGATCTGGTTATTTAAAAGTGTGAGGCAACTCTCCCTACCCCTTGCTCCTACTCCTGCCATGTGAGATGCTTGCTCCCCTTTCACCTACTGCCATGACTGGAAGCTTCCTGAAGCCTCCCCAGAAGCAGATGCCTACGTAATGCTTCCTGTACAGCCTGCAAAACCATGAGCCAATTAAACCTCTTTTCTTGATAAATTACCTAGACTCAGATTCTTTATAACAATACAAGAATGGCCTAATCAAGTTAGGAAGAAGCCTGTCTGAAGTGCAGTCAGGCTGAGGGGAGCATTAAGGCCATCTTGAAGGGGGAAATCTTTTAGTACCCTAATGCAGGCAGATGATGATAATGGCAGAGAGGGAGGGTGTAACTTGTGGTGCCTGGCTCTAGAGGGAATGGAAGGGCCAGAATCCAGAGCATAGGTGGGATTGCGTGGGCTGACAGGTAATAGTATATGACAGCATAGTATATGATAGCATGTGTGTGAGTCCATTTTATATTGCCATAAAGGAAACCTGAAGCTGGGTAATTAATAAAGAAAAGGGGTTTATTTGGTTCACTGTTCTGCAGGCTGTACAAGCATGGCACTAACGTCTGCTTGGTGTGAACCACCATGCCTGGCCAGAACTTTATTTTTAGTCACTAGGCTTTCCTTTAAAATCTCTGTACTAGGCCGGGCACAGTGGCTCACACCTGTAATCCCAGCGCTTTGGGAGGCTGAGGTGGGAGGATCACTTGAGCCCAGGAGTTTGAGACCAGCCTGGGCAACTTAGTGAAACTCCATCTCTTTAAAAAACAAAGCACTTGAAGCAGGAGTTTTTATCTGTCATAATCACTGCTATATCCACAGCACCTAGAACAGTGCCAGGCATCTGTTGAATAAATGAGTGAATGAGGTAGTAAGTCTTTCTTTACACTTAGATGAAAACTCCATCAGACCCCAAATTGTTCCGGTCTTGTTCAGGTAATAATTTTAATTCTATAATAAAATCTCAAGTTATAATAGGCTCAGTTTGATAATTAGGATGCCCAGTGTTGTGTTATAATTAAAGCCTTAAATTTCCTCTCTGCCCCACAGCTGGGGTCCAAGAAGACCATGTCATGTGGCTGGCTACTTTTCTGTATTTTCATTTATCTCCACCCCCAGTTTACCAGCAGTGGTTATCCTGTCTCCAAGACTGGGCCAGAGTTGAGAAGGGCAGTCTTACAAGGCAAGGGTCTTTGCTGACAGATGTCTGGGCCTTCTTGACAGCAGGTGTTTAAAGCTGAATCTGGTTCTACTTTCAGGAAAGTGATGGTTTGAGATGGTAACTGAAGCTGTAGAAGTAGATGTTGAGGATAAAGTATCATTAATAAAACGTTGCCCATTAACACCTTAGCACAAATTAAACCTAGCTGTACCTCACTGATAAGGACCTGAATGGCCAAATAATGAGGATTGATTTATGGATGTAGGGGGTGCAGGGGGAATTGGGTGGAAGGAGTAGTAAGAAATTCGAATTAAGGAATCATAAGGGAATTGAGATTAGTCTCACCTCGACATTTTATAATGGAATACACTGAATAAAAAACGAGAGAAGTGACAGCTTTATAGCATCTGATTGGGGAAAAACACATCTTTTCTGGGGCTAGACAGTCTATAAATAGGACTTGGAAATGGAAGTGCAGGGGGAGATCCTGTTGTACTTCAGTGGAAAACTGCATTGTCTGGAATCTAGACTCTGGGCGAAGACACTTCCTTCCTGGCTATGTGATTTTCATTCTATGGGAGCTATCTTACACTCTGTAAGCTGTAGGTAACTGATAGCAGAGCAAAATAATTCTTGTCTATAGATGTGTAAATTGTGTCTTAGCGTAGATCCAGCCGACCTCCTTCCCCAGTTTTGCTTCTATTAGCACATTTATTTCAGTAATTTTGATCTTTGGATTCTCCTTGGACATTCCTCACTAAAAGATTAAATAAAATTTTTGGCATGTGCTCTTCTTTTGCGTCTGTTTGAGGGCTGCAATTTTTACCTTCGTTTCAAAATTATCCTTTAACCAAAGGGACGGTGGCGAACTAGGCAGCCGGAGCTGCCCACTCCAGATGATTGTTACCAGGGGAGGGCGCTGGCCAGTGTTGCAAGATCTCCAGTTTTTCAAGGGAAGCTGAAAATCTCATTTTTGTCAATATGTGAAACTGCTTTATGTTTCAATATTGGCAACTAATTGAAAAAAAATGTGCCTAAGAAAACTCACCTGTTGTGGGATCTGTTCCATTGGCCACCTTGTTGGGTCAGGGAAACAGGGGACATCTGGATCTAAGAAGTGCTGTATGCTGACCTGAAGTTGACCAAATACTCCTCATGTATTTTCTCGTTCTCACCACAGCCTTGTGAGGTAGATATTGTCATGCCATTTTACGGGACAGCCACAAATATGCCAAGTGTCAGAGAGTAAATGGCAACAGCAGGACCAGACCCAGATTTACTGTCCAGTGCAGTTTTGCTGGGAGCAGTGAGAGGTGGAGGAGGAATCTAAAGGGCTTGCTTTACAATTTTGCCGAGAGCCAGTCCACATCCGAGACATGTGAGGTCATAAGAAATGCGAGTTGGGAGATCCTTTAACAGAGTGGGATGGGTGGATTTACAAAGAAGCTTCCATAACCTGCCACGTTCTCCAAGTAACCTTGGGTGTGTGCTCCATTTGGCTTTTTTTCCCAAGCAGGTTTTTAAAGGCAGAAAGGGGAACCAGGAGTGTGCTGATACAAAGTTGTTTGTCAGGAATTCTCATTGGTTTATAGAAATAACATTGGTTAGTGATTGGCTATGCCTTGTTGAATTACAGGGTATGAACTATGGTGTTCAGCATGTGGCACGGTTAGATTAATTGGTAGCTACTTGTGTTAGTCAGTCTAGAGTCCATACAGCAGGCAGCTTCAAGAGGTGATTACGTAGCTCAAGGTGGGTGAGTGGGACATGACTGTTGTCTCATTTCAAGGGCTCTCTGAGCCAGGTAATTTAGAGGAGGCTCACATTCCTCAGATCCAAGTTTCTTTTCCTTTCTCATCCAAATGACTTTTATCAGTGATTACTAGGTTTTGAAGCCTAATACTTAGATTCTTTCTCTAGAAAAGTCTGAATCTAATGGTTGTAAACCAAAATAAAAACAAAACCATGAGGCTGGGTGCAGTGGCTCGCACCTGTAATCCCAGCACTTTGGGAGGCTGAGGTGGGCAGATCACCTGAGGTCAGGAGTTTGAGACCAGCCTGACCCACACGGAGAAACCCCATCTCTACTAAAAATACAAAATTAGCCAGGCTTGGTGGCGCATGCCTATAATCCCAGCTACTTGGGAAGGCTGAGGCAGAAGAATCACTTGAACCTGGGAGGTGGAGGTTGCGGTGAGCTGAGATTGCACCATTGCATTCCAGCCTGGGCAATAAGAGCAAGATTTACCTACAGTTGCTTAGCTGATATGTGGCAAAACATCAAAGTCCAGAGCTCTAAACCGGTATGTCTTGTGGTGCTCATAATTATATGCTCTGAAATAAAACAAAAAAGCAGACTATATTACATGCTAATCACTGATAAAACAAATCTTTCTGTGATGCCGGTTCAATTGCCTTCATTGATTATTGCAGAATGTTCTATTTGATTCACTTTGGTGAACTCTCATGACATTTTAGATGTTGTGCTAGGTGTTGGGGGTTCCAAGCTAATTAAGAAATTGACACTACTCCAAAGAAGACCTCCTAATTGGTCTCTTTACCTTTGATCTCTACTCATTCTGAATCTCATCGTTGTCTGAATTTTCTCCTTAACGGAAAAGCTTGAATTTTTATTTCCTTATTTAAAAATGTGAAATGATTCTCTCATAATAAAGTAAAACCTTCTGAGCAGGGCCAGGGTTGGAATGAGGGTCAGAACAGGAATTTAGTTCAATAGGGATAATGATGTTCATTTTAGGTATGTGGACCCGTGATTCTGGGAAATCAGAAGGGTGGTTTCAAAGATCGCAGCTGGCATTGTGGCTAAAGTCTGAAGGCACAGATTTGAGGACCATCAATGCTGAGTCCAAGGGGAAAGAAGAGCCCTTGAAATGGGATACAAGTAGGAGATATGCTGAGGATGCTGGAGAATAATCTAGAAACTCTCAGGGCTCCAGGGTCTTGGCATGGCCACCTCAAGTCTTTTCTGCATGAGGCCACTTGGTTCCTTTGCTTTTGAAGAAAATGACAAAATTAATACAGATGATCCCCTGACATTGGGATTACGTCCCAATAAATCCATCCAAAATGGAAAATATTGTAGTTGAAAATGCATTTAATATACTTAGCCTACTGAACTAATTGCTTGGCCTGGCCTACCTTAAACATGCTCAGGACACTTACAGTAGCTTATTGTTGGGCAAAATTATCGAACACAAAGCCTGTTTTATCATACGGTGTTAAACATCTCATGTAATTCATTGAATACTGTACTGAAAGTGAACCCCAGAATGGTTGCATGGGTACTCAAAGTACAGCTTCTACTGAATGTGTGTTGCTTTTTTTTTTTTTTTTTTTTTGAGACGGAGTCTCCCTCTGTTGCCCAGGCTGGAGTGCAGTCGCACGATCTCAGCTCACTGCAAGCTCCGCCTCCCGGGTTCACGCCATTCTCCTGCCTCAGCCTCCCGAGTAGCTGGGACCACAGGTGCCCGCCACCACGCCCAGCTAATTTTTTGTAGTTTTAGTAGAGACGGGGTTTCACCGTTGTCTCGATCTCCTGACCTTGTGATCCGCCCGCCTCTGCCTCCCGAAGTGCTGGGATTACAGGCGTGAGCCACCGGACCCGGCCACGTGTTGCTTTTGCACCATTGTAAAGTGTGAACAACTGTGAGTCAAACCGTATAGTAAGTTGAGGACCATCTATACCACATCAAGGTCCCCAGGACCTGAACATAAGTGGTATAAATTATTCCCACTCCTGGATAAATATTTGTTCCAGGAAAGCAGGTAAATTAGCATGATACAAATCTTCAAGTTACATTTGCCCAGTTTGGAGATGAGGATCCAGCGTGGGGTGACAAACAGTGTTTTCTCATCAACACCATAAGTAATTCTGCAAAGGACATGCTGTACACTTTGCCCAGATTTGTGATTCTTTCCTCAGGAAATGGAATTACTGGGCTAAAGGGAGTTAACATCTTTAAGGCTCTAGTTAACCACTGAGAAACTGGCCTCAGGAAAGACTGGATAATGTATATACCTGTCAATTGCAGCCCATCATTGCTACTGCTAAATATATTCCTTTAAATGTTTTTCTATTTAATAGGGTGTAAAGGACATTTTATTTTTTACTCAATATGCCTTACTTTGATCACGAACGATTAACTTTCTTATGTTTATTGGTCATTATACTTCTTATGAAGATTATCTGCATATTTTCTTATTGAGACGATCATCTTTCTTTAACTGGCATGTGACATTTTACACAGCAACGTTATTAATCCTATGCCCTACTGAATGTGGAAAAACCTTGACTGCTCTCACACCACAACAGTCAACACATAAGACCTCTGTGATTAGATTTCTGTGTGTGTGTATGTGTGTGTGTGTCAGGGTTGGGGACATTCTGCAGTGGACACCAGCTGGGTGTCTTCAATTTAATTCCGACACTATCCACCTGAGATAGCATAAGATCCCACAGATTGAGGACTCAGTCCCATAAGACTGCCCCCCACTTCCAATGTCCATCCCAAGCCTTAAGTTTTCCTACCTGTGCTTCTGACCGATTGGCTGCAAATCAGGGATCCCATGACCTTTTCGTTTAATTTGCTAGAGCAGCTCAAAGAACTCAGGGAAACACTTTTACCAGTTTATTATAAAAGATATTACAAAGGATACAGATGGAGATGCATAGGGTGAGGTGTGGGGGAAGGGATGCGGAGCGTCCTTGCTCTCTCTGGATGCGCCACCCTCCAGGATCCTCCACACGTTCAGCAATCCAATATGAAAAGAAAAGAAAATCTCAGGACCCCAATTCACTACACAAAAAGGAAAAAACTAAGCTAAAACCTGATCGTGCGAAAAACTGGCTCTCCTTTTGTTCCTAAGCAGATAGCTACAGATAAAATGTTAAATATCTCCACAGGTAGCTGTTCTGTGCTCACCCTAAGTGCCGATTTACTGAACGTGAGACAAAGAGATAATTGACTGCTCCCCTACCTGTTCCGTTTCTCTTACAACATGTGGATTCAGTAATGTGACCATACCTTTAAATATTGAAGGCTTCAAAATTGTCTTTGGAAAAAGGCATGGACCACAGATTGTTCCTGTGGATTTGTGTTCCTTTTTTCCTGGCATGTCCTTACCCTTGGCAAAATAAACTTCCAAATGGATTGAGACGTGTCTCTCATACATTTTGGTTTACACCAGAGAACTCTCTGAACCACGTCCTTTTGTGTTTCTATAGAGACTTCATTATATAGGCATGATTGATTAAGTCACTGGCCATTAGGTATCAATTTAACCTTAAGCCCCTTTTCCTTCTTCAGCGATCAGGGGATGGGGCTCAAACTCTAACCCTCTAATCCTACTTGGTGTTTTCAGTGACCAGCCCCCATCCTGAAGCCACCCAGGGGCTGCCAACCCTCAGTCAACTCATGAGCTCTCAAAAAGACATTACTTTGGGCCAGGCGCAGTGGCTCATGCCTGCAATCCCAGCACTTTAGGAGACCGAGGTAGGCGGTTTGCTTGAGCTCAAGAGTTTAAGACCAGCATGGGCAACATGGCAAAACTCCATCCCTACTAAAAACTACCCGGGCATGCTGTTGTGTGCCTGTAGTCCCAGCTACTTGGGAGGCTGAGGTGTGAGGATCTCTTGAGCTCAGGAGGCGGAGGTTGCAGTGTGCCGAGATCATGACACTGTACTCCAACCTGCCTGACAGAGCCAAAATCTGTCAAAAAAAAAAAAAAAAAAAAGACATTGCTTTGAAGATTCTAAGGATTTTAGGAGTTATATGCCAGGAAATAAATCCAAAGACCAAATACTAATATATATTTTACAGTATCACACTTTTGTTACACTTTTGTTTCTGGGTGATTACTTGATTTTTAATATATAGAAGTTTACATTTTTATCTATTGAAATGTATTAAAGATTTATCTGTCAAAGATTTTCATTTGTGGATTCTTCCAGTATTCTTCTCTTTTCCAATATCAAGTTAATACTTACTCATATTTTCTTATTTTTTTAATGTTTAACTCTAAAACATCTGAATTTTATTTCAGAACAGAGTATATAGTGAATCTATGACTTCCTGTCCTTTTTCTGTTGCTTACTAAGTAACCTTTTCTTTAGTCAATAATGTGTTATACCATCTACATCATAGGATAAAGGTTAAATGCATGAATTCTGGAATCAGCCTGCCTGGTTTTAAATCCTAACTTCAACAACTGCTGGCTTGGTGATCTTGGGCAAGTTTTTTTTAACCCCTCTGTGCCTCAGTTTGCTCATCTGTAAAATGGTTTTAATAGTGTCTACTCACACGATGGTTGTGAGAATTGAATGAATTAGGCCGGGCGCGGTGGCTCAAGCCTGTAATCCCAGCACTTTGGGAGGCCGAGACGGGCGGATCACGAGGTCAGGAGATCGAGACCATCCTGGCTAACACAGTGAAACCCCGTCTCTACTAAAAATACAAAAAAACTTAGCCGGGCGAGGTGGCAGGCGCCTGTAGTCCCAGCTACTCGGGAGGCTGAGGCAGGAGAATGGCGTGAACCCGGGAGGCGGAGCTTGCAGTGAGCTGAGATCCGGCTACTGCACTCCAGCCTGGGTGACAGAGCGAAACTCCGTCTCAAAAAAAAAAAAAAAAAAAAAAAAAAGAGAATTGAATGAATTAATGTGTCTAGAGCACTTTGAAGCATGCCTGAAACATGATTAAATGCCACATATGTGTTGGCTATTATTATGTACCTAATTTTATCACTATTTGGGTCTGGTTTGGAACTCTACTGTTTCACTGATTACTTTGTGTCAAGTTGAATTCTATTTTAATTATTTTAGCTTTATAGTCTTTTTAATGTCCAGTGAAGTACACCAGAAATCTACCTTGGTACTTGATGGATCAAGATATTGGATGAAATGAGAAGTCATAGAATTGGGCTCAGAAAGGAAGAACACATTGTCTTCAAGAAAACATTTTGGAGAATCAACAGTTCACTGTATTGTATCGTTTATCTATTAATTCTTTTATTCAGCATTTATTAAGACACTGCTATGTGTTGAACTCTATGCTAGGTTATGCGAAGCAGAGATGAAGGAGATGCTTTATCTTTAAGGAGCAAAAGTCTCGTGGGGAAGACATGTACGTTAACAGGTAAACTAAAACAGCTCTGTAGAGCTTTTACAGAGATACAAGCCACATGGGAATGCAGGGAGCACTTCACTGGCTGAATAGGGAGTTAGGAAAAGCATCACAGCGAAGCTGACGTGTAAGCTAGATCTCACAGGACAGGAGTTTGGCACACCATGAAGTGAGAGAAAAGGGGAAGGACGTTCTGGGGGGAGAACAAAGACACTGCACTATGAAGAAACTTGGCTGGTCAAGTAGCAGGGGTCAGGCATGTACACGTACAGCGCGTTAAGAGGCTTGGACCTCATCCAGCTGGAAATAGGAGCCACTAAAAGGCTTGAAGCAAAACAGTGATAGCAGATTTGTGTTTTAGAAAGATCTCTCTGATTGTACCACATAAAGGGAGTCAGAAGGGGACAGAGCTGGAGGCGGGAGACCGGCTGGATCTGGGGAAGTCATTCAAGCAAGACCTGATGATAGCTCAGAAGAGTGGATAGAAAGACGTGGATCAGTTTGAGGGATATTTAGAAAGTTGAATACGTGCTTCTGGTGATAAAGTGGATGTGGAAGATGAAGAATCACAGATGCTTCCGAAGTTCTTGGCTTGGGAACCTTGCTGGCTGGTGGTACCATTGACCAAGGTGTGGAACATTGGAAAAGAAGCAGATTTATAAGGGGAAGAAGATAAAATCAAAACTTTGAGGGTTGACTTTAAGAAATAGCCTGCGGAACATGGAAATACTCAAAAAGCAGAAAGGTATTTGACTAATACACCTGTGAAAAAGGCAAACCTAATTAGTGACCAAAGAAATGCAAATTTAAATGACAATAAGGGATTTTTTCCCATGTAGCATATTAGTTAATACACATTTCAAACGTTAGAAAGTATTGATTTAATCTTCCTTCCTTCCTTCCTTCCTTCCTCCCTTCCTTTCTCTCTCTCTCTTCCTCTTCCTTCCTTCCTTCCTCCCTCCCTCTCTCTCTTCCTTCCCTCCCTCCTTCCTTCCTTCTTTCCTCCCTTCCTTCCTTCCTTCCTTCCTTGCTTCCTTCCTTCCTTTCTTTTTATTATTTTTTTTTTTAGCAGTCTAACACTTTCTTCAGTTGAAATCTTCCTTTTCTGGTAGCTTATGTATGAAACAGATAAGAGCAGGATACTCTGGTAGATGCAGGAAACAGTACAGAGCATAGAAGCCTCAGTGCTCTGCTGACTCCTTGTTCCCCTTCTGACCCTTACATCATCCCCACTGCATCTGTGTGGAGTCCTTAGAGCTTCTCAGAGCATGGTGGGAAAAGCCACTGGCTTAGAGCACTCGGCATAAAAAGCCAAGCTCCTTGGAAAGGTAGAACTAGTCTTAGTTACTGGCAGCCGAGTTTCCTAATGGCAAACTGCCCAGGAAAGGGAAGGATGGCCAGAAAGGCTTCATCTGTAGCTATGTTGGGGTGGGAGAAGGAACACTGGGAAGGAGGGTCAGGCTCTTTCCCAGGATCCGCCTCAGCCCTGAAGCACAGAACCTTTAGTGCAGCCACTCCACCAGTTTGGAGGGTCATGCCATCACTTGTCTGAATAAATCAGCTACATTCACGATCAAGCCAAGATACCAACTATGTACATAGATGCACACGCCTAACAAATATGCATGACGGGCTGTTTCTTACTTTGGCTATCGTCCTGAAAAGGTGTGAGAAAATGTATATGTTAAAGCCCCAGAGGGATGGATGGGAGTCTATTCCCAGAGAGACAGAAGTATGACAAAACCTCAAAATAAGTTTTGAACACATTTCTCTCCCTGCCTCCCAAATAAGCTCATTGTGGCAACATTAGGAATGTCTAACACAAGTTACAGCAATAGCAACAGCTGCCGCAGAAGCATCCACAGCCCAGGCTGCCTCCAGTCCTTCATAGAAATAGCAGTCTTCACTCACTCCACCACCACTACCACCACCCCCACCACCACCCCCACCACCACCCGCCCCCCTGCCACCACCACTACCGCACATGCACAGAGCCCCTTGTCATCTGTGGATGCTCCTCTCACAATCCTTCTTCCTGCCCTAATGATGTACACCATCCCAGCACTGGATGAAACTGGTCCTATCTGGGCTATCCCTGGTCCAAAGTCTGTAGCTAAGAGCTCAGGGTTCCAAGGAAGGAGAAAGAGAAAGCAAATACCAGGAAATCGTTTCATTTATTTAGCAGCCTCTCTGGCTCTCTCACATTTCTTCAGTGATTTCAGAAAAGGAACTTTTTTTTTTCTGGAGTTTCTCATTGCCTTTATTTTTCTCATTCTGAAAAGACACATGCTTTAATTGTATCATTAGAATCTTTTATTTTGTTAATTCTGCAATCTTATTAATATTCATATAAAAGTCATTATTGTTTAGGAGAGGAATAGCTGGATCGTAGTGTAGGTCTGTGCTTAACTTTGTGAATGACTGTTCTGGAAACACCAGTTAAGCCATGTTGATTATGTTGTTCAGATCTATATCATCACTGTGGTAGACAGAATTCTAAGATGGGCCTTATGATCCCCACTCCTTGATATTACTCTCATGATTATATTATGTTATATGGCAAAACAGGATTTTGCAGATACAATTAAAGTTACTAAGTTGACCTTAAGATAAGTAGATTGTCTGAGTAGACTTGCTACATTCGTATGAGCCCTTTAAAAGCAAATAGTTTTCTCTGACTAGTAGCTGATGAGGAAGTCAGAGGGGCCCTGAGCATGAGGAGGATGTAATTTACTGTTGCAGACTTTGATGAGGGAGGGGGCCAGGTGGCAAGGAATGCAGGTTGCTTCTAGGAGCTGAGAGCAGCCCTGGCTGACAGCCAGCAAGGAACTGGGGACCTCAGTTCTACAACTGCAAGGAACTGCATTCTGCCAACAACCTGAATGACCTTGTAAACAAATTCTTCCCCAGATACTACAGATAAAACCCCAGGCCAGCTGACACCTTGATTTTGGCCTCCATAAACATTCAGCAGAGAACCCACCTGAGACTGCCCAGACTTCTGATATTCAAAACTGTGTTATTTTAAGCCACCAACTGTGTGATGATTTGTTACGCAGCAATAGGAAACTAATAAATAGATTTACTTTTTGTTCTATTTTTTTGTCCATTATTCTCTCCACAGTTGTAGATATGTATATCTAACTTTAGTTCTGTCAGTTTTTGCTTCATGTATTTCGATGCTCTGTTATGTGGCTGTTGACTTAAGTGAGGGCTGTTGAGGCAGATTTTTTTTTTTTATTTTTAATAGAGATGCGGTCTCACTATGTCACCCAGGCTGATCTCAAACCCATGGGCTCGAGCAATCTTCCTGCCCCAGCCTCCCAAAGTGCTGGGATTACAGGCATGAGCCACTGTGCCTAGCTAGCAGAAATAATTTGATAAAGGTTTATTGGAAGCCAAATGTAAGGATTGACTTGGGAAAACACACCAACGAAGTTGCTCATGTTCTGGAGTCTGTTACAAACTGGAAGGCTTTTATAGAAAAATTTAGGAGCAGGGAGGGGGACTCCTGACATACTTGTCCTTTTTCGTTAGAGGGTTCAATACAAAGGTTACAATCATTGAATACACATTACAACATACAGGCTAAAATGTCTACATGCAAGACCATCAGTAAAACTTCATGATTCAGCAATAAATCAGCATCCTTTTCAATGCCAGTAGGTTATGCATCAATCATTGCATCAATACTTTGCGGAACTCATGGTAAGATTCTTTATTCAAGGACAGAATGTCACCATAAGACCTTCCCAAGGTGGGTTATTTTGAAAGACTGTTGGCCGAGCATGTTGGCTCACACCTGTAATCCCAGCACTTTGGGAGGCCAAGGAGGGTGGATCATGAGGTCAGGAGTTTAAGACCAGCCTGGCCAACATGGTGAAACCCCGTCTCTACTAAGAATACAAAAGTTAGCTGGGCGTGGTGGTGCGCACCTGTACTCCCAGCTACTAGGGAGGCTGAGGCAGAAGAATCACTTGAACCTGGGAGGCAGAGGTTGCAGTGAGCCAATTGTGCCATTGCACTCCAGCCTGGGTGACAGAGGGAGATTCCGTCTGAAAAAAACAAAAAGAGAAAGACTCTTAAGTAAATCGTCAAATGTGGCCTGAAGGTTATCAAGGTATGTATACATTTAGGATTTTTATGTCCTATTGACTAATTGGTCTTTTTATTATTATAAAAATTACTTCTTTATCTCTGATAATACTTGTTTGAAGTCTTTCTTGTCTGATATTAATATAACCACACCAATTTTCTTATCCTTAGTAGGTTGTTTTTTTTTTTTTTGGTATTTCTTTTACAAATCTTTTACTTTTGACACACTTGTGTCTTATATTTAAGATGAGCCTCTTGGTGGGGATCAAAGAACTACCTATTGGGTACCAGGCTTATTATCTAGGTGACAAAATAATTTGCACACCAAACCCCTGTGACATGCAATTTACCCATATAACAAACCTGCACATGCACCCTTGAACCCAAAATAAAAGTTGGAAAGAAAAGATAAAATTTTAAAAAAGTCTATTGTAAGCAGAATATAGTTGAGCCTTGCCTTTTTATCTAATGTAGCCCAGGGGTGAGCAAGTGTTTTCTGTGGCAGACCAGATAGTAAACATTTTTGGCTTTCTGGGTCATAAGGACTCTGTCACAACTACTCATTCATTTCTGTATTCCAACAAGATTTTGTTTTCCAAAACAGATTGGATGTGTAATTTCTGGTTCAACATGTGAGAAGCTTAAGGGTCATCACCCTGTCCTAACAATCATTTAGATATCTCTGCTTATATATTAGTCATCTATTTTTGCATGCTGTCTACTTTGATCGTTAGTGAAATTACCATATTAATCATGACTATTTTAAATTCCTAGTCTGAAAACTCCAACATCCTTGCCATACCTCAGTCTGGTGCTAATGTTTGCCTTCTCACCTCAAACTGTGTTTTTTGCCTTTTCAAATTCAATTTTATTTTACCCCATAGGTGGGATAGGATGACTAAAGGTGGCTGGAGTTGGATGTCTCTCTCCTCCCAGGTCACTTAGGCTCTGACAAAACTCCCAGGTCAGGTTAGGCTCAGGCTTGTTAAGAAGAATAGAGTGGTCCACCTGTAATCCCAGCACTTTGGGAGGCTGAGGTGGGCGGATCATGAAGTCAGGAGTTTGAGACCAGCCTGGGTAACATGGAGAAATCCCGTCTCTACTAAAAACACAAAAATTAGCCAGGTGTGGTGGTGAACGCCTGTAATCCTAGCTACTCGCGAGGCTGAGGCAGGAGAATCACTTGAACCCGGGAGGCAGAGGCTGCAGTGAACTGAGATCGTGTCATTGCACTCCAGCCTGGGTGACAAGAGCAAGACTCCATCTGGAAAAAAAAAAAAAAAATGAACAAAGTGAAAATCAACAGCTCTTCTTATTCAAATTTCTCTCAGAAGTTTGAGCCCACAGGGCAAACCACTGCCACCAAAATGGGAGAGACAGACGGGCAGTGTCTGTCTCAAACCCACAAGCAGAAACCTATGAGGGGACCTGTACTGGGATAGGAAAACCTAAACTGCAGTGGATGAATTGCTGGAGACTCAGTGTGGACAAGTCTGAGAGTTAAAATCTCCAGGGCTGTCAGATATTAGGGGACCACATACACTTTTATGAGTTTTACCTCCAGGAGCTGAACCAGGTTCTCACAGTGAATCTCAAACAGCCCCTTACGCTCTGGCAGGAGTGGGAGAAAAGCAGACATTTTGAAGTAAGCTAGACAACCCTCTTCTTCTTCTTCTTCTTCTTCTTCTTCTTCTTCTTCTTCTTCTTCTTC